>NC_136065.1:1451645879-1452222566 GCF_964261635.1 Lissotriton helveticus
AGCTGGAATCGGGCGTTCCTAGTTCCCTTCCATGCTCTACATTGTATGTGCCCCCATGTGGTTTCTGGTATGGGGTTTCCCATTTTAAGCGCAGGCCGTCCAATGGGACTAGGCCCTCATTCAGCATCCTTGAATACAAACAAGTGACTGCTTTGAAAGTGCCTGCCGCCATCATCGCGTTACTGGCATGCCATTGTGGTTTTAGGTTCGGACAACCCCTCTTTCCAATGTTTCTGGATCGCAGGCCTTAGGGCCGCATGTAGCAAGAAATCTCACCCATGGAGACCAAACCTCTCCTGCAGTACCTGGTACGAAAACAGCACCTTGTCTTCATATAAGTCCCCCACGACATGAAGCCCTGCCTGCTCCTAATCCCTCAACGAGGACCAGTCCCCTCCATGTGGCAATGCCGTCAACATCCCCAGAGGTATCTCCGGCGCGTAGGGATGCTGTATTCCCGCCCTCCTCTGGGATCTGTTCCAGCACAACCGCAGTGTCCTTTCCTCCAAAGTGGGATCTCCAAGGTCCAACCTCTGCTGCAGTGCTATAAAAGACAGGACATGTCTCGGGATCCCTCCTCCTCTGGCAGAGTCAGGTCCCCTAAACTCTAAGGCCACTGCCTGTGTAAAGACCTGTAGCTGCGCTGCTATATAATACAATTCAAAATCAGGCACTGCTAGGCCACCTTCCGCTCTAGGCCTCATCAATGCTTTGAGGGCCACCCTCCGTCTCCCCGACCCCCAAATGAACCCCACCATCATGGACTTCAAGTTGGTAAACACCGAACTCGGCACCCATATAGGCAGTGTTCTCAAAAAGTATAACAGCCGTGGGAGAGCCACCATCTTCAACAACGCTATCCTCCCCATCACGGAGAGCGGAAGGATAGCACAAAACGCCATACTCCCCTTTAGGACCCGTATGTATCTCCCTACATTCCCCTCCAGTATATCACTAGGACCATGATAAATATGTACTCCAAGGCACGCTAAACAAGATGGTTCCCATCGCACAGTCTGCGACATCTCGGGAACTCCCCTTCCCGGCTGCACTGGGAACAGGCATGTCTTTGTCCAATTAACTTTCAATCCTGAAACCGCCCCAAAGTCAGATAACTGTTGCGCTGCTCCCACCAGTGCGCCGTTTGTATTCACCAAAAACAATAACAAATCATCTGCGTAAAGGGAGATGTGTTGCTGGTCCCCTCGAAAGGTTAGGCCCTCATACCACCGGCCCACCCGCGCCCACGCCGCCAGCGGCTCTATCGCCAAGGCAAAAAGTAAAGGAGAAAGTAGACAACCCTGCCGCGTCCCGCGCACCACTGCATATCTGGGGGAAATCAACTGCCCTACCTTAACACACGCCACTGCTGTGGAATATAACACTGCCGTCCACTTCACAAACGCCTAACCCAGCCCAAAGCAGCACAACGTTTTAAACAAATACGGCCATTCAATGCTATCAAAGGCCTTCTCTATGTCTACTGAAAGGATTGCCGCCCCGGGCGAGCCCTCACCAGCTTCCTCTAAGACTCTCAGCAGTCTTCTCACGTTAGTGGCAGTATTCCTGGTAGGGATGAACCCAGCCTGGTCCTCATGCACCAGACTCGTCATATGTTGCATCAGGCGTGACGCCAGAATCTTACTAAGTATTTTATAGTCAGTGGACATCATAGATAGAGGACGATACGCCGTCGTGTCTGTGCTATCCCTCCCAGGCTTCAATAGTGGGACAATAAGGGCCTCCCTCATTGTCTCCGGTAACCGTCTTATATCTCGCGCCTCCCTATATACCTCCAAGAGTCTTGGTGCCAGCACATCTATAAATTGCAAATAAAATTCAACTGGTAGCCCATCCACACCCGGGGTCTTATTCCGTGCCATCTGCTTGATGGCAGTTCTTATCTCCGCAAGAGTAATGTCCCGACCCAAATGTTTTGCCTGCTCCTCATCTATTTGAGGGAGTGCCACTTCTCCCAAGAATGACTCAAGTTCAGTGTCATCGGCCGCTACGGTACTTTCGTACAACCGCTCATAGTACTTCTGGAACTCCTGCATAATCTCCCTTTGGCTATAGACCATAGAGCCCTCTCCTGTTCCCAGGGCTTGGTATAGGATTTGCCAACCAGGCCAGCAGCGTCCACGCCTTATCGCGTTCTGCATGAGCCTTCTGCACATACTTCCTATAATCGAAGCAGCGGAGCCTTTCTACCTCTTCGGCCAGTTTCTCCTTATCCTCTGTGACTTTGATCTGGCGTTCCGGATGCTCCGGCCTCGCCCGTTCCGCTGATCTCAACCGCTCATCTGCTGTCTCCACATCCTGAAGTAGGGTTTTCCGCACTCCAACATGTTTACTTATACACAACCCCCGCACCACTACCTTAAAGGCGTCCCACTCCACCGCCCTAGTAGTAGCAGTTCCTGCATTCTCAGAGAAGTAATGCGTTATCCCTACCTTCACCTCACTGCGAAACACCGGGTCATCCAGCGTCTCCGGGCGCAGTTGCCATGTGGGTATTGCAGCTTTGTCCATCGTCCATTGTAACTTAATCAACAACGGGTTATGATCAGATAGAGTCCTCGTGAGGTATTCAGATTGGGTCACCAAGGACACCACCGATGGGGAGCACAGAATGGCGTCCAGCCGAACATGAAGTTCATGTAACGCTGGATGGTAAAATCTCCATACATCTACCAAATGCCACCGGGCCTGCCAATCAACCCTATATTTGGACAGCCTATGAACTGGGGAGTCTGCCAGGGGGGGATGAGACCTATATATGCGCGCATCTACGATCGAGTTAAAATCTCTCCCCATTATCATTGGGCCCGCCAGGAACTGCGCAAGGGTGCCTGACATCCGGTCCAGAATCGGGCCTGGTCTACATTAGGAGCATAGGTACTACATAAGGTCACCTCTCTGCCACATAGACGCCCCTCTACCGCAACAAATCTGCCCTCTCCATCTATCGTATGTCTGAGTGCCTGGAGGGGAACCCCCGCCCTGATCCAAATCAGCGCTCCCCTTGCAAACGCCGAATAAGTTGTGTTGAAAACCTGGCCCCTCCATCTACGCTGCAACGCTAAGCCCTCTGTCTTCGTGAGGTGTGTTTCTTGGAGCAGCGCTATGTGCACCCCTCTCCTAACCAAATATGCATGAACCTTATGTCGCCGGGTCGTGTGTAGTCCCCAGACATTCCAAGTAATACATTTGAAATCAGGTAGTGCCCCCATTATCACATCGCAATTTCTTCCTCCTTCCATCGACATTGTCTATCACACCGGTGACCCCAAAACCCAACCCCGTCCTCAACTCCCCCACCCCCCACCCTACCAAGAACAGGTCCTAAAACAAAACTGTTAGTCCCCATCCAAACCATACCCACACACATCACACACCTAAGCCCAGCGGTAGCCACCGCAGGCACGCCGTAAGGGCTGCCGGGGGGGTCTGGTGCCAACGGGCGACCGCTCACTCGCACAAAGTACCTCCGTCAAGACCCCCTTATAATTCCCTGCCTTCCACCCCACCTGTGCCCCAGTCCTCAATTAACAAAACACCACAATATGAAGACTTTGCCCTGCCTCAGGGCCGCCACCCCACACTCCCTTCCTGTTCGCTATTCAGCACTGTCTCACCATCACAGCCTCTCCCCAGGACCAATTGCAACTCCCTCCACCATTCCCCAGTCACAGCTCCCATAAAGAAGAACAATCACTCATCCATGAGTCCATCTGCAGTGGCCGGGGTGACCTGTGGCATCCTAACACTTCCAACCTCTGTGTCCGTGCCCTCCAGGGACTGTGCCGCCTGACTGTTCAATAATGCCAACACTGCCTCCAGTGCGTCCTGTTTCCCTAGGTCAGATTGTGCTTGAGACGGCTTCAGTACCTTCTGGCGTCTACAGCAAAGGCGCTGTGATTTACGCTGGGGAAGCCCTTCTGGAAGTTCCTGCAGTCGTCGCTCCGTTCGATCCGCACCTGCTCTGTAGTTTTCCAGCCACGCCCACGCATCCTCCGGTGTGTCATGAAAATGAGTGTTACCATCAAGCATGATCTTCAATTTCGCAGGAAACAACAGTGAGTACTGAATGCCTTTCAACCTCAGCTCCCTTTTCACTGACAGGAAGGAAGTACAGCGGCGTTGGATCTCCAGAGTATAATCCGGAAATATAGTCACTCTACTATTTTCAACATCATACGGTCTGTCAGTCCACGCCCTCTGGAGCAGCAGGTGCCTGTCCTTGTAATGTAAGAGTATAGCCACAACCGGGCGGGGGGAACGTCCCGGCTGCGGGGGCCTGGCCGGCACCCTATGCGCTCGCTCCAGTGTGAAAAAGGAGGACAAGCCCTCAGTTGCCACCACTGTTCACAACCATTGTTCCAAGTACTGCACCATATCGGAACCCTCCAGTTTCTCCGGCAGTCCCACCACGCAAATGTTTCGCCTATTGTGGCTTTCGGCATCCTCTGCTCGCTTCTCCAGCGCTTGAATTCGGTCCAGTGCGTCTACCATCTTGCTCTCCAGTACCTTTTGGGCCGGTGCTACCTCCTGCAAAGTCACCTCCGTTTGTTTCACCCTGTCCACGAGTTTGGAATGGTCCGCCCTCAATAGCCCTAGTCCCGACGCTACTTGCGCGATGTCCTTTTGCAGGGCTGTTCCAGGTTCCGCTATCGCCGTTAGGATAAGATCAAGTTGATGCTGCAATTGTGGATCCCGGGCTTCCTCTGCTCCCTCCGAGTCACCCTGTGCCTGCTGCTCTTCCTTCGGCTGTTGGGCTGCACCGCCCGGCTTCCCTCTTGGCTTCCCCATGGTCCGTGATCCGAGGCAACAGGGGATTGGGAGTACGTGTACTGCTGTCGCTTTGGCTCCCAGTTTCGCACCTCCTCCTGCTGTGGCTCCTCTAGAGCCCGGGTGCATTACCCGCCAGAAGGGCCTCTCCCAATCCTCCAGCAGCGCAACGTGAGGATCCCCCACTCCTATCCACTTCTAGGTTGCAGTCAAGTATTCGCACTTCCAGGCCCTCCTCTCCACAATCCGGGACTGCAAGCCCCTTCCACCAGCAACCGCAGCCACAAGACTCTGCTCTCACTGGCACTCCTGGCTGTCCTGCGGTGAAATTCTTAGCTCCACGCAGCTCATACACTCCTCCCGAGTACCAATGTACTCTACTGCCCGCCAGACTAGGTATCTGCTGCTGGTAAGTGCCGGCTAGGATGCCCTCTCCCCTCCAGCACAGCAGCCGCATGTGTTCGATCCTCTGCACAGGACAGTAGCGCGGGCTCCCCGCTGTGATGCCGTTTTCCGTGGCCCTGCGTGGCCTGGCTCACCGGGGCCCCCCCTCTCACTGGCACCTGTGTGGTATCCGAAGTCCCTCCAGTACTGGCCCCGAGATAATCAGCCTCCCGTCTGGGCCCGCTCCCTCGTCCACTGTTGGCCTCGCCCTCGGGACACCACCGTCCCCCGGTGCCACGATGACGCCTTCGGCTGACGGCCTCCAGACAGGCCACTCTCTCCTCCCTAGGGCCTGCAGGTAGGTTGGGGGGCCCCCCCTCGTCTGTCTGGCCGCCGATAATTCCTACCTATCTGCGGGGGGGTCCGGATCCAAGCCTCTGGGCCGCCGTGCCCTCCTCTCCTAGAGACCGCTGTCCCCTGCGCCTGCCGAGCCGCTCACCCCATGTCCATCGGGGCGAATGGTGCACTCCGACCGCGCGCCAAGCAGGCGCCGCCACTCTCGCTGGCCCAAGACCCGGGCGCCGGCCCTCCGCAGCTCCAGGGGTCTCAGCGCTGGCCGGGCAGCAGCCGCACAACGCGATCTCCGGGGGTTCAGGCCCTCCGTCTTAGCTTGCCGCCATTTTGTGCCGCTTCCCCGGACACCAATTTGGGTCGCTCGGGAGCCAAGGCACCTCCAAAACACGCCCTCAGGACCACCGGGCAGCTCCCCAGGCTAGGGGATACCCATACGCCAAATCTCTGAGCCGCAAGTGGGCAGCTAGGGCTTCTTTATAGCAGGATTCTGTGGGGGCCTACACAGAGCTCGGCGCTCACACTGCCGGCTCCATCGGCCTCCAAGCCACCCCCCCTTCAGCCAATAATACTCATAAAGAAGTTTTTTAAGTGATAAAAAATCTCTCCACCCCGGCAAGTCAGCAAGCCGCTGAAAGCTCCCAGATGTTCTGTAATAGTGGATTCAAGCAAGCCAGAAACCGGTCCTCGGTAGCTTGTTTCCGGTCCAGGGAAGGCATGGCTTGGCAGTTCGGGCTGGACTGTTCCCATGAAGCAAAGGGTCAGACTGATTTGCATATAGCCATGTCTGAACTGGGGTGGCAGAGTGGGCTTAAGAACGGTGATGGATCAAACCCAGATCTTTTGACTGGGTGTGAGTGGTTGATTGGTTCTGATGCTCTGTCCATCACTACCCCCTTTTGTACCACTTTTGGCCACCATAAGTGTGGCAGGGTATGCTCAGACGTGAGTCCCTTGCTCACTTTGCCACTGGATTCAAGCAAGCCGGGCTGAAGACGGCTGGAATGCCAGAAACCGGTCCTCGAAAGCTTGTTTCCGGTCCAGGGAAGGAATGGCTTGGCAGTTCGGGCTGGACTGTTCCAATGAGGCACAGGGTCAGACTGATTTGCATATAGCCATGTCTGAACTGGGGTGGCAGAGTGGGCCAAAGAACGGTGATGGATCAAACCCAGATCTTTTGACTGGGTGTGAGTGTTTGATTGGTTCTGATGCTCCGTCCATCACCTCCCCCTTTTGTACCACTTTTGGCCACCATAAGTGTGGCAGGGTATGCTCAGACGTGAGTCCCTTGCTCACTTTGCCACTGGATTCAAGCAAGCCGGGCTGAAGACGGCTGGAATGCCAGAAACCGGTCCTCGGAAGCTTGTTTCCGGTCCGGGTAAGGCATGGCTTGGCAGTTCGGGCTGGACTGTTCCCATGAGGCACAGGGTCAGACTGATTTGCATATAGCCATGTCTGAACTGGGGTGGCAGAGTGGGCTTAAGAACGGTGATGGATCAAACCCAGATCTTTTGACTGGGTGTGAGTGTTTGAGTGGTTCTGATGCTCCGTCCATCACCACCCCCTTTTGTACCACTTTTGGCCACCATAAGTGTGGCAGGGTATGCACAGACGTGAGTCCCTTGCTCACTTTGCCACTGGATTCAAGCAAGCCGGGCTGAAGATGGCTGGAATGCCAGAAACCGGTCCTCGGAAGCTTGTTTCCGGTCCAGGGAAGGCATGGCTTGGCAGTTCGGGCTGGACTGTTCCCATGAGGCACAGGGTCAGACTGATTTGCATATAGCCATGTCTGAACTGGGGTGGCAGAGTGGGCTAAAGAACGGTGATGGATCAAACCCAGATCTTTTGACTGGGTGTGAGTGTTTGATTGGTTCTGATGCTCCGTCCATCACCACCCCCTTTTGTACCACTTTTGGCCACCATAAGTGTGGCAGGGTATGCTCAGACGTGAGTCCCTTGCTCACTTTGCCACTGGATTCAAGCAAGCCGGGCTGAAGACGGCTGGAATGCCAGAAACCGGTCCTCGGAAGCTTGTTTGCGGTCCAGGGAAGGCATGGCTTGGCAGTTCGGGCTGGACTGTTCCCATGAGGCACAGGGTCAGACTGATTTGCATATAGCCATGTCTGAACTGGGGTGGCAGAGTGGGCTAAAGAACGGTGATGGATCAAACCCAGATCTTTGGACTGGGTGTGAGTGTTTGAGTGGTTCTGATGCTCCGTCCATCACCACCCCCTTTTGTACCACTTTTGGCCACCATAAGTGTGGCAGGGTATGCTCAGACGTGAGTCCCTTGCTCACTTTGCCACTGGATTCAAGCAAGCCGGGCTGAAGACGGCTGGAATGCCAGAAACCGGTCCTCGGAAGCATGTTTCCAGTCCAGGGAAGGCATGGCTTGGCAGTTCGGGCTGGACTGTTCCCATGAGGCACAGGGTCAGACTGATTTGCATATAACCATGTCTGAACTGGGGTGGCAGAGTGGGCTAAAGAACGGTAATGGATCAACACAGATCTTTTGACTGGGTGTGAGTGTTTGATTGGTTCTGATGCTCCGTCCATCACTACCCCCTTTTGTACCACTTTTGGCCACCATAAGTTTGGCCCGGTATGCTCAGACGTGAGTCCCTTGCTCACTTTGCCACTGGATTCATGCAAGCCGGGCTGAAGACGGCTGGAATGCCAGAAACCGGTCCTTGGAAGCTTGTTTCCGGTCCAGGGAAGGCATGGCTTGGCAGTTCGGGCTGGACTTTTCCCATGAGGCACAGGGTCAGACTGATTTGCATATAGCCATGTCTGAACTGGGGTGGCAGAGTGGGCTAAAGAACGGTGATGGATCAAACCCAGATCTTTTGACTGGGTGTGAGTGTTTGATTGGTTCTGATGCTCCGTCCATCACCACCCCCTTTTGTACCACTTTTGGCCACCATAAGTGTGGCAGGGTATGCTCAGACGTGAGTCCCTTGCTCACTTTGCCACTGGATTCAAGCAAGCCGGGCTGAAGACGGCTGGAATGCCAGAAACCGGTCCTCGGAAGCTTGTTTGCGGGCCAGGGAAGGCATGGCTTGGCAGTTCGGGCTGGACTGTTCCCATGAGGCACAGGGTCTGACTGATTTGCATATAGCCATGTCTGAACTGGGGTGGCAGAGTGGGCTAAAGAACGGTGATGGATCAAACCCAGATGTTTTGACTGGGTGTGAGTGTTTGATTGGTTCTGATGCTCCGTCCATCACCACCCCCTTTTGTACCACTTTTGGCCACCATAAGTGCGGCAGGGTATGCTCAGACGTGAGTCCCTTGCTCACTTTGCCACTGGATTCAAGCAAGCCGGGCTGAAGACGGCTGGAATGCCAGAAACCGGTCCTCGGAAGCTTGTTTGCGGTCCATGGAAGGCATGGCTTGGCAGTTCGGGTTGGACTGTTCCCATGAGGCACAGGGTCAGACTGATTTGCATATAGCCATGTCTGAACTGAGGTGGCAGAGTGGGCTAAAGAACGGTGATGGATCAAACCCAGATCTTTTGACTGGGTGTGAGTGTTTGATTGGTTCTGATGCTCCGTCCATCACCACCCCCTTTTGTACCACTTTTGGCCACCATAAGTGCGGCAGGGTATGCTCAGACGTGAGTCCCTTGCTCACTTTGCCACTGGATTCAAGCAAGCCGGGATGAAGACGGCTGGAATGCCAGAAACCGGTCCTCGGAAGCATGTTTCCGGTCCAGGGAAGGCATGGCTTGGCAGTTCGGGCTGGACTGTTCCCATGAGGCACAGGGTCAGACTGATTTGCATATAGCCATGTCTGAACTGGGGTGGCAGAGTGGGCTAAAGAACGGTGATGGATCAAACCCAGATCTTTGGACTGGGTGTGAGTGTTTGAGTGGTTCTGATGCTCCGTCCATCACCACCCCCTTTTGTACCACTTTTGGCCACCATAAGTGTGGCAGGGTATGCTCAGACGTGAGTCCCTTGCTCACTTTGCCACTGGATTAAAGCAAGCCGGGCTGAAGACGGCTGGAATGCCAGAAACCGGTCCTTGGAAGCTTGTTTCCGGTCCAGGGAAGGCATGGCTTGGCAGTTCGGGCTGGACTTTTCCCATGAGGCACAGGGTCAGACTGATTTGCATATAGCCATGTGTGAACTGGGGTGGCAGAGTGGGCTAAAGAACGGTGATGGATCAAACCCAGATCTTTTGACTGGGTGTGAGTGTTTGATTGGTTCTGATGCTCCGTCCATCACCACCCCCTTTTGTACCACTGTAATAGTGTGGCAGCCCATTTTAAGTACAAGATTTTGAAGATCGTTGCTTGTTTTGATTCCTTTGAAGACTGCCCCTCCCATAGGAATGTAATATAGACCACACTGCCACTTTATCCGTTTCTCCCCTATGTTATTTTTTAGGGAACCTAAGCATCTTCTTCTACATTAAAGACCCGGTTCTCTGGACGATACGTGTCGTCCCAGAATTTTGCAGTTCGTTCCAAATCAGATGGCCTTCTTTCTGGAAAAAGTTTACAATCATGAACAGGCATTTTTCCGCAATCCTGGAAAGAGGCTGTAGCTGTTCCCTTAAAACAAATCCCCATGGAGATCCTGAAGGTCTTACAAATCTATGCCCTATCTCTCTTCTACCTGCACCATCCACAATATTGGAAAAATATCTCAATCAGGACTGGTAGCATGTATGCCATCCCAGGATCTCTTGGACAGTACAGAATCTGCGCTGTTGGCAGCAATTGATCTCATTCTTTCCCAAGTTGACCTTCCCAGAACTGCTGGTCCTTTCTGCGGCATTTGACACGGTTCGCCCTTCTCGCCTGGTTTACAGATTTCACCATGCGGGGTTGAGGGACACCGCTCTGAGCCTGTTGGAGACCTTTCTCACCAATAGATCTCATATTGCTGTGGTCAGTTTAGGGCAGGTGCCCTATCTAGCTATCCTGTGGGATTCTGGAGGGGTACTACCTCAGCATGATACTCTTCAACTTGTATGTGGCCCCTTTAGCCAGGTAGATCAGTTCTTTTGGCTTCAGTGTACATTTGTATGCGGATGATACACAAATCATTGCATCCCTACCCAACAATATTCCAGAGTTGGCTAAGAGGTTTAAACACTGTATGATCAACATTAATAAATGGATGAAATAGAATTGGCTTAAATATAATGCTGATTAGACAGAAATCTTGGTTTTTGGAGAGCACATGTCGGTATGGTCTGAATTGTGATGGCCAGAGTCTTGAGGACCTTTACCGCTACCTCTTAAGAAGGCAAAAGATTTAGGGGTGTTTTTTGACACCTCTCTTTCCTTCAACATTTAGGCAAAAAGGACAGTGAGCTCTTATTTTTACTTCATCAAAACTCTAAGAAAGTCTTTCTTTCCAACTGAGCTCAGAGTTGCAGTGTTCATCATGCTTATTACTTCTCACATTGACTACTGCATTTCTCTGTACATATCCACACTTAATACATTTCAGACTATCTTGAATGTGGCTGCTCTGCTTTTGGATATTCCCAACTGCTTGTCAGTCATGGAGGACTTCACTTCCTGCACTGACTGCCAGTCAGGACGCATGTGATTTTCAAAGCTCTTTGTCCAGTTCAAACTGCTCTGTTCTTTAAGGGCCCGATTAACCTGCAAACGTCTTTCCACTGGTCCAGCCGTAATAGACAACAACAGTCTGCCTCTCTCAGGAAGATGGAGGTACAGAGATTTCATAAAAAGCCAGGTGGAGGGGCAATCCTTTCAGGCCACTGCTGCCAAGTTATGGAATACTCTTTCAACCCATATTTCTAGTCATTCCTCCCACGCCGCCTTCTGCAAGCAGCTGAAAACCTGTTTTTTCTCCTTTCCGTACAGCCAGTTGTGGTCGTCTCACTGGTAGTGGCTCTTCATTATACATAGCTTTGACACTTTCAGGTATAATGCATTTTACAGATGTCTCTCAGATTCAAATTGAAAGGACATCACTGATGACTTCATCCACAGAGCCACTAACATACCCACTCACACCCCCATTTAACCTCTCATACATCCACACACAACCAGTTATATACCCATTCACAGACCCATAAAAGTACTCAAAAACCCACACACTGGTCCATAGAGCCACTCACAGATCCACTCACTTATACAGCCACTCACCGGAACACTAACTCACCCACATGGCACTCATGCACCCACACCCTCACTAATACAGCCGCTGATACATGAAGTTGTTTAGACATACAGACACTTACACACCCACTCATACACCCATACAGCCACTCATACAATGAGTCAGTCACCCACACAGCTACTCAAACATCTACTCATTCACCTATACAGTCACCTATATAGTTACTCAAACCCACACATTTACTCCCACTCCCACTCACTTACTCATAGAGATACAAACACATATACTCACTCACCTATACAGTCATTGACACAAGGACACACCCACTCATACAGACCCTCTCACATTCATTCACTCACTCACTCATAGTCACTCACACCCACTCACTCACCCATACAACACTAATGAACTCAGTCACTTACCCATACAGCCACTCACACACCCCATCACTAACCTTTACATGCCTCCCACATACCCACCCACTCACCCAAATATCCTTAACATACCCACACATTCACCCATACAGCTACTCACACACAGTAACCATAGCTGCCAAGGTTACAGATTGCTATGTGTGACATTTTCATAATTTCAGTGTATGTATGAATGACATTTCCACAAATATGAGTGACACTTTCTCGCAAGCAAATCAAGCAATGTAGACAAGGGAAACATATAAATATCAGAAACTACACCCATTAAACACAGCAGCTAATGTTTCAGATTGCTTATGTGTGACATTTTCATAGATTCAGTGGATTTATGAGCAACAGTCAGTGGCTAAACGTGTGACACTTAAAGTGACACTTTCTTGCAACCAAAATCACGCAATGAAGTCCATGGAAACAGACAAATATCAGAAAACATGTATTTGTGGAACATGAAAGTTACACTCTGCAGCAGGTTCTTTTAAAGCTATTTTTAATTTCTAAATAATCAGCACTCTCCACCCCAACCTCAGCTCCAGGTGCGGCTGAACCACAAGTAACAAAGGGAACTCTGTGACAAAAGCAGCAACCCACTGAGCGATCCACATACAATTCAGTTCTGTACTATGCTGGTAGACTTTCTTTATAGCAGGCATATTAACCCTCTGCGCTAATTTATTGTAAGAGTGAAAACTACCAGTAGAGAACAGTATGACCTCTATCCAGCAGGAACTTTAATCACCTGACGAATCTGTGACTTTCACTTAGCAAGTCTCTTAGTGTTGTGAAAATAAAACCTGCTACTTCGTACTGTCAAGCAAGGATATTAAACCCTTTGAACTAATATATCAGTAAAACAACTGCTAATTCATTTAGACAAAACTCCCACCTTAGATGGCCCTGCATTTATGGAACATTCAACTTTTGTGTGCCATTTGCACGGTGCTATGCTGTGCTGGAGCCCCTTCTTCATTCTCGTAACAAACATTTTAAATGGTAGGAGTAAAGTATATTAAAATGTGACTTACTAAGTCTCTTGATAGAATGATCCACAAGAGGTGCTACTGTGGCACCATGGAAATTGCTTGCCTGTCTCTTCTTCAGAGTCAGAGCAAGACATGCTTCACTGCCTCAGCCTGTGCCACCTGTTCTCACTATGAGACTCATCCGGTTAGTGGTGAGTCCGGGACACAAGTTAGGCTTTGACTGGGCAGGGTACAGCAACAGCACATGGCGAGTTCAGGAGGAGTTGATCAGGTGATCGGTTATCGAACACCGGCTTCCTCCTTTTCTCTGCAATGCAGCAGGGCACGCAGCAGAACAAAAAGTAAATCCTGGGTGCTTGGGGCCCAGCTGACGGGCAGGAAATTGAACATCCTGCTATAGCCTGGGCCCAACGGACATGGCTCCTCCTCAACCAGTGTCCACGTGGGACCTGACGCAACCCGGGAACCATCTACAGAAAGCAGGTTTGACGCTAGTTTATACAGCTTCTTTGGTATAACATAGAAAGCCTTCTTTAATGCATAAAGTTATTGGAATAGGAAGGTAGCCGTGGTGGTGCCTCTGCAGAATGGAGCTAGAATGGAGTTAGAGACGAGCAGCAACCATCTACTCGATTCCATCCTCCAGGCACGGCACCGACCCTCCTTGCGGGAGGTCTGTGAACCCACCACCTTTGCCCCTGATAGCATTTCTGTTGTGAAAGCAATACACTGCAGCACTTTCCACTACCTACACTTGCGCTTTGCAAATCACATGAGCACACTAGAGCATTTACTCCACTAAGAGGACAAAATTCATTTTACCAGAGGAGCAATTATAATCCCATGATAAGGATCTGTGGCAATCACTCTTTCTGACTATAGCCACCCACTCACTAGTCGCGCTGGAGCGTCATGAAGATGATGTCATTAATCATGCTGCGGCGCAACACGTGTGGGCGGATTTCTGTTACTTTGTAGCAGCTTATCAGCTGCAAACTCACCCCAAGTCTGGAAGCAACGTGCACTGTGAACTGCCAATCCAGATGGACAAACCAGCTTCTGTTTCAAGTCAGTAAGGCGCATGATTACTTAGCACTGTAGACGAGGCGCCATCTTGCTTGATTTTGCTTTTCTGTGCGGTGATGTGGACCACCACACTGAAATGCATTAGTCTCATGCTGGATGTGTAGTACTTGGCAAGACTGAGTACCACACTGATGCAGCCACTCACACCCACTCACCCACCCATACAGCCACTCGCACACCTACTCATAGACACTCACAACCACTCACACACACACTCACAGACCAACACAGCATTCACATACCCACTCACACACTCATACACACACTTACCTATACAACCACTCACACATCAATACAGCAACTCACACACCCACCCACAGACTTTAAAAGCTACTCACACACCCACACAGCCACTCACATACCTAATCATACAGCCGCTCCCACACCTACTCACAGACCCACACAGCCAAACCTGTACTCTCACACCTATCATACACAGTGTCCCTGTAACATTAGGTCCTTGTAGCCCATGTTTTTTTCAGTGAATTTCTAAGTTTAAAAAAAGAAATTGATTTCCTATATACTACTATATAACATCTCTGTAATCTTAGTTTTTTAGTGCATGTCTAAGGTTTTTTAAAGTCTATTTCCTAACTATAACATCCCTTTAATGCTTGTTTTTTGAGTGAGTTTGAACAATTTTACCCATCCTTATTTTCTAAGTTTAACAAGTTGAGATTTAATTTATGTGAAATGAGTATTGTATCTGAATGAATCCTGTATGTGTATTTATTGAAGAACAGCCCACTGTTTTGTACAACACCTCTGCGCAACTGGAGTACTCTCTAATGGCAAATTACTAAGTGCTACCCAGTGGCTTAATGTATAGATAGTCTATCTCCTACACTACAATAGTGTAAACAATGCTAAGGAAATGTGTCCAATTGCCGTGTGTGTCTGTAAGTTTGCCATTGTGATTGTTTTTCAACTGTCTTGAACAGATAACTGTAAAAAAATGGTACTGCAGTGAAAACACACTTGTTGATTTCTACTTTGCAGAAGTAAGTGCTTGTTTGTGTGGTGAAGATGTGACTAGATTCCTAGGTATGAAGAACTTCTCTTCAGATATTTTCAGAAACATGCAGGAGGAGCCTTTTAGTAAGGTATCCATCATTATTGTTTTGAGTAAATTAATTACAGGGTTTTATTTTCAAAATCTTTTTTTACGTTGCAACGTCGTTGTGATTTCCATGGTGACACAGCGAAGAGCGCATGTTTTTCAGCAACACTGAAACCAGATATTGAAATTTTTTCAATCAATCTTTTACACTAGTTGTTTAGTAATAAACTCTTTAAACGTATGTCTCTTGTTTCCAATTTTTGATGCAACTCTGGAAGTCGCGATGATGTTGTTAATCGCGAACGGCGCATGTTTTTCAGAAACTGTAAAACACATATATAAATATATTTCAAAAAGTATAGCTATAGGTGTTCACTACCATAGTCCTTAAAGTTCTCTTGGTGTAGTCAGTTTAAAAGAAAACTACTTTTAAATTGTATTTTCATTTTCGCCGACCACGTGGTAGTCATGCATAAGTCCATAATTACAAAAACATGTGCCTATAAACACTTCCTGGTTGAAATGTTAGCAGCAAATCAGATCTCTGCATAGGATCGGTAAAATTGTCAGAGGGTCCGAGCCTCTAGATATACAAATTAATTTCCTTTAAAATCTCCAAACCTACCAAGTGAATTTACACCATATAACAAAAAGGGCTCATTCTGGACCAAGAGCTACATTTCTGCCAAATTTGATGTAATTCCATCCAGTGAGTCGAGCTGTAGTCGTGTTCAAAATCCCTATAGGAAATTACATGGGGAAAAGCGTTTTAGGACCCCCTTTTTTCTAGGCCCCCGCTTGACCAATCATACTAAAACTTTTAACACAGCAGCTGTGCAGAGCGTCATGCAAATTTTTTTAATTTCTTGAAAATGTGTCAAATGGCGTCAAAATTATTGGGAAAACAAAAAATGCTTTTTCTATGGAAACTAAGTCCTAGCTATAACTACTTACTGCCAACTGCTAGTAGGTAATATATATGTATCCCATGTTGCCCCAGATTGAGGACGCTTTCGATGGCAGATGAAACCATCCAATTTAAAAAAAAAAAGGAAACCAGTATTTGCATTCCAGTGATTTCTTTAGACTGGCACATTACGGAGCAATTGCTCCTTAATCATAGGCCATGCTGAAAACCCAACAGAAGCACTAATTCACATCTTTGTCTGCATGCTGCTGATTAATATTGGCCCCTGGTTGGCCTCTCAGGTGAGTCAGACTATTAGTGCATGCTGGGATTTGTGGTGTGTATTAGGCAGGTTCTTCCCCTCCAGTGGGTTCCGTTTTGTTTCAGGGTCTTTAAAATATTCAAAACCCTCCAGTGGGGCCCAAGATGCAAAGCCAGTTTGTATTTTCTCCATCTTCTGTGCTGCTTTGCAGGTTTGGCATAGTTCCAGGCCCATCAGCCCCTCACTCCATTTCAGAGATGGTGAAGTCCTCCAAGGCTGGGCTGCCGTGATTTATGCATCCCATGTTGCCCCAGATTGAGGACCCACTCGACAGCTAGATAAAACCCTCCAATTCTTTATTTAAAAAGGAAACCAGTATTTGTATTCCAGTGATTCATTTTGCCTGATGTGTTTCGGAGCACTTGCTCCTTAATCATAGGCATGGTGAAAACTCCACAGAAGCACCAATTCACATCTTCGTCTGGCATGCTGCAAATTAATACTGGCACCCCG
The DNA here is from genome assembly GCF_964261635.1 of Lissotriton helveticus. Classification (NCBI taxonomy): domain Eukaryota; kingdom Metazoa; phylum Chordata; class Amphibia; order Caudata; family Salamandridae; genus Lissotriton; species Lissotriton helveticus. The sequence continues at coordinate 1,451,662,755 of NC_136065.1, forward strand.
GTGGGCCTCTCAGGTGAGTTAAACTGTTAGTGCATACTGGGAGGAACTTTTGGTGTGTATTAGGCCAATTCTTACCCTCCTGTGGGTTCTGTTTTGTTTCAGGGTCTATAAAATATTTATAACCCTCCAGTGGACCCCAGGATGCAGAGCCAATTTGTTTTTTCTCCATCTGCTTTGCTGCTTTGCAGTTTTGGCATAGCTTCAGGCCCAGCATCACCTCACTCCAGCTCAGAGGTGGTTTGGTCCTCCACGGGCAGGCGGCCATGATTTATGTATCCCATGTTGCCACGGATTGAGGACACACTCAACAATGGATACAACCATTGAGAAATTTCAAGAAGAAAAAGATAGATAAATCTTTGGTTGTGAAGCCTTCATGAAAACAGATGAGCTCATGCAGGGAAATACACTACTCTGATTTGCCTTCATCACTTCAACCAGCAAGTCTTGACAGCTATCTTAGGTTCGGCTTCACCAAGACCTCCACAAAAGAACTGGAGATAAAGAAAAGGGGCAGAGTAGGAATTCCTTGACCCCAAGCCCCCTGGGACTTCGTCAATGCATAAAAGCACTTTTCTAAAAAAGAAAATTGTAGCGAAATTGTAATATTCGAGAATTTACAGCAATTTTATTTTTTTAAAGCAAGCATGTGCTCCTGTGCTTGCATTTAAATAACCCCCGGGTGGGCCAGATCCTGAGGGCATATAATAAATATAGGAGGGGGTCATGTGGCTCTTCTCTTAGGGCTTATCAAAGCCCTGGGGACCTACACCTCCCTGGGGCACTTTTTAGTATGTATGTGGGTGGCCTGTTGGGTCCTCGCCCAGCCCTGGGGGCAGCCACCTCCCTGGTGAAAATTCAAATAATATGGGGGGGCTCATGGACCCTCCCTGCCCTGAGGACCACCACCTCCATGGTGCTAATTACCGTAATATGGGCGGCCTGCGGACCCTCCAGCCCTGAAGACCACCACCTCCGCAGGATATTCTATTTTTCTTGTTGGGGGCCTCACAGACCTTGGAAACCACAACCTCCCTGGGGTCAAAGTCTTTTGTAAAGAAATGGGAGGGGACCGTGTAGCCTCCCTCCCGGGCTGTTCTCAGTACTGGGGAGCACCACCTCGCCGGGGCAGGCCACTAGTCAAGAAAGGAGGGGGCCCCCCTCCTTGAGCTGTATATGGCGCATCAGGGCCGGTTCCAGCAATGTCCCGGGGTGCACACCCCCGGAACATTGCAGTTTGCTATGGCTTAGCTGGAGCATTTTGACATTGTCAATAACATTTCAACCATATTAAAATCCTTTCTGTCCATTGTTTCAATCTTGGTCCACCGCACACCTGCTCCTCCCACCAGCCTAGATGTAAATTGGCATAACTGGGGGCAAAGCAGGTGCCCATGGCCGTTCCCTGTTCTTGTTGCAACAAGGCATTTTCAAACAAAAAATATTCTTTGACAATCACCATTCCATCATGTTCAATAACATCCGATTGTGTTCTACGAACCTCATAGGTTTCATCCTTAAAATGTATTCTGTACCTTTTAAAGCATCTCGATGTCTTATACTTGTGTATAAGGTCGAGATATCCAATGGTATAAGAACCATAGTCTGCTCCCATTTAACATCATAGATATGTTCCAGAAAGTCCGCTGAGACCTTTAGATAGGATGAAAGTGTTTTAAAAATAGGATTTTTTTAAATCAATATAGTTGGAGACATTATCAAAATGACTATTCTGGGTCAATATTATTGGTCTCCCAGGTAGACTCTTTATGTCCTTATTCATTTTGGGAATCATATAAAAAACAGGGAGGACTGGATGGTCTTGCTTTAAAAAATGAGATTCGTCCCAACCTAATAAATCTTGTTCCTTCCACATGTTCAGTCTGTCATGGAATATTTCTTTCACTGCTTCATATTCATTCACTGAAATCTTCTTGTAGCATTCTATATTGTTGGGTTATTTCAAAGCCTCATTTCTATAAAGATCCCTTCCCCACAGTATGTTACACCCTTTGTCCGATGGTTTAACTATTATATCAGATCTCTTTTTGATCTTGTCAATCATTCGGAAAACTCTCCTTTCTTTCAGATCAAGTTGTTTCTTCCCATTTCCTATTTCTTGGTAAAAATGTCGAAGATCTCTTATGCCATTATCAGAAAAAGGTGCCCAAATTATCCCGGCTCATTTGGGGTATATAGCTGGATTGGGATAGGAAGGGGGTAATATCCCTTACTCTTGATGTCAGATTTATGGAAATTATAATGATCATATGCGATGATCCAGCTTTTTCCTGCTGATCCTCATTTTTATTCTGCAAAGATCACACCTTCCAAAACTGATAGATCCAACACTGTCAGATTAGATGGAACTGTTGAAGTGGTTATGTGTTCCATTTCTTGAGTATCATTGGTTCTGGTTTTCATGTCATGTAATTTTGTAGTGTAGCTCCTATTTTCCCAATAGGCTCTGCGCATTGGAATAGTACCTACGGCAGTAAAGGCCTAGACCAGACGTTAACTAGGTCTACTACTGTCGATACTAGACTTAATTTTTGGGTTTGCCAGCTAAGCTCAGAGTTCGCTAGAAACTTTCTCGAATGTTCAAGGAAGGATTAACTCCCCTGATTAGACAAGAAGGGATTTAGTTTCTGACAACCATAGAACATGACAACTTTGCTCTCCCCTAATCAAGAGTCAATCTCAAGAGTCGTGTGAGCACAAGGCAATTATTTTACTCAGTCAGTACGTGCATTCTTAGTCTCATCAGAATGTAGAGAAAAGGAAGAGACGGGCGTGTTCAATAAAAGATGTTATTTATTGATCAGTCTCTTTTCTCGTACAAGAGAAATGGATCGATATTATTGCAATACTTATAGTTAAGTAAAGTGCATACATTAAAAGCAATAGTATAAAATAATACTGTAAAAACATTGATATGGTTTCTGAGCCATATGATGCTTTAAAATGATTAAAATATATTTACATACACATATACATTTGACTAAACGTACTCAACTGGTGTTTCTAAATACGCCTACCCCGTGTACCTGACCTAAGTCTAATGCGTGGGCGGGAATAGAAAGTTACAGTTTAAGTTAAGTTTGTTTTTGCCAAGTGAATAACTAAAGAATTCTCTAGGAGGGGTTATTCAGTTCTGTACCTGGAATTTAGGATGAATGAGGAATGGTATCTCTTTCTCTGCTCTCGATATTCCAGGCTGCCTGCGAGGGCTGCCCAGAAACGCCGGTGCTGGGTCTCTCGGCTTGAGATAGCAGCGCGTCTCTCAGCGCGTCAGGAAGGCGGGGCTGCTGCCTGCGGGGTCTGCTTCTGCTCTCGGCTTCGGCAAGTATGGCTGCTCCGTCTTGTCACCACGCGTGTGTTTTGCATAGGGCAAGGTCGGCAATATTTATACCTTAAAGGTGCCGGGATTGACGTAAGGATGGACATAGGTACGTCAATAAAGATGTCATACGACTTGCTCGTTAGCACATTCTTTACTAAAGTTCTCTGTGAAATCAAAACAATGGCCGCACGGATTATCCAGGTTGTCATAGGTTTGATTTGTTATGAGAACGTCGTATGCCTTATCAGGGGCTGGAGGAATGTCGCTTGTCTAATTAGATCTCAAGCGTTATGACCTAATCAGATAACACGTTCCTGTGCCGTAGTGTGACTGCGTCAGATAACGGTATCTGCATCATGGGGGATTTCTTGCCTCATGGGCTGACTGTTAGTTAACTAGCTAGTTTGTGGAGAAGTGTGGCTCACTGGTTAGAGGAGGCAGACCTGGAAGCAGAGGTCAGCCTGGGACCAGGGTTCAATTCCCGGCTCGGCGGGGTCTTGAGTCCTAAAATGTCCATGGGCTCGACAATTCTCGCTCCGGTGCCTACTCAATTCACGGGTTCACACTCTGCGACTCTGGGCAATAGCTTGCTTAATCTCCACAACGGCCCCTCGCGGTGGGATGCCTGGCTTTCACCTTGCGGATACCCTGCCAGGGTTATCTCACAGGGGAATACCAGGACGGGTTCCCTAAGCAAGCGCTTAGAGACCGCTTGGTGATTTGCGCTATATAAATTCCTGTACATTTACATTTACATTTTAACCAGAATAGGGTCAGGAATAGGGGGATCGATTCAGAACCTATAGAAATACACGACACCCACTCCACGCTAACTATGGTCATATCTACTAATCTATGCATAGTATAACATAGTACAACATACTATAGAGTATAGTGTATACCTTACCACCCCAAAATACATAAATGCATTTCGAAATTTTCAAATATACTGAAAAATTGCAGTCATATATATTGTATGCACTTAAGCTATGAATTAAATGCAAAAGTAAACACGCATTTTATGCATTATTGCTTGTTGGTATATGAGAAATACACATGAAATGGCTCTTAATATGGCTATACAGAAAAAAAGTCGAAACCATTTCATCACATAAAATATATTGTGAACATACCAGCGGGCAGCTAAAGTCTATATAAAGTCTATAAAGTATCTAAAAAATAGAAATCTTAGTTCTCTAGGAATAGTTTCTTACTTTAAGCAGAAGATCAGTGTCCCGGAAAAAAATATATAGAAAAATATTTTAAGGGCTTGCTGAAAAAAGTTGCTGTCCGTGAACTGGATTGTAATTGTTCATGTGACTTTATTTTTAAAGTTGAAGGCCGAATTCAGGGAACGCCGTGTGCGAGTTTAATCAAAAGTCTCTATTTCTGTTCTGGAGAGAACATCATATCATTCAGGCTTTCGAAAAAACTGTCAACAGCTTCATGGGAAAGTTCCTCTAAGTCGGAAATAGGGGTAACCATGCATTCGTGCGCATGATTGTCTCCATTGACATTCTGATTTGCATTGCTGACAGAAGGTCGTACCTGTTCGATGTTGCTTTCATCTTGAACTTCACTACTCTTCAATCGTAGTGGTGAAGATTCCAGGAATGCCGTCATCAGAATTGGCAGCCTTTGAGCGCAGCACAGTGCGTGAACCTTGGTAGGAACCAACAGTGTATCTGCATCCACTGGCGCATCCGATTGTAGCGTCAGACAGGTGTCTAACACGCATTCTTCTCCGCATAGCAGACACCTTAGTACAGGTAAAACACACCTTTGCCACATTGGTCGAAATGATAGAAACCAAGTCATGTTTAGGTCTCTAAGCCGGGAGAGTCCCAGGATTTTTGATATCCGGTCCCGGTATCCAATGGCTAGGATCGTATCTTCCATTGTCGCGAGAGTTTGTTCTGTGACATGGGTTGCCATAACGAAAAATAAGGACTAGGAATAGGATTCCTGCAATTAGTCCCAGGATCAAGGGAAGTCCGCCAAAAATCGAATGGACGAAATCTGGAAAAATACCCAGTATGGCTTTGAATGGTGTTAATGCCATCGAAAATACTGTCTTAAATACCTTTGAGACCCCAGTGGTATCAGAAATATTTAAGATTTCGCTCAGGATTTCCGCGAAATGTACGGGGGAATTAGTTGATAATAATGTATGTATCTCTGCAGTCGTCCTTGCGACTTGTAGATCATACGTTTCTTTAGATGACGTGAGCCTTGTAGGCGTCTGAAGAGGCACTGTTTTCATTCTGCTTAAAGTGTCTATTCGAATAGAAGTAATTTTCAAACCGGGCCATGCCCTTGCCTCCCTGTCTGGAAAGGAGCTGGGGAACAAAGAACGTCCACAGCACTTGACCTTCGCCGTCGTAGTGACGAGATAAGGAGTCCCGGGCATAAGACTACAACATCTGCGGTCTACAATAAGAATGTAACTCCCATTATAGAGTCTTTGAAAGAATGGTTCTATTTCAGTTGCAGGTGCGCCTTGCTGGTGACATGAAAGGTTGTATGAATTCCCTTCACAGGCTCCGTGCAAACTAATACCGTTACACAGAAGCGTGCCGCTTAGTGACATAGCACAATTGTTGCCACTAAGAAACACTTTCTGTCCTTTGTTACTGACACATGCATGTGAATAGGGCAGGTTCCAAGTTGTTTTAAGGTACCCCTTTCCCAATTTCTCGTACATGCCAGCCTGTATATATTTTTGGCAGTATTGAAACCTGAAGGTTGAGATTGGAATATTTATGATTCCGTGGATTATCCATTCACTGACAGGTCGTTCTGACATTGTCAACGGTAATCTTTCTAGTTTTTCAATGCTCAAGATTGTATAATCAGCACCCTTCTGCGCCATACCGATTTGTCTATCAGTAAGGTTAAAGATTTGGAATAGTGACGTTGTGTTGATTAAACGCCAAGGCACATAGCCAGAACGCAGATTTTGTAACGTCCAGCCAAGCTGTACAATAGAACGCAATTGTGACTGACCATGTTGTAATAACAGTAAGTCTTGCGATAATATATCGATTGCTGAAGACACAATGCTGTCCAATGAAAAAATTCTGGAGGACAGAGTCATTAACCCATTGTCCACTACAGAAAGTGATTTTTCCAAATTAATACGATCAATTTCACGTATTCTCTCTGCTGTTTCAATTTGAGTAACCTTCCAGGCCTCATTGTATGCTGCATATACAGAGGCTGCTATGAAACGCTTTTGACGCTGTTTGCGTGGTCCCATTATGAAATCACGCAAGTCAGCACCATCAGTAAGTAAAGTTAGGTGTTGCTTAATTTCAGGCAGTGTGGAAGACTGTAGCCATTGAAGGCATAATTTGCCCACACTGTAGGTTGTTATTATCCCTGGGTGATGTCTTTGGGGATATCTAGGGTCTGGCCTGGTCATTTTGAAACCCTGTGTTTTATTCAGGAATCTATCTTGACAGTTATTTGTATCTGTGGGCCAGATCAACCATTGTTTCCAATCAGGATGTGTTCTGTTTTGGTTAAGTATATGGTTTATGTCTATTTCTTCATCTGTATCAGAGTTATTGCTAAACATTGTTGGCTTTGGAATAGACGGGTTATTTAAATCTTTGATTTTGGCTAAGCCAAGACAGGTGGTTTGTTGAACAGTGTCATTTAAAAATATCATTTGTTCTGGGATCATGCAGGCTCTAAACAAAGCTTCTATACCCTGTACTTGCCATTCTTTTGTACCCCAAACACTTTTCAAATCAACATTTTTGTCCCAATAATCGAATCCAAAAGTATTCTGCAAGAAATGGTTACCATAGTGGTTATAGCAATACATACTATCATAATTTGTAGAACCTTGCAAATAATCATGTTTTGTAAATTTAGCAGACATTACTAAGTCAGACATCATATTGTTTATACTTTCAAAGTCCCAATCATCAGCAAATGAGTTTGGTTTTGCAAAGTCACTCAAAGAGATCTTAATTTGGTGTGGATATTTCAGGATCTCGACCGGACCATAAATTTCATAGTCAGTGTTGTCCCAGGCTACCCCACCAGGTATTGGAATTGCTGTGAAGTTGGCTGAAGAAAGTTCTGAAGAAAGTTCTCTTTTCTCGACGTGTGAAGATGTGTGTGGTTTGAGGACCAAGTTGATGTTCTGACTTGCTGTGTCCATTTTAGCATATTTTCCCTCAATGAAGCGTCCCAAAGTAAATACCATGATGAGCCAAAGTATGAGGATAAATGCACCAAAACCCACCCAAAATTCAATCCATGGAGAAATCAGATATGTTTCTTTTAGATGTTTCAAAAGTTCCTTCGCTTTGTCTTTAAAGGATTTTGATGATGGCTGTGTCTTTTGTTCGCTGAAACCTTCAGAGGAATCATCGAAGTTGATGAAGTAACCGGATGCAGTTCAGTCAATTGTTCCAATTGGTTCAGGATTTTTGTTTCTTGCATTTTCACTTGGTACTTCAGTATAGATTGGTGTGTCTCTGCTAAATGTCTTTATTTGGGTTTTCAGAGGTCTAAGTTCTATTGCATTGTTGCATAGTCCTTGTTGTTCTTCTGTAGGCGTTTCGAATGTGATGAGCCTCTTTGTTAGGACCTCTGTACTGGTAGCAAACCTTGGTGTTCTGCTACTTATTGGGAGTCCACTTGGCCTACTGTTTGTTATCGGCCACATGTTGTGGTTTTACCAGGTCGATGGCTACAACTCGGTTCTCCTTTTTTCCAGCAAGTGGCGGTAGTACAACTGATCTTGTCCCGTTGACAGACAAGACAGGAACTGCTTTTCTGTAAGAAGGCCCAAATTCCTTCTTTACCGCAATCTTCTCCCTGACTAGATCCCCGACTTTTGGAATCCAGACAGGTCTTGCTGGGACAGGTGGTGATTCTTCAGTGGTTGTTGGCTGTTGTTTCAACTGTATGTTGCTCAGGTCTTTTCTTGTTTTGTTTAAGTCCTGCAAAATAGCCAAACGGTCTTTGACATCAAAGCTTTTTTCTATTACCACTGAAGTCTGACTATCAAGGTCAGAGATCAACATCCTAGTTCCGAATAATAATTTTTACGGACTGAATCCCTTCAGAGAATTTCTTGGCAAGTTATTTAGACTACGTTGGACACTTATTAGATGTTTGACCCACCCAGCTCCCGAACCTAATATCCTTTCTATTATAGATTGCTTTCTGTCTTGGTTTTTTCTTTACACCATCCCATACCCTCAGGAAGGAAGTGAGAAGATTCCCGCTGGGCTGTGCTCATTTGGCCATTCTTTCCCCCCCCAGGCTGGATTGCCTGAGAAAAAGAAAAAAATGGTCGAACGTAGCATGCTCTTAGCGTATATGCCATTTAGACTCGCAAATCTTGTATAACAGTCCGGACGTCAGCTGAGTGCTGTGGATCTACATTATAAGTGGGAACTAGCCTGTATATGTTAATCGCAAGCCATTCTTTTTAGTGGTGATGTTATCTGTAGTCAGATTCCACCGTATTTTATTTTTTCTCTCCCCACTACGATTTCTGTTGCAGTTTGGGCAGTTTTTTACAAAGATGGTAAGATGGAGGCTCATGCCTGGCCACCAGTACCGTGATTGTAAATCTTCCAGAGAATCTTTTAGTTTGAGGTGTTCAAGACCCTCACCCATATGTGCGTCTGCGATTAACAAGCTTCTCCTGTCCATGTTTGGAATCACTCTATCCCCCACTCCAGGGATTCGAGCAAAAGGGACGGAGTTTGCATCGATTATGTATGTATAATTGAGTGGATAGTTGATCGGTAACGCTGAGCAGTCGCCTTTTGATGACGTTTTCACCGCCAGCAATGTTTCACCGTCAATGTATTTTAATGTACGCTTTTTTCGATCTACGGGAGCCGATTTAGTGGCTGCCGCTGCGGCTGTCTCAGCCAATGAATTCCCCACAACGTGAACGCCATCACGTTGATGACTCAGTGAGTGAGTCACGTGAGTCTTTGGTAGTTCTTTCTTCAAAAGAGCTACTTGTTCCCAGAGAAGTCTCTGCTTTATTGGTGCATCTGTGTCATCTTTGTAACCGTTCTGAATCCATGTCTGCAAATCCTTGTTATATGCTTTGACGCAGAAATATGAATCTGACACTATAAGTGTCGGCAATTCGCGATCCGCATTATCTAGCGCCATTTTCAAAGCTATTATTTCAGTTTGCAGTTCTGAATTAGTTTCTACTGAGTGTGATTTTGTTAATAGAGGTCTTAGTTTACCTCCGCGCCACACTTCTTTTGTAATCTCACATGTGGGATTGTATGCATGTTCTCCCCAAACGGAGGGTTGAGCATGTCCGTCTGTATAGATTACACAGGCGTAATGTCGTAGAGGCAGAATGTCGATTGGCAGAGGATACGTCTTTTCATATTTTAGATTTTCCAATTCTTCTAGTTCAGGATCAAAGTAGTAGTATACTTTGTCCGTTGTGATTGAATTCACCCATTGTATCCATTCCGGATTCAATGTTGTTGTTGGTAAATTACACGGTGTTGTTAGTGCCTCGAAGGCGGATTCAGCTGTTCTGACTGTGATATGTCTACCGTCAGCTATGTCTTTTTCTCTAGCTATTGCGGTTTGAACTGCTTGAACAATTTTTCCTTTGTTGCTGAATCTCTGTTCAGCTTTTGTGTACAAGTGTGATTTGAATGCAATTGGTACCTTTTCTCCCTCATTAGAGGTCAGGTATGTGAATCCGCATTTCCCTGGGATGACTCGGATCACAAGGTTGCGTGTATTATCACGGGTTTCTAATTTTGTCTTAATTAGCATGTCTGTTTGTAAGGATCTCAAAATTTCTGTGTGTGTTTGAGTCCAACTGGATCTTTTAAAATCTGGTTTAATTAGATCGTAAAGGGGTTTGACCCTTTCTGCGTAATTTGCAATGTAAGTTCTTCCGAAATTTAGGAAGCCTAGAATTGACTGTAGGTTTTTTAGTGTTTTAGGAGCTTGGATTACGGCACATTTCTCTAGGAAATTGTCTGCCAGGCTTTTGCCTTCACTTGATAACTCATATCCTAAGAATAGGACTGTCAGATGGGCAATTCTGGACTTTTTGAAGTTGAATTTGTAACCCTCTGCAGCGAAACCAAGTATTATGGTGTTCACTCTTTTCAAGTGAGTCTCCAAGTCATCATCTGTTAAGTAAATGTCATCGACATAAGATAATGCTTCATCATCATATTGTTGTAGTAATTCTGTTACTCTCGCTGAGAATACCCCCGGGCTATTCTTGTACCCCTGGGCTAACCGACAGAATTGTTTTTGAGTACCATTTACTGAGAAAGCTGTTAAATATCTGCTCTCTGGTGCTATGTTTTGACAAAAGAATCCGTTGGAGATGTCCAAGGTAGTTTTGTATTTTTTGCGCACTATGTTATTCATTAGTGCAGTACTGTGTGAATTTTGCACTGCAAAAGTTTTGCAACATGTGTTAAGGTGTCGGTAATCCAAAACTAGACGGTATGAATTGTCTGGTTTGGAGACCGGAAACAAAGGATTGTTCATTTGTGAGGTGCAAGTTTCAATCACCCCCTGGTATTCTAGCTGATCTAGTATTTCATTTACTTGTTTTTTAGCTTCTTGCTTAACTGGGTACTGCCTTTGTGCAGTAGGTTGTGATTTTAACTGGATTTTGTGAGGAGGAGAATCCTCATCCCATCCTACATGATTTTTGTATAAAGCAGGTGCTAAGGCCACTGCCCACTTTCTAGCAAGTGTGTATTTTTTATGAATCGGGATTTGATTCGAGAAGGCAGGCATAATTACTTCTTCGCCATGAGGGCACTCCCTGACAAACTCTGGTGGCCAGTCTTTTTCAGCTAAAAGGATGTCATAACCCTTTGAGAGGTTATCCCAAAATAGTCCCCTTATTTTCCTAGTCTTATCTCCCTCTATACGTAATGTTATCTCGTATATTTTGTGGGGCTTGCTAACTCTGGTATCTGCAGTTTCCACTTGAAGGTATTCATTCGTGTCCACTGTCTCCAGATGATTCATAAGGACTTTGCGAGCTATGCTCACCTCTGCTGCGCTGTCTAGCATTGTCTGAGCCCACTCTCCGTTTTTCAGTTGTGTCCTCAGTATTCTCGGCATTGTTAACTACCTTGATACTGGCTACCTTCTTTTTTGGAAATTGTGATTTCTTTTTCAGTTGAGCAGGTTCCTTGTCTTTGGACTTGGCGTGCTCTTCTGATCGTCCTCTTCTTTCCGATTTCTGCGAGGAATTCTGAAAAGATTGAGAGGGACGTGTATCAATGTCTTGATATCTATCAGGTTTTTTAATATTATCCCTATTTCTAAGGTTATATCTATTCCCAGAGGGTTCACTCTGGGGTGACCTTTGTCTCGGGTTTGGAGATTTCTCTCTTCGCCTAGGAGACCTTCCTCTGGACTGGAATTTCTTTTCTTTAGGATTGGATTGTTTGTTCCCATCCCAGTTCTTTTTTGGTGAATTATTATTATTATTAAAAAACATTTTTTCTGGACTTGTAGTCAGTTGCGGTTTTACTGGTATTCCACCTAGACTATCTCTGCCTAGTTCTTCATAGGATTTTTCTATGATTCTGGCAATTTCAGCTGGTTGGTCTGCTATATCTGTCTCTTTTAACCTCTGGCGGATCGCCACGTTTGCTGCTTCACCTTTTATGTTGGCTAGTAATATAGCCGAGACCTGCTTGAAGTCTTTTAGTAATTTCATACCAAGAGTTAATGCAGGTTCTGGACCGTATTCATCTTGAATTTGTTTTAGCACATCTGGTATCACCGAAATGGATGGAACACCGTGCGTTTTTGTGTAGATGGAAGCAAAGACTGTACCCCAAGTGTCACAGTCCTCAATGTGTGGTGCGATTCCCATTGGGAGACATATAGTCAGAATCCTGTGTTTTTCTAATGGGGTGGTGTCAGGAAACACCGCCTCTATTTGGGTAATTTTCTGTGCCAACCAGAATGGTATTTGTTCCCGTTTTGCTGGGACTTTACCTAGGCAGGATTGGATGTTCTGTGGTGTAATTTTATTTGTGTTCCCCTGGTGAGGGGTCAGCTGTGGAAGTTTAATCGCTGGCTGAATTGTTGAAGTCCGCATTACATACTGAACTAATTGTCTGTGAATTTTTAGTAGTTGTTTTAGCTGTATTAACAGCTCTGCTGCAGGCATTCTTTCGATGTCTGGATGTGGTGTGTATCCGGCTAGGACCGGCCACGTTGCTCCTGGTCTTCCTAAAGGACCGAGCCTTGTAATGTGATTGTTATGTATTAGGGCGCCATCAAATAAGAGCAAATGCTCTAGGAATTTGAGTGGTACTTCCACCTCCTCGAAAGGAGTGTACTCATTAGGAGGTTCCTCTACTTTGTAATAGTGGAAGTACTTTGTTACAGTATTAGCTGCTGGAAAATGTATCCATGTATAGTATACCTCTGTCTGCCGATATTCGTGTGCCTCGATTACGAATATGACTGTGCCACCTCTAGGTGTCAGTCCATTTTCTATAAGTTTTAAGGTTATAGATCTCCTTTTGGCGACCTGGATGAGTATTATATCCGGGTCTGCTGTTTGCATGGTAGCATCAGCATCTGCTATTTCAGTAGCTAATCTAGTAACCTCTCGTTCTTCATCGCTGTCCATTTTGCTGACAGGATGGTATTATGTTTATTTGCAGATCAGGTTTCTTTATGGAAACAGAGATTAGATGCACAATATTTTGGAACTGTTTTATCCTTCAACGTTGACTAGACCAAGAACCATACATAGGAGTTCCCTCCTGCGAGGTTTTGGAGGATATAATAGGCTTTCACCCACTCCAGACGTCTTTGGAGTATTTGGGAAAAGGGGTCTGAGTGAGAAAGCACGACTGAGTTACTCTAAATGTCTTACGTTAGTTTTATCGCCCTTTCCAAACACGTTGGGCGCCATGTAGTGTAGCTCCTATTTTCCCAATAGGCTCTGCGCATTGGAATAGTACCTACGGCAGTAAAGGCCTAGACCAGACGTTAACTAGGTCTACTACTGTCGATACTAGACTTAATTTTTGGGTTTGCCAGCTAAGCTCAGAGTTCGCTAGAAACTTTCTCGAATGTTCAAGGAAGGATTAACTCCCTTGATTAGACAAGAAGGGATTTAGTTTCTGACAACCATAGAACATGACAACTTTGCTCTCCCCTAATCAAGAGTCAATCTCAAGAGTCGTGTGAGCACAAGGCAATTATTTTACTCAGTCAGTACGTGCATTCTTAGTCTCATCAGAATGTAGAGAAAAGGAAGAGACGGGCGTGTTCAATAAAAGATGTTATTTATTGATCAGTCTCTTTTCTCGTACAAGAGAAATGGATCGATATTATTGCAATACTTATAGTTAAGTAAAGTGCATACATTAAAAGCAATAGTATAAAATAATACTGTAAAAACATTGATATGGTTTCTGAGCCATATGATGCTTTAAAATGATTAAAATATATTTACATACACATATACATTTGACTAAACGTACTCAACTGGTGTTTCTAAATACGCCTACCCCGTGTACCTGACCTAAGTCTAATGCGTGGGCGGGAATAGAAAGTTACAGTTTAAGTTAAGTTTGTTTTTGCCAAGTGAATAACTAAAGAATTCTCTAGGAGGGGTTATTCAGTTCTGTACCTGGAATTTAGGATGAATGAGGAATGGTATCTCTTTCTCTGCTCTCGATATTCCAGGCTGCCTGCGAGGGCTGCCCAGAAACGCCGGTGCTGGGTCTCTCGGCTTGAGATAGCAGCGCGTCTCTCAGCGCGTCAGGAAGGCGGGGCTGCTGCCTGCGGGGTCTGCTTCTGCTCTCGGCTTCGGCAAGTATGGCTGCTCCGTCTTGTCACCACGCGTGTGTTTTGCATAGGGCAAGGTCGGCAATATTTATACCTTAAAGGTGCCGGGATTGACGTAAGGATGGACATAGGTACGTCAATAAAGATGTCATACGACTTGCTCGTTAGCACATTCTTTACTAAAGTTCTCTGTGAAATCAAAACAATGGCCGCACGGATTATCCAGGTTGTCATAGGTTTGATTTGTTATGAGAACGTCGTATGCCTTATCAGGGGCTGGAGGAATGTCGCTTGTCTAATTAGATCTCAAGCGTTATGACCTAATCAGATAACACGTTCCTGTGCCGTAGTGTGACTGCGTCAGATAACGGTATCTGCACCATGGGGGATTTCTTGCCTCATGGGCTGACTGTTAGTTAACTAGCTAGTTAGTTTAACCAGAATAGGGTCAGGAATAGGGGGATCGATTCAGAACCTATAGAAATACACGACAATTTCTTTAATTTTAGTTTTCTTACAAATCTAAAAAGATACATCCTACAGTTCACATGGTTGATTTAATTACTATGACAATATGATAACCCTAATTCCAAGGTTGCCATATCTTCAGTGGATAGATCTATTTGACTCAAATTGATATATAAATCCAATGCCTAGTAATAACAACTGTCTAGTCAAGGCTGTGGAGTGAGCAGACTAGGCCGCACAGTAAAATTAACAAAATAATAGTGTAAAATTCCCAAACAACCCACAAGAAAAAAGTATTTTAAATGTTTTAAAACCAGGCCCCCAGCCCTCCCAAACCTGAGCAAACATTATCCCTTAGAAAAAAATTCAAAAGTTAAGGTAAAAGAGGGCCCTTCTGGAACTTCCGGCCTCTCACGATCAAATTCAAAAATGGAAGAAAAAACATAAAAGTTGCAAAAAATACTGGTGCATGCCCTCCATCAAATAACACACTTAGACAAAAGTACTTTAATGTACTTGATTCCTCACAAATAAATCCTTGAAAATCCAATGGCATATGGAGCAGGGATGGCAAACAATAAGGAGGGATCCTTTCCCCTGAAAATCTAAATGAAAACACAACCATGGGCTGGACATAGCACAGAGATGAGCGTTCTGTGGCACTTCCCTCCTGTTGAACAGAAAATGTAAATAAAAAAATGGCTTTCGGGCTAAAAAGCTATCTAAACTATCTGTTCGGGTAGAAAAGTTACTCAAAAATATCTTTTTGAGTTGGTTTTGCTGCTTCTCAAGTAGAAAATGTATTAGAGAAGCAGCCCTCTGAATACAAGTTCTCACAGCTGCTATAGTGTAGTCCCAAAAAGTACCCTGTCATGCAGTACCTACAACTTTTACGGATAACATATACAGTGGGTCTGGTGGCAGACTGACTCTGTACACGCCCGCTGCATATATTAGCCTAGGTTTGCAGTAGCTAGCTCGCAGTGCCACTAGAATCTACTGTTATCAGAGTGATTAGTTTTAGGCAACCTCAAAACTCAATAACCTCAGACTCTTGGAAACAATATATTACTTTTCACCCAATCGCTTGTGCTTGCTTGTTTTTGCTATCAGAGAGATACAGAAAAGGAACAGTCGAACATGTTTACAATAAGAATTTATTGTACCGTAGTTCTTCTCATGTAGAATAAGTGCGCTGTTACGACTGTAACACAGTACCAGAGATATAGAACCAGCAGTACAGTGAATAATAAGAAATAGTATTGTTCTATCATTTTGCAACAGTCATGAACCTATACATGAATATAGAATCCATTTATGAAATAAAGTGCGTACTCCTAGGATGCCTGACTAGATGTACCTAAGTGTAGCTAGTATGTGAGTAGGTGCTAGAGAGCCTAAGCCTAAGAGCCTTAGAATCAAGAATCCTGCTAGGCTTTAGTCAAAACCCCATTCCTGAATAGTGAGAGTGTGGGACTTCATCCTGAACTTCAGCTGGACACCTAGCAAGGGATCGTCAGACCACTGTCAGATGGAGTGATGGCATGCCAGAGCTGCAGCGTCTCTGGTCAGTGTGTCGGCCTTGAAGTCTTGGGTCCCTCCTGCTCTCTGAAAGCAAGAGGTGTTGTATTTATATAGTCTATGTACGTGTGTTACCCATTGTTCAGTATGAGGATGACATTGGGGATTAAACCTTGTGCGTCGGTGGGAGAGGTGAAGTGTACCTACTGGAGAGTGTATTCATTAATTATTCATATGTGCTAAGGATGACGTCTTAGCAATATCGATCGGGCAAAACCCACCATCATCATAGAACTAGGTGAAAGGTTTAGTCCATAGGCTGCAGACCTTATAAGGCGTGATGTCCTTGTAAGGCATTCTGTCCTTATTTGGAGTTATGTCCTTATAAGGCTCTTTCATATGAAATAACAGGAGCTGATGTAGGGAAAGTGTACGATGATCCCTGGACCAATATTAGGGTACCGATATGAAATATAATACTGCCCATGTTTGTAAATGGCCAGGAAGGCTTCCTAGCCACTATAAATCGCACTTGGGACTGCCATGTCTCACTCATGCTTGCCAGCTTGTTTCCTGGAGCCTTGTGTTGTTTTCTTGAAATGGTGTATATTGCATCTCTCTAGTGTTACATAAATGCATAACATTATCAATTATGAAATTTGTTTTCACAACTTCCTCCCTCTGATGTTAGTTATCTCAAAACCACAATACAAAAGCATTTCACAATTCCCTCTTTCTTCCATCTTGAATTTTCCTATTCCCACATCTCATCATAGACATCATGGCTTTGATGTCTTTCATCTCATATTTATCCCTTTTTATTTTTTATCAGTTGTCATTTCTTCTTTCTAACAACTAGAATCTAACTTTTGCTACAACATATTACTCCAAAGAACTTAAGAATAAGTATTAAACCTATTACATACAATACGATTATAATTAGTGATGTTAATATTTTCTTCATCATTCCACCACCCACATCAACAGCCATTTACCAGCCTTTAAAATTCCATCTCCAATCTTACTAACCAACCGTTTCCCAGACAGCAATCTTTTCAATAGACTTTATCTCACTCAAAACATTAGTTATGGCAGTTATGAATTGGTTAATAGGCCTACTATTTTCAGGAACAAATGCACAATACTTGTTTACCCTTAGCACTTCCTAAACATCATAGCATTCAAACTGTCATCAATCAAAGGAATCAACAAACCGAAAATATCAATAAGAACTTTCAGTCATTTCATTCACATTATACACTAGGAAACAGGATAGGAAGCAAGATAGCAGTTCCTCACCCAATTCTAAAATGAGCCGTTTTACCATATACAAAATATATCCCACAATATATGAGTTCTTCACCCTCAAATATTAATTATTAGCCACAAAGTTACACCTACGTTCCCTCTTTCCAACCACTTTGTATAACTCTAACCCATCAAAATGTTTCACATATGATATGCACAGTTCTTTTTCTTTCTTGCTCAATTCTAGGAATAGATGTATCTTTGAAATCCAAAATCTCTCTTCAGCCTCAATCTGCAACTCAATCTCTCTCACTTTATCCCCATGTCTACTAATTTTCACTCTCCATTCATTAAATTCTCTTTTGAATATCTTTATTTTATTGATTTAAACAGACAGAGGCACTCAAGGAAAGGTACCCACAGACCCAAACATAACACATGTGGTGTAATCAAGAACAGAAGCATACAAACTCTGCTTATGGAATTGGCCACCCAGCCAGCCGGCTCCGATGAAGAGGTACAATGAAAATCCCATGTCCATGCGAATCAGTGATAGTAAAACAACAATAGAGGGTCAATTCCTGGAACGTATCTGTCCAAAACATCCCCCCAACCCCTCTGCCCAACACCCCCACCCGCCACCCCCCGGAACCGGTGTGCCCTGCGCCATAGAGGAACAGTGATTTACTCCTTTTGAGATGCATCCGCAGAGGGCGGGGCGTCCATGAGTTGGAGTACTCGCAAGTACATGGGGCAAGTCACCTCATTGAACTCCTGCGCCAGCAGAGAAAGGAGCGGTTTCCAAACCGTGTGGAATGCTGCAGTCGAGTGTGTGATGGTAGCGTGTATGCGCTCCATACCAATGATATACCATAGCTTATGCAACCACCCAGTGTGTGAGGGGCGAGTCGTAGTACCCCAAAGGGATAAGATATGGTGAACAGCTGCGCCCAGGGCCAGACCCATCTGCCTCCCTCGCGTGGACTTGAGTGGGAAGGCGAGCTCATTTGGCAAACCTAATATGGTGTATGCAGGTAACAGGGGAACCTCTGTTTCAAAGTAGGTATCAACATCTTTCAGCACCTCCACCAGAACCCCTGTACTTCCCTACACTCCCATAGAATGTGTGTCAGTGTGCCCGTTACCCCACAGCCTCTCTAACATTCCGAGCTGCGATCTCGATTCATTTGATGCAGTCTAGCGGCCGTTAAGTGCCAGTATAGGGCCACTTTGACCGCCATCTCCTTGCTCCCTACATTCCGTGCCGTGTGGTGGGCTCTATAATAAATCTGCTGCCATTCCTTCCCCGAAAGAGTCTGAAGCAGCTCCCCCTGGCGCTGGCCAGCAGACTTCTCCGTGGGTACAGGTGGGTGTAACATGGGGTACAATTCAGAAATCATTTTGAGTGTTTATCGAGAAGCCACTTTTCGTGAACTGTAAGTTTATGGTTAACCAAAGGGTGCACATCCGGGTGGAGCAGCCAGTGCCGGATCTGGAAGTATTGAAACCATTTGAGGTCTTTAATGTCGTACCAATCTGACAACTCGGAGTAGGAAAGAAACCCTTGGAGGTCACAGAAGTGACCCGCTGAATGACATGCGGTTGCGTGCAATTGTGGGAAGGCCTGTGCCTCCATGCCCGGGGGGAAATGAGAGTTGTCGAAAATGGGAGTTAGGGGCGAGGGGAATGAGGTGAGGTCCCGCCTCACCGCAACCGAGTCCCACACCCTCATCACTGAACGAGTGATGGGAGACCTGCGCATATACGAGGGGCGGTCGTCCGGCTTCAGGAATGGCACCTTCCATAAGGGGAGACGAGCCATGGCCCGATCCTGAAAGAGCTATCTCTTTTCAGACTCTGGTCTGCTCCACTCCACCAAGTAGCGCAGTTGAGTCGCCTTAAAATAATTAAAAAGATTAGGGATTCCTAAGCCGCCCTCGGCAGGGGACCGAAAAGCCAATTCCCTAGGTAACCGCGGTCTGCGACCGGACCAGATGAACTGCTGTATTTCGGACTGTAGCGTGCAGATGTAGTGCAGGTATGGTCTGAAAAATATATAATATTTCAGGCAGGATAGACATTTTTACCGCCGCCACCCTACCCAGTAGCGACAAGGAGTATGTTTTCCAATGACGAAGGGCACTATCCCCAGGTACGGGAGTTCACTTTTCATCTGCACTCCCCCAAAATCTTGGGGAGCATCTTCCAGGCCAGCCCCCGCCGAGCCCAAGGGCAAAAGCATAGTTTTCCCCACATTAACTTTAAAGCCCGAAGCCCTGCCAAATTCTGCGAGCTCCTCCAGAAAGGCTGGAACAGAGCGTCGGGGAGCCGCAAGAGTCGCCAAAATGTCATCTGCGTAGAGACTAACTGTGTGCTGCTTTCCCCGAAGGGGATACCGGATATCCGGGGGGTTATCGCAAATCCGCTGAGCCAGGGGCTCGACATAAAGCGCAAAAAGCAGGGGAGATAGAGGGCACCCCTGCCTCGTGCCCCTCCGAATGTCAAAGGGCTTGGAACAGACCCCGCTTACCCTAATCCTTGCCTGTGGTTTATCATAACAACTTGCCACCCACGAGCAAAAACGCCTCCCGATCCCAAAGTGTGCGAGCGTCTTATCTAAATAAACCCAATCTACCTGGTCAAATGCTTTCTCAGCATCAACCGAAATCAGCAAGGCGTCCAAATCCATATAATGGGCTTTATCTATTAAGTGCATGATATTTTTGGTGTTATCACTACTTTGTCGATTGGGGATAAAGCACAATTGACCTGGCTCGATTATGCCCGGGAGGTGTGGGCCCAACCTGGTCGCTAGGACACCTGTAAACAATTTCAGATCGAGGTTGAGGAGGGAGATCGGCCGGTACGCCGCGCATTGGGTGGGATCTTTCCCGGGTTTGAGGAGAACAACTACCTCTGCTTCTAGCATCTCTGGTGGAATCGTCCCTGGGCCCTGGAAGGAGTTGAATAAACACGTCAACACCAGCGCTAAGAATTGGCAGAAGGTCTTATAAAAACACGAGGAGAAGCCATCTGGGCCCGGTGATTTTAATGGCTTGAGGCGAGATATCGCCCCAATCACCTCTTCCACCTTGATGGGAGCATCTAGGTCCGCTGCCCCCGACGCAAGAGCCGTGATGGCAGCCTGACTAAGGTAATCATCGCTCGCGCCGTCTATGGTGGCTGCTGTATAAAGAGGCATAAAACCTTCGGAAGGCATCAGCGATCCGATCATCGCTTTCGACCCGATCCCCCTCGGAAGTATAAACAGCCGCGATCTTGGAGCATTCAGTGCGCGCCCGAAGTTTGTTCGCAAGGAGCTTCCCCGTCCTATCCCCCCTATGTAAAAGGAGTGTTTGAGCCGCAGAGCAGTGTACTCCGCCCTGTCTAGGTCTAAACTGGCCAATTGCGCTCTGGCTGCTTTGAGGCGCCGCCACATGCGTGGAGCCCCAATCCGGCTATGCACCCTCTCCAGTTCCAGCACCACAGCTGCTAGTTCCTCTCTCTTCTCCTTGCGCGCACGATTGTCGGCAGCGGAGATCGCGATCAGTTCCCTCCGAACGACCGCTTTGAGAGCGCCCCAAAGAGCCGATAATGGGGTGTCTGCGATGTTGTTGGATGCTAAGTAGTCCGTTATGCACTTCTGCACCTGCCTGCAGGTGTCTGGTCGCTGTAATAAAGACTCCCGAGCCGCCATTTCCCCCTCTGTCGGACTGTAGGACGCAAGTCTAAGGTCATATGCACCGCCTCGTGATCTGACAGTGCCGCCGGTATGATGTCCACCGACTGGACCAGGGCGTTAAGTTCGGTAGACCCTAGAAAATGATCCAGGCGAGCATATGTATGATGGACGTGGGAATAGAAAGAATATTGAGTGCTGTGGGGATGTGCCTCCCTCCATATATCTACCAGACCTCTCTCTCAGAGCCACGCCACCCCTGCATCAGAAATCGAACCCGTAGCCCCATGTCTGTGGCCTGGCCTGTCTTTTTCTGGATCCATAACTATATTAAGATCCCCCCCAGCAGAATCTGCCTATCGTGATAACGGAAAATCTCTGAAAGCGAATCCATAAGAGATCGCTCCTGTCCAGAATTTGGGGCATATATGGAACCAACTACTAATGGGGTGTCCCCCACCCAGAGCCTGTATGCCAACAGTCTCCCTTTCGACTCCGTAACTTTGTCCCCCACTCTACCTTGAAAGTGTTGCGCTAGAAGGATGGCCAACCCCCCCCCTTTTTCTCCTGAGTGGAGGAATAAAATTGGTGTGGAAATGCCCTGGACTTCATCCTATGCCACTCCTTTGGTAGCAAGTGGGTCTCCTGCAAAAGACAGATAGATGCCCCAGAATTCTCTAAGTAGCTCAGGATAGCCCTTCTCTTGATGGGGTTATTTAACCCCTTCACATTTAAAGTTAAAACTTGGGTCATAAGGAAGGACACAGAAAGGGAGCAACACCTGACCGCTCAGGGTGACACAGGATTGAACGTAGAGCGCGCAAGGGCAAAGCTATGGGCAGCCACAGCTCCGTAACACATACCATTCCCAGCTGAAGTCCTCCCAAGTCTTCGCACACCGGTTCCGCCCTCCACGAACCCCCCCCAGCCCAACCTCCAATACCCCACCCCCCCTTCCCAGCCCCTCCCCCTCCTCCCCAACCCCAACTTGGCAAGCCCCCAAACACCACATACCCCCCTCGCCCCACCACCCTCCTCCCGAACCCCAACAAGGAACTCCCCATTGCAAATCATAGTCCCAGGGCTATCAATACCCAGTTCAGGCCTGTGGTAACGTTACGGTGAGGTGTGTGTGGCTGTGGCGACCCTGATAGCCCCCCTCCTGAACCCCCAACGGACCCGCGTGGTCCCAGTGCTTAACCCCCTCTCTGCTGTGTCAGTAAAGTGTCGCTGTGTCCTTGGACACTTCCTGGACGGCCAATGCTTGTTCCTGCGCCATTGTTTTTGGGTCTGGTTTAAGATGGGTCTTGGGGGAACGTCTGCGGCCCACGAGCTGCCAACCATCGCATGAGGGTTGCGGTGATTTCTCCTGTGAGGGTCGTAAAGATGCCTCCTGCATCGGTGAGTCCTCGTTGAGGTCAATGCCAAGCAGAGCACACGTGTCTTGCAGAGATCGGAGGTGATGCAAAGCCCCTTTCCATTTAAAGATCAGCCGAAAGGGGTGACCCCAGGAATAAGGGATCCCTTTGTCGCGCAGGAACGTTGTAACTACCTTAAAGGTTTTCCTTTTGTGCAGGGTGATGGCCGAGAGGTCCTGGTATAATGCCAACTGGTAACCTTGATGTTGGAGAGGCTGGTTCTGGCGTGCCTCCCTCAGGATTCGTTCTTTCAGGGGGGAAATCAGGTAGGAAGGCCAGAATGTCAGGTGAGGGAGCAGGTGCTCGGCGCGCCAAACCTACCCTGTGCGCCCTGTCAATGCGAATTTCAAAGTCGTCTGTTTCCCCCAAAATCTCCCGGAACATTCCCTGTAGAATGCTGGTGACGCTGTCCCCCTCTGCTTTGGATGGCACACCTCGGACCCTTATGTTGTTCCTCCAAGAGCGATTTTCGAGGTCTTCCGCGTATGCCTGAAGATCAACCTGCTGTTCACGAAGGCGAATGACTTCTTGCTGCAATTGTTCTACCTCCTCGCTCCTAGTTTGTTGCGCGTCCTCCATCGCCGCCACTCGTTCCCCTAGGCCATCCACGTCACGGCGCAGTTCGCGGTGCTCCCCGGCCATGTGCTGTTTGAGCGTCAAGAAGTCCTCGCGCAGGGAGTTAAATAGGGTTTCCAAGAACGATTTAGTGATAGGGGCCCCTCCGTCATCCTGTCCCGTGATTTTCTCCGCCGCTACTGGAGATGGAGGGCCCTTCTCTCCCTTAGGGGTTCCCTTGACAAGCATGTCCGTGATAGTGCGCCGGCCCCTGCGCCCTATAGTGGCCATGGTGCGCTCTCCGTTCTGGCCCTGGGAGGCCCCGAAAGCTTGTCCACTCGGGGGGAGTGCACCCTGATGATTGCGTGCCCTCTTGAAGTTCAGGCAACGCGGGCCGAGACCTAGGCCCCAGGACGTCTGCTCCGCCACACCAGCTTAGGGTACCCTCCGTTGTTGCGCTCAAAAGTCTGTGGGGGGTGTGCGCGGCGGTGAACAGCCAAGCAGCGCTGACTAGGCCTCCCACTCGCACAGTTCACTCGGATCAGAGCAGGCTCAAGCCCCTGCGTGTCCCCCAGACTCGGTCACCACGCAGGCAAAACGCTGTGGGTGCCTGACAGGCCTCTCCGTACCCTCCGTGTCACTCCTCACCTTCCAGGCACTGGCCTCTTCTCACTGGGCCAGTGCGTGCTGCTGGCAGACCTGCCTCCCAGGCTGTGTCCAGATGGGGCCCCTTTGCAGCGCAGGGTCAGTCACCGCCTTTTCTCACCAGCTTCAGGGATGTTGATGGACTGGCCCATGTAGGCCCCAAAGCCTGGGGCTCGATTTTCGCGCCTTCCGCGTGGGCGCTCCCTCCACCGCCGGCCACCTCCACTGCAGTACACATCGCTCCCAATGCGCTGCTGCCTCGGGACTCGTCGCTGACCCCCGACCTCAGCTGTGCTCGGTAGCTTCTCTGTGGATGTCCCCTGATGCCTCACCACATCTGCCCCCGTGCTGCCGATAATAGTTCCGGCGGGGCAGAGCATGCTAGCTGGATGTAGGCCCCAAGTCCGGGGGGCTCGATTTTTACGCCTCCCAGGTCGGGTGCTCCCACCTTCGCAGGCTGCTCCCTCCGCAGCTCACCTCGCCCGCCAGTCGCTGCTGACACGCTTCACCTCACCGGCCCCTGGCCTCTGCTCCGACCGTCGTCCCCTCAGCTACTGGCCCCCTAGTGGGCCACACGCTGCAGATCGTCGTCGCTGGCTATTCCTCCTCCCTGGCCGCCATTACACCCCAGCGTCAGTCGAGACCCCGCTCTGCGGGGAAAGGGTGTCACGGGGGACCGGCGCCGCGATCCTCTCGCCTCCAAATGGACGGGCACGAGCTGCCCTTGCACAGCCAGGCACAATTCCCTCTGACACGGGGCTTAACGCTGCTTAGGGGGTCACAACGGGGATCCGGGCTGAGGAGCCACACGACCAAGCGTCCGCTCAGGCCGCCATCTTAGCCACGCCCCCTCATTAAATTCTCTAAAGAAATGCTGTTCAACATCACTCAATTTACAACCACCCTTCTCAATACTTATGTTAGTAGTACTATTAGCTCCTAGCTATTGATTATTAGTTACTAATAGTGTTAACTACTTTCACAAGTTGTGCAATGTAACCTACACTCTTAATATCAGGTAATTTCTCTAACGGCTGATCAATATTTATATCGCTGATTTCTAGAAAGCTTTGATCATGAAGAATTGCTGCCTTCCTCACATGCTTTTTCACCACTGCCCAGTCACCTGGCTCCAAGTTGTGGCAGAGTTTCTCACTTGTCAATGGTGTATTGAATTACACCTGGTCAGAACCAAAGGTAAAGCATCTGGCCACTTCAGTGAAGTCAAACTGCATATCTTAAACAAATTTGACTTGAGAGTACATTAACTCTCGCAACAACTCCACATGCTTCTGGTTGATAATTACAAAAAAACGCTGATCTACTCTCAGTGCTATACAAAAAATCTTCATTAATACCCTTTTACAATTAGTTTGCCATTTGACTCCCAGGAAGTTGACAAACCAAATCTAGTCATCAATTCCACTAAAAGATATTATCAACAGTTAAGTTGTCACATCTCCTAGTTGGATAGACCTCCAACCGCCTAGAGAAAAAAACACTGAGTAACATGCAACGTAATCAATTGCACTTAGGCATTGCCACAATTCAATTTGCAGTTTAGGAAACAACCTTTCAGATTGTCCTATCTGACATATGGGCATTGTAGTGTTTTCACCAATATTTGACTGTTGATAAGTAACACAACGCTGACAGAAATTCTGGAAAATGTGAAACATAATCACGCCAAACCTGGGTGGGACCGTGCATGTGTCTCACCATGCAGTTAGGGATATAGTTTTGTAAAACAAATTCATCATTAGGTGATATCCACATGTCATTATCATTGATGGTACAACATGCTGTAACCCACTTTCTTATTTTATCTTCTGGCACATTATTTTGCAGAGTTTTCAACTCCTCAAGTGATTGCACTGTTGCAGATAAGGAACAAATTGCAATCTCATTTTATCATTTCATTCTTCATGTGTTTTCCATGTGATGAGCATAAGAGCACAGTACTTTGTAAATGTATCAGCATGTTGGTTGCTAAGTGTAACCATGTCATCTCCATGCTTATGTGCTGCACATTTAACAACCACAACATCTTCATGGAACTGAAGAGTGTACAGCAAATACAGAATTCTTGGCCCATTTTTAATCAGAGTGCAATATTGTCAGGGACAGTTTATTGCCATGTTCTGCTAGGTGCTTCAGCTGTGCAATTGTACCAAGTTTACAGTCCACTATTGCTTTGGGTATGACCATCAGGTCATCTATATACTGAACCAGCACTGTATTGCACGGGAAATGCAAACTCATTAAATCTTTCTTCAGAAATTGGGAGAAAATTGAGATGCTTTCAATATAGCCATGTGGTGTTTGACACTCGACCATTGCCCTTTTCATAAATCTACATGTAAAGGGAAACTGGCTATCCTCATGAGGACGGATGGAGAAAAAAGCTTGGCAAAAATCTATGATGGTGAACCACTCCGAGTCTGCAGACGTTTGAAACAAAATCACAGCAG
Source organism: Lissotriton helveticus (assembly GCF_964261635.1). Classification (NCBI taxonomy): domain Eukaryota; kingdom Metazoa; phylum Chordata; class Amphibia; order Caudata; family Salamandridae; genus Lissotriton; species Lissotriton helveticus. The sequence continues at coordinate 1,451,688,918 of NC_136065.1, forward strand.
GATTGTATACAAGGGGCAACATGTGACTACAATATTATTCATTTTGTACAGGTCTTGTACTAATCTCCACTTTCTGTCATTTTTTTTAAACTCTCATGATTGGAGGTTTTCCTATCACTTCTTTTAAAATGTCTTTCTCAATCCTTTTATCAATGACAGGTGCCATTCCCTCCTCTGCTTCACGAGTAAGCTTATACTTAGGAATACAAGGAAACACCTCTTTAGATTTCATTTTGATCTGTACAGGCTCTGCACTTATTATTAATCTGGTTTCTTTACCAGTAAAATCCCAAACCTCCTTTTTCACAGTGTGTCTTAAATTAGGAGGCACGTCCTCTTTTGTGAGAAGAGGAAACAAATTCACTCTGTTTGCTGCAATTTTAACTCAAGGCCAAAATTTTCCTCTTGTGTTTGAATTGGTACTCTATACGATGTACAATAAATTATGCAATTCAGTTTACATCAAAGATCATTACCCAACAAAGAATCATTGTCTCTGTCTTTGAATTTATGGCAAGGCTTGGCAAGAACTCCCTTGATGGCTATGATGAAAATGTATAAGGCCAAATAGATGCCTGTTGCAGCCTATGGTTTTGATGTTTGGAGATAGACCAACCTCACCCAATTGGAAATTGCTGAATATATGTTCCTGAAATGTGCATTATCTTTTCCCCACTGCTCAGCCGCATTTATTAACCATGAGGAGATGGGACTGGGGTATTTAGTAGATATCATACAATTACATCCATTGATTTGAACGCTTCCAGTATGTGTCACACTCCAAACTATTCTTAATTGTCTCATTATTTAGGATTGCCTTGACCTTGACCATGTTTCCAACTTCCCTGACTGAGTAATTTTAAGTCATGCTTCAGCAAGTTGGGAAGAGCATGCTGAGCTAATTATTAAAGCAGACATGTCTTGGGCCAAAAAGGCTTTTTCGTGTCGGAAGAAGAACACGAGGGAATCTTATGCTATATGAAAACCTACTGTTCGGTCTTATGTGTTATAAAAACCACTTCTCTCATTGATCCCTACTTACTGAATAATATACCTAATCATCACCATTTTTATGTACATGTTTGAGGCTGTTCCATCATGTATTTACTGTCCCTAGAGCTTGGATCAAAGACAAAGACCTTGCCCCTTGTGCTTGTGATATGATCTCCAGAACAAATACTCTGTATTTTGTTGTGCTCTGTCCATTTAATAAACAGCAGTGCAGACCATATGTTATACAGTTGCTTAAAAAGCAATATTATTACCCAAATTTGTTTTTATTCATTTGCTATAGGTCTCTAACGTTTCTCAAACTTCCTAAGAGATCCTGTTCTTAGTGCATAACATATTTCTAGTTCTTTGACTTTACACAGTTTTGCTTTCCATGCTTGGAACGAAGGTACATTTTTTATTCGCCAATTTTGCAAAATTAAAGATCTTGCCACTAGGACAGATATATATAGGCATTCTTCTTGCATATTATTCAATGTTAGATTTGAAGAGCATCCCAAAACTGCATCATAATTGTCAATAGCTATATATTGGCCAATGGTACTTCTAAGATATTTTTCAATTTCTTTCCATAGATTCTCAATTTTGGGGAAATCCCAAACGATATGTGGCCATGTGCCTCCTCTTGTTTTTGTGCATCGGAAACATCTGTCCTCTACCTGGGGACATATACTATGTAATGTAGGGGTTCTATAGAGAAACCATTTTGAATAAAATTGCATTCTTTTAAAATTAGCTCCTCTAATTACTGTGGTGTTTCTCCTCCAAGATGTTCTTGGGATCTGCATACCTTCTTTTTTACACCATTTATCTTGCATTTTCTCATAGATAGAAACCGATGTTTTATCATTAAAGATTTTTATCCCAGCACTTACAGACCACTTTTCAGGGTTTTCTAGAGTTTCAGTTATTCCCGAACTTACTGTTAAAGTTTCTGCATCTATATTTTCTAGTAAATGCTTTATTTTAATGTATGACAATGTGGGCATTTCCTTGCAATGGAGTATTCTGATTTCTATCTCAGGCCATTTTTTTCCAGGAGTCTTGGTTAGGGAAGTCCTTTACTTGCGTATATACCTTTTCCTCCAGCTTTCTCAATACACCGGGCTGTAGTAGTTTAACCTCCCCCGTATAGAGATCAGACAGACTCGTTGTACCGTTTATTCTCAAAATCATATAGAAAGCTAACAGTTGAGCTCTTTGTTTAAGAATCCATTGGAGTACTTTGTACCACGCTTTCTTCGGATCCTTTACCATTCTTGTGGGGTCCTTAATTCTGTACTCTATTACAATTTTATTCATAAAAAAATTATCTAATCTTGGTATCTTATTGGCCTATAGAAAAGATGAAAACAAAGTATCTATCTCCTTAAAAAAGACATTTGTAGAGCGCACGGAGCTGCTGCGAGTAAGAAGTTAAACAGTGATAAGATAGATATTCGAATAAGTGCCAATCGTCCTAAGATTGATAATGGTAGTTGATTCCATAGTGCTAACAGGGGCTTCACTTTTTGTATCAGGGGAAAATAATTCAGCTGGAACATCTCCTCTACTTTTTCTGTCACATATATCCCTAGATATTCATTTGGGCGTAAGTTGTACGTTGGCCTTAAATTGGGCAGTAAAGTATCCAGGGATCAGTTGCATAAGATAATTTCCGTCTTGGCCTAGTACCCACCTATTGCTTGGAATTCCGAAAAGATCCCTTGGATCTCTTCTTTGGTATGATCCTTAAAGTTTAAAAAAAGAACAATATCGTCAGGGTAGAGTTTTATATTAGTCATGCCTTGCAGAGGTGTGGTATGTAGCGTATCTTGTCTAAAAGCTATTGCCAAAGGTTCAATAAAAAAGGCAAATAAAATTGGGGAAAGGGGACAGCCTTGTCTTGTACCCCATTTTATTCAACTAGAACCTACATTTATCGAATTAATTAATATTTGCACCTGTGACCTTTATAAAGTTTTCTTATTAATTGTATTAAACCTTCTGTGAAACCAAACTTTTCAAGAATAATAAAAAAACAGTCCCAGAATAGTAACTCAAAGGCTTTCTCAGCGTCTAAAAACCACATCTGAGCTTCAATACTATTCTTATGAAAGTAATCCAGGGCTTCTATTACAAATTTCATTTTTGTCGAAAGCTGTCTCACTGCCACGAATCCACATTGACCTGCATGAATAAGAGAACCCACAATTCTATTACACCTATTTGTGAGAAGTTTTGTAAAAATATTATAGCCAACGTTAAGAAGACTAATAGGACTATAGGAATTGACGTTTTCTCTATCTTCATCTTTCTTCAAAACGCTGACTACTACCGCTGTGCGAAAAGAGACTGGAGGTTCTCCTTCTTTCAATAGATGGTTAGCTATTTTTAGGATTGGTATATTGGGGCTAATCTTTTATATAATTCTGCTGGTAGTCCGTCTTCCCCGGTCGCTTTACAGTTGGCTAACAAACCAATCACCAATTCAACTTCCTCAATAGAGAATTCCTCGAGTAATGATTCGCTAATATCACTGTGCAGTGAAGGGATCGGCAGCTTATCAAAGAAACCTGTAATAAGTTCTGGTGACGTTTGTAGATCTGACTGATAGATTTCCCTACATTGTATCAGAAAGGCATCCCCAATTTCTTTAGAGTCTGTTAATTGTGTTTTAGATACCTCATCCTGAATACTTTCAATTCTTTTTTTACCTGCTTTTCCTTTTCCTGCCATGCAAGTAGTTTCCCATTGCACTCACTCTCCTGATATGCCTCTTGAAGTTAAAATCTACTTACTAGATCCCCCAGTTGATAATAATACTCCTGCATCTGCGATTTCGCTTGTAGCATCTCCTGTTTTGTTTTAAAATTCCTATTCTTCAAGTGATCGTTATTTGCCTGTGCGTAACGATCCTCAATTTTTAATCTTTCTTCCTTTTTATCCTTATGTTGCGGGATTTCTTCTGATGTGATTATCCTCCATAAGGTGGCCTTAAATGCATCCCATACTATATTTCTTGGTGCTGAGTCTGTGTTGTTGAAAAAGAAAATATTAATCTTGTTGGTTATTTCCATACACCAGCTCTCGTTTTCCAAATTCATTTTATTAAGATACCATCTCATTGGCGTTTTCGCTCTTGATCCTGCTCACACTATTTCCATCTTAGTTAAAGCATGATCTGAGAATGCATTTGGCATATGATCGTATGTATTAACCCTGAGGCCATGTGAGATCAGAAAAATATATATCCTGGAAGCTGTATTATACTTTGCCAAAAAGCATGAAAAGTCCTGTTTTTCCGGATTTTGACAGCGCAATTGATCTATCAAATCTTAAGACTTTTTACAGCTAGGCAGGGCAATACCTACCTGGGGCTTGTTTTGCTTACGAGCCTTCTTAGAGAAATCAACTAAAGGATCCTGAAGGAATTTAAAATTGCCTTCCAATGTAATAGGGCCGGACATACACGAAAGTGCCTGCTTCAGGTGTAGTAGGGGTTGAGGATTATCCAAAACTGGGGAGTAGATTGTGGTCAAAGTGAGACTTGACTGATTAAGAGTTCCATGTACAAGAGCCCACCTTTCCCCTGGGTCTGAGTGGGTGTTTTTTACTTGGAAGCGTACATGCTTCCCTATATAAATCCCTACTCCCTTCTGAGCGCATCCTACAATTGCTGAACATTGGAAGCCAGACCATTTCTGGAAGATTTTACTCGCATCAGATGTGCTCCGGAAATGGGTTTCCTGTAGAAAAATGCATCCAGGTTGTGTCTTCTAAGCCAACCTTCAATTGCCTGAACCTTACGTTTATTATTCAGGCCATTAATATTGAAAGAGAGAACTGTGATGTTTTCCTTACTCATAGTTGTTTTATCAAACGTTGGCTAGTGACTTTGTGAGCTGCCCATACAGACACAGACCCCCATCCTGCATTCCTCAAAGACTAATAACTTTGTTCTTTGTACAGCTGTTCTAAAGTGTAGGTATACATTTGCATGCAGACAAAAGTCAAAGGTGCAAGAAATAGCATATAAATAGCAGCAATGCATGCACTACCAAAAATGTTTAAAGTGACAGGTGCCGATATGAAACAATAACATCTGTAGGAGATAGAAGTCTAAAGTGCAACAGATAGTAAATAGATAGCAATAGACTAAACAGTACCTGGAATATACAATCAGTCTTGACCCTGTGCCTCATGGGAACAGTCCAGCCCGAACTGCCAAGTCAGGTCCTCACTGGACCGGAAACAAGCATCCTGGGACCGGTTTCTAGATATTAACCTTCATCAGCCAGGGTAGCTTGAATCCAGTGGCACAGTGAGCAAGGGACCCACGTCTGGGCATACCCATCCCATTTAGGGTAAAAAGTGCTATGCAAACAAATGATGGACGGAATGCTGAATGGATCATACATTGACCCCCAGTCAAGAGCTCTGGGTTAAATCCATTGTTCTTTTGCTCACCATGCCACCCCAGTTAATACCCAGCCATATGGAAATCAGTCTTGACCCTGTGCCTCATGAGAACAGTCCAGACCGAACTGTCAAGCCAGGTCCTCACTGGACCAGAAACAAGCACCCTGGGTCCGATTTCTGGGTATTAACCTTCATCAGCCAGACAAGCTTGAATCCAGTGGCACAGTGAGCAAGGGACCCAAGTTTGGGCATTCCCACCCACTTAGGGTGAAAAGTGCTACGCAAACAAATGATGGACGGAATGCTGAATGAATCATACATTGACCCCCAGTCAAGAGATCTGGGTTAAATCCATTGTTCTTTGCTCACCATGCCACCCCAGTTTAGACCCAGCCATATGCAAATCAGTCTTGACCCTGTGCCTCATGGGAACCGTCCAGACCGAACTGCCAAGCCAGGTCCTCACTGGACTGGAAACAAGCATCCTGGGACCAGTTTCTGGGTATTACCCTTCACCAGCCAGCCTAGCTTGAATCCAGCAACACACTGAGCAAGGGACCCATATCTGGGCATACCCATCCCACTTAGGGTAAAAAGTGCTACGCAAACAAATGAATGATGGAATGCTGAATAAATCAAACATTCACCCCCAGGTCAAGAGATCTGGGTTAAATCCATTGTTCATTTGCTCACCATGCCACCCCAGTTTAGACCCAGCGGTATGCAAATCAGTCTTGACTCTGTGCTACATGGGAACAGTCCAGACCGAACTGCCAAGCCAGGCCCTCACTGGACCAGAAAGAAGCATCCTGGGACCGGTTTCTGGGCATTACCGTTCATCAGCCAGGCTAGCTTGAATCCAGTGGCATACTACGAGAATGATAGCACTCTCTAGGTAGTTATAACTAAATGTACAATTTAGCTACAATTGAATTTCATCAAGTAGCATCATTGCCTTTCTGACATTGCAGATTTTATTTTAAATGTTCCACAACCAATTCTAAACATCTGGACAAGGTAATTGAGTCTTGATCGTATTCATGGAGCAATGTTGCCCAAAATGTTAAACTTTTTGCTTCTGATTAGGGACTTTTCTTGTTTCTACAGTGCTACTCCATCCCTTTTTCTTTGAATCACAGTATATCCCTCTTTTTTTATATTTCTGAGCAATCTCTACTGCCTTGATCCTTTAAAATCCCTTATCTCATTCAGAATGGTTAGTAGCACTTTTTTGATTGATGCTTCTTCTCCTCTCAGGCCTTCTCTTGAAGTCTCAGATACTGTCTCTATTGTTTTTTCAGTGCTCGCTTACTCTCCGCTCAGCTGGACCAGTGAAAGATCCTCTATCCCTAAGGTACTTTGTGGGGGAGGAGCGACGGCACTGGCATTTTGAAAAAGATTTGTCAATCTTGTGCTACCAGGCTAGGTTCCTCTTTATCTTCATCTTCATTGTGGAGTTATGAATCTCTAGGTCTACTCGCAGCCTGATGTTTTGGTGGTTTGCAAAAGAGAGGATATTGCCTTGGGCTGAGTAGAGCCGCAACATGAGTCTCTTCAAATGTATTTGGAGCTATACCTCTGTGTGCCCCGATTTGACCATCTGGTGATTGCCCATTTTTATATGAACCATTTTCCGTTTCCAGATCTGATATGCCCTCTTCATCACCCGATAGATCCATGGGGTCGATAGGATTCGTATAGTTGCTCTGCCCATGTTGTTTTCCTCTCTCAGCTAGGGCCTTGGCCTTTAATTCTCTTCTCTGTAGTGTAGTTCACTGTCCTCTTCTTACCTCTCTTGGGGCTGGAGAGGGTGTGGTTGCCTGCCCTGACATCTCTGATGATTCCTTTTTCTATTCTGGTTTGGGTTGTTTTGTGCGCATTTTGTTTTATATGCAGGGAGGGGACACAGTCGCTAACGTGCCCAAACTGCAAGTATACACCTATAGAGACAGACTATAGGAGGCTAATTGGTATTAGGAACTAGTTAGGTACTTGCCTTGAAACCGTTCAGCCTAGGAGTAGTAAAGTGCAGTAACGCAGTAGTAACACAATAGAAGTACTAAATATGAAGATGAAAGAGGTGGTATAGATTACTATAGAGAGTGCTGTCTGGTACTAAGACTGCTGTCTGCAGTTTTGCCAGTAAGTGTTTCCCCTCCAGGGTCTACAATTGCAGTACCTCTGTACCTTTGCGCTTTCCACCTTTGCTCCACCTTTTCCACTTACTTGCCTCCTTAGTAACCCTCCAGAGCATCTCTCCCACTGCCTTCCACAAAGTTATTAACTGCTGATATAGTGGTATTTGTTGTCTCCATTCCACTCATCTCCCCCTCCTTACCTCCGAGTTCCCCTATCTGTAATGGAGGGAGAAGGGAGAAGAAGGGCCCTGAGGGTTTTTCCCCCTTCGGTGCAAACAAAACGGTAGCAGTAGTAGCAGAGCCACCGGTCAGAGCCAAAACCAGTAATGGAATGCACTGCGGGGCCGATAGGACGAGGGCTCTTCACCACGAGCGTCGGAGCAAAAGACAATCAAAGGACAGTGGTAGTAGCGAGGGCAGTGAAGCAAAAAAGAACAAGCATTTACAATGCAATGGTCTCGGCATTATTAAAGGTAGAGCTATTGGCATTGCTCATGACATTTCTTTTCATTTTTTTTAAACATAAATAAATGGTATTGTCATTTACAATGGCAATAGGTGAGCATTAGAGAGTATTCGCGGACACAGAGCCACACACACAGAAAGCCACATACACACACAGAGCCACACACACACACACAGAGAGCCCCACACACACACACACAGAGCCCCACACACACACACAGAGAGCCCCACACACACACACACAGAGCCCCACACACAGAGAGCCCCCCACACACACAGAGCCCCACACACACAGAGAGCCCCACACACACACAGAGCCCCACACACACACACACAGAGCCCCACACACACACAGAGAGCCCCCCACACACACACAGAGAGCCACACACACACACACACACAGCCACACACACACACAGAGCCACACACACACAGAGCCCCACACACACACAGAGCCCCACACACACACAGAGCCCCACACACACACAGACAGAGCCCTACACACACAGACAGAGCCTCGCACACACACACAGACAGAGCCGGGCACAGACACAGACAGAGCCGCGCACACACACACAGACAGAGCCACGCACACACACAGACAGAGCCACGCACACACACAGACAGGGCCACGCACACACACAGACAGAGCCACGCACACACACAGACAGAGCCACGCACACACACAGACAGAGCCACACACACACAGACAGAGCCTCGCACACAGAGCCCCCCACACCACACACAGAGACACACACACACAGAGCCACACACACACAGACACACACACACAGAGCCAAACACACAGCCACACACAGCCACACACACAGCCACACACAAAGAGCCCCCCACACACAGACACACACACACAGAGTCCCACACACACACAACCAGAGTCCCACACACACACACACACAGAGCACCTGCTTCCTATGACCATAAAACAAGCAGGTGTTGCACACCGGACCTTTTGTGTTTATTAAAATAAAAATCCGTTATTTGTGTAGCGCTTTCACAAAAGTGCTTTACGTCGAATGCGGAAAGGAACATGAGTGGTGCCAATGCACTCGCAACCATGGAACATATGCAACAGGGAGGCTAAGTCTAAGGGGGCGTAAAATGCAAGTTTGAGAGCAGCGTGATCTGCGTTACATAAATTACTCTCTTACAAGGGGGCTAGATAAACCCACAAGATAATCCTCTCCACGTGCTTAGTGAATTTTCTTTGAAAACACGGACATCTGTAGCCTTTAATTACATAAAACATCCGAGGTTAAAAACCCGAACTGCCCCGGCTAATCTCAGACGCCTGGCCACCCTGCAGTGATAAAATTAACACAGCCCACCAGACTTCTAAAGCAGATTTGGGAAACCTTTTGTCTGCAGGACGACGCACACATCGACGCAGAGAGTGTGGCACTGCTAGCCAGCCGGGTGCAGCCAGGGTAACCTCCATGCCAGCACATGAGACGCCAATGTCAGGAGGTGGGCGGTGCCCTACTGCTACGAGAGTAGAAGGGGACTAGCGTAGGATGGAGGGCGTCAGAGGGTGGGCAGTGCCTAGCTGGCTCAGTGGGATCAGAGGTAAGGAGATTTGCAGAAGCACGGTGGCACAGGGCGAGTGGCAGAGACTACCAGCGGTGGCACAGAGGGCGAAAAGAGGCAGACTGCTGCGTGGGGGGACAGGGTCTGCAGGTCTGGAAGAAACGGCGTGATGAAATGGCAGGAGAAAACTGTCAGGAGCAGGGTGTGCTTGGTGGCATGGGGGATCAGGGCAGGGAGGAGCATGGTGACAAATTGGACAGGTGGCATGCGCATACAGGACTGGATACCCCGGACGCCCTACAAAGGCCACTTGTGCAGGACCGCCCCTCAAACAGAAATAGAGGGGGCTGTAGAGGGCACCCCTTCAAAAACAAAATATGATAGCGAACTATGTTGGATACACCAATAATTTTTTTTTTTTAAATGACTCTAACCAGACAACCTGTGTGTGACCCCCCTAAAAAAGACCACACACGAACAGACTTATAGCTGCACAGAAACCCTCAACTCAGACAGGCAGCGATACAGGATTCAGGTAAAGAAGGTACCCCACCACCCGATCGGCAACCCCTCTGTTCGGAAGGAATCCTGTACACACATATACATCTACTTGTACGGGATCCCTCACATACGCGTCCAGGCACCCCCTCCGGCACCCAAACGTAAGCTTCCCAACACTTATCCAGACCACACGTTAGGTAAAGCCTAGGTGTACACCCCCTCCCATCTCAAAACGGGTAACCCCAATACAGTCACCCTACTTTTTAGGAGTAATGACTATTTGAAAAACTAAGAACCCCGGGCTTCCCTCTGCTGCTCATGCCCTGTACGGAGACCCAGATAGTACAGAACACCCCCAAAAGAGAGCATCGGCCCGCTACCGCCGGGCACGCGCGCCAATCCCCCCAGAAACGGAGCCGCTCAGGGCCCACGATGCACTCTGCTTCTCATGGATCGACCAACGGCACCGTCCCCTTCACCCCAGTCCTCCATTAACCTAACAACCCAATCGGAAAAAACACAATCAAAGGAAGCCAAACAGCAGAAAGCAAACGTCCCGGAGCACTCCCACCCTCTGGCCACCCCAGACCGAGCAAGGGCACCCCCACCCTCGCAGATGAAAAATATACGAGCGATAGCGCCCCCACACCTCCTCCACGGCGGCGAGCCAGCCGCCCCACCTGGTTAATAACCCCGGAACCTACCCTCATGGCGGCGCACCCTCCCCCCGGCCGTCCTGAGGTCTGTGCAACTTACCCCCACCCCCATCCACAGGTCATTTCCTGCACCTTCTCGTTTCCTCCTTTTCCCATAAATCTGTCTTTTATTTTCCCCATTTGTTGGTTGCTTGTTTCCTGCGGCTCCCACTGACCTGCTGTCTGCAAATGGATCCCTCTCCCTCCTTCTGCCCCCTCCCCCCACATCCCCTCCCGTACTTCCAGCCGTGACTGACTCCATTCACTACAAAAGCCCTTGTGCTCCTCTCTCTGGGAAGGAAGCCGAAGCCTTCCACCGGCCAGCCCCCCACTTCACAACGAGGGTACAACCCCCCGGCATACACACCAGGAACCGCATAAAAAAGTTGTCTTTCCCCTTCCAGACCAAAAACCCGGCCCGATCGCCCTGCACCTGCTCCCAAAAACTTCACAGACACACACATATAAATACACAAACATGCTCTTCCTGTATCCCCGATACAAAAGGGGATGATGGACGGAGCATTTGAGCAAATCAAACACTCACCCCCAGTCAACTGATCTGGGTTTAATCCATCACCATTCTTTAGCTCACTCAGCCACCCCAGTTCAGACATGGCCATATGCAAATCAGTCTGACCCTGTGCCTCATGGGAACAGTCCAGCCCGAACTGCCAAGCCATGTCTTCCCTGGACCGGAAACAAGCATCCTGGGACCGGTTTCGGATTCATAATCCTCATCAGCCAGGCTATCTTGAATCCAATGGCCAAGTGAGCAAGGGACTCACGTCTGAGCATACCCTGCCACCCTTATGAAGGTACAGCGAGGATGAGGAGGGCAGTACTCACACTCGGGCCCAGATGAAGGCTGCTCTGCTCCCAGCTCAGCTCAGGGACAAGGAGCGGAGCTTCTGCTGCTGCTTATTTTTGCTTGAATTAAACACAATATAAAAAAAAAAGAGGGAGGGAGCAGCTCCTTCCTTACGATCTCGGAAGGCTCTCTGAGGTCATTCACAAATGGCTCGGAGAAACGCCCATAATGTTTTGGATTGAGGGGCTTGTTTAGGTCAGACTGGGACCTCGGCGAGAGGGAGGGTGTAACGTTCACCACTAGAAAAGGGGCGGGGCTTAAAAAAAGAGAGAAAAACGCTCCCGAATCTGCTCAAGCCGGGGCTACTACTGAGTGATGCCCCTCTTCTCCAATGGCTGACCAGCATTTACGAGGCCAGCCAATGGAGAAGAGGGGCGGGTTTAAACCCCTTATACTACACAACATAAAATCTTTGGCTCCGCCCACTGCTTACGCAGTGCGACGGTAGCCTCGACCTAAAAACTAGACCCGTCGATGTTCAGCAGTGTTCAGCCATCTCCTCGTCCTCATTCTCGATAATAGCGTAATAGGCGACTGCAGGGGGGCAGCAGATAGCATACAAACATTTCTCCCCATCTATGCCGTTTAGCAGATAGGAGATTTCCAAGTGTCCGATGGCATCTGATGCATGAAGAAGACCGGAAGGTGGAGCTTGGAGCTGGAAGCAGGAAGCGGGAGGAGCAACGGGTGAGCCTGCCGGTGCTAGCAGCTACGTGTGTGGGCCACGTCTGCCATTCCCCGTCAGTGTTTCATTTGTTGACAAAACCTGTGCCTCTGCCCTGAGAAACGCCCAGTGAAAATGTTGCTCTATTTTGCATTAATTGAAAATCATTCTGCATACCAACTCCTAGCATACTAAAATTCGCACCTGCCACAAAACTGGAATCAAAACAGAATCTGACTACTGAGAACCTTTCCTACGACCTTTCTGAAACTATTTTAGGTTCTCCATAATCTTTGATTCACATCAAAGCAATTGCTAAAAAACTTGGTATACTACAAATTCTCATCAAGAGATTTTGTATGTCAACACGTCACATTATGCTGAATATGAGAACTAATTTCTGGGAGCAAACCCAACATGAAAACTGAAACTAATTTGTAACACTTTCTTTTGCAAGATCATCAGCTTCACTATATTCTCTAAATCTATATCCATTTTACATTATATACATGCTCTGATTCTTTAGGCTCCTGTGTTGCTCTCATAATTTGTTTACCAAAGTATTTATTTTTGCAGCACTTTAGTTTTCAAATGTTCAATCACTAACGTATATTTCTCCATCACAATACTAGGTGGGTCATTTTGAGGAGAAAACCTTGGAGATTCTTCACCTGGCGAATTTAAAACTGCTTTGCACTCCAACTACAAATCTTTAGGAATAAAGATCTCAGACAACATAATCAAATCTTTCCATAGATCCTTTAAAATGTTCACAATTGTTCTACCTCTGCACACCACTTATCTAGTTCTTCTCTAAGGGCCCGATTTATAAATCTGCGGTCAGGTCATCCTCTGCCAGAGAGATGGAGTAATTTACTCTGTCGCCCCGGGAGAGGTCATCACTGCCAAATTATGAAATGTCTGTCATCCTGGCTGACATTTCATGCATTCACAGGAACCGCCGTCACGGTGGTTCCGGTGGCTGTATTTGAACTTTGTTGTATGACTGTAACAAACATGCCAGACTCATGCTACAGTGTTGCCAAAAAATGTTTTCTCAAAAAACAAGGCACCAAGTTGGTTTTCGTTTTTTGAAAATAAAAAAAGTAATGTCTCCCTTGTCATGGAAATCATCTCCCATGGTGAGGGAGCCATGTTTTGTTGTTACTGCCCTTTACCGTCAACAATATGGCTGCCCATCTAAATTGGGCCATTTTCGAACTGCTCTTTACTTCATTCGGCCACTGGAGAATTTTGGGGTAGCCAAACAGTGGTCCGCCCACTTCTAAATTCAACAGTCAGACCATTATGTTGGCAGTAAGCATAATCAGTTGCCATTGTGACAGAGTATGCTTACTGACAAAATTTGAATCAGGCATTTAAAAAATTCTTTGTAAATGTCGGAAGAACAGATCTTGTCCACAGCACATGAACCTATGCACTTCCATGTACTTCTCTCGACAGGTTTTCCACAACCACTTCACTCTCTAAATCGGTCACAATTGCTCCTTTATCTTTCTCCTCTTTTTTGTTTCTGCCTTCCTGCTTTCTTCAACCACTTTTCTCTATATTCTTTTTGTCTGTTTCTTTAATAATCAAAGAAAAATATCCACTTGCAATGCTTTCACTTGCATGTGTCATCTAGTATCAATCAAATGCCTCATTGCTTTCCTAACATGACCTTTATCATTATCTAATGTACCTTCTCATTCACCACAAAATCCCATTCACTCAATGCTTCAAACTGTACAGGTCTAATCTGTGGTTTCACCTTATACAAAGCACACCTCAAACACTAAATCTTTCTCACATTAAAACTACCACATACTAGAAACTGCACATGTTTATCATAAGCAGTTATCTAATTCAAGTCTCTGAGCCATGCACAAGCATAAAGTCCTAAGTTAAGTAAGACACAATGGGCAGGTGAACCTTCCAGTATCTCTTTAACAAACAGAATCTGTTGACATTTCCAAAGCAGAAACCATTTTTACTTCAAGTTAGTTTAGGTAACACAATTTCATTTAAAAATCGAAACCACAAACACAAACCTTTAATTCAAATCAAGAAACCTTTGTCTGCCTTCCGGAACATGGAAAGAAATTCCCATACCACCCTACGGTGCATCGGTATACCCAAACTTGGGACCCATGCTCACTGTGTCACAGGAACCAAGCTGTACCCTGCTAATGAGGCCATAACTAGGAAAAAACTGGTCCTGGGCTGCTTGTGTTCCAGTTCAGGATGGGTTCTGGCCTGGCAGTTCGGGCTGGACTGTTCCCATGAGGAGTAGGGTCAAGGCTGATTTGCAGATGATTAAGTGCAAACTGAGGTGGCACGGTGAGCAAAAGAATGATAAGTTGGGATGCTAACCTGGCCTGATTGCCAGTGGTTAGACATTTTGCAAGTGTTCTTCCCTTTACCTTTTGTGTGTTTCATCTACCACCCTAAGTGGCATGGGTATACCCAGATGTGGGTTCCATGCTCAATGTGTCACTGGAACCAAGCTATACCGGCTGATGAGCACATATCTAGGGCAAAACTGGTCATGGGTTGCTTCTGCTCCTGTTTAGGGAGGACCTGGCCTGTCAGCTCGGGCTGGTCTGTTGCCATGCAGCAGCGCCCGTTGCAGGTAAGCACTGTGGGCGGTCGGGCATGTCAACAGACAACAGGATAGGGAAAAATAAATAAATCCTATTCCATCGTCTTTTCAAATTCACCACACTCACCTGCACTGGATGCTGCGGTTCCCATGAGGAGCAGGGTCGAGGCTGATCTGCATGTGGCTGGGTCCAAACTGAGGAGACATGGTGAGCAAAAGAACGATGGAGTAATATGCTCCCCAAAGGGGCTGCCGGTTGTTGGACAAATTGCAATCATTCTTCCTATCACCTTTTGTGTGCTTAAGGAATTCAAACTCATCGAAAAATGCTAAAACTTTCAATCACACGAGGTACATTTCCACCCAGCACCAATCTAACTCAGAGTTAGGATGACTATTTCCTGGGCACAAAGAAACAAACAACACAACCTTACTTAGTTCAAATTTCCCCAGACCATTAAAAACGTATGGAAAAAAGATAATATTTATGTATCAACGTATGCCTTCAGCAAACAATTTAATAATTGTATATCGAGATCTTGGATTATTTTGAATCCAATGACCAAAACCACATCAAAACACTAGGGGCCTCATTTATGAGGCCGTGCGTGAGTTTTGCGCTTCCGATGCGTCACTTTTTGTGACGCATCGGCGGCATAAAACATGCCTCCTGATGCGCACTATTTACAAAGTGACGCATCTAAGCTGATGCGTCACTTTGTAAACCCCTGCGCTACATTATACCTGCGTCAGGTATAATGTATGCAGAGGGGGCGTTCACCCGCAAAAAGCCTCGTAATAGTGGCGCAGTGAAATCTATGAGATTTCACTGCGTCACTTTTAGGATGCTGTTGCGTCAAAATCTTGCGCCTGCCTCACAGCAGGCGTAAGACTGACGCAAGCCCTTTCACATGGGGCTTTCCCCATTCCCCTCACTTTTGTGACACACTCCAGCAATGCGTCACTTTTGCGCCTACAGATACGTCAGAAATACTGACGTATCTGTAACTCCTTGCGACATGATGCGTCATATTATAAATATGACGCATCAATCATGTCGCAGGGAGAGCGCAGTGAAAAGTGACGCATAGCTGTTTTCACGCAGCGATGCGTCACTTTTCATAAATGAGGCCCTAGATTTCAACAAACACTATTTTAAAAAATGTTATTAATTCAAATAAAAACATCAAAATTCAATGCAGATATCAACGTTAACCACGTGTGCAACACCAACACGAAACAAACAATTTCACAGTGATACACGCATGTCACAAAACAACTTTCCCACTATATATCACACATGGTAAAACAACAGCACATTAAAACACACATCACACACAAGACAAGCTCTATTTTATCCTCATGTAATGCAATTCAAGCTACTGATTCAACCTGATCAGCCCATCAGGATAATCCATGCAGCATCAGGAACTGGGACTAGAGCGATAATAAAGTGTTCCTTACATTTAATTCTAAAACATCCATTTGTTTGACATTATCCTCTGCTACCAGCAACAATCATTGCTTTTAGACATTAAAAGAGCTGATTGATGAATCGGTGCTATATTTTGAATCATTAAAGACTAGAGCTGGAATCACAATTTAATGTAACCCAGCGAAATTCACATAGGAGAATCAATGTGTGATTATCCACACGAGTCAAAGATCCTATTACAAACCTTGAAGGTTTATGTGCTATAAGAATCAATACAAAATGCAAAAAGATAATGGCGGCTCAATAAATTAAAGAACGGTCTTAACACAAGAATATGTAAGTCGGTAATGACAGTGATAGCTAAACTTGAATGCAGTCAGTAGCAAGAACCCAAAACGGTCTAACACAAGGCAAATAATGAATCAAAGAGCACTCTGTCATAAGGACTGCTGAGTAGAAGAGAAGAACGTAGAAAATATTTTAAATGTAGATTAATAAACAAACTAACGTGGAGTCTGCTCTCGAAGGGGTCAGGAAATAATATGTGTGCTATAAGCTGGATAGGAAGTCTGCCTCTAAGAAGAACGAAGGAACATCTTGACTCATCTCCCAAATAGAGAGTTTTTATACTTTTTAGACACAAAGATCATACAGTCACTGTGGTTAGCTACATTTGTTGGTGCAATAGTAAAACAGAGAACTCATTCCATGGTAAATAACTTTTGCTCTGTTTCTAATGAATAAACATGCATTATGCTACCCAAAAGAAAACAAACGCACAAAGGAACAGGTCTACAGTTGAATGCAGTTATACTTTTTCTCCTTTAAGGAACATCACGAACAAATTGTGCAAAACATTTATTTGATACAGTACAGGTAGGACCGGAAGTGAAATACATTTTGTACTTTTAATGAGATATTGAAGGTCATATTTGCAGCTCCTCTGTGTACAGATTGAGAAAGAGAAAACATGACTGCACATCACACGCATTTGAAAGTGCAACTGAAACTTGATTAGGTCTACTCATGTCAACGTAGGCACTTTGCTAATTTTAGCAGAGTACATAAATTACATCTAGTGCTAATTAAATGCGTAAAGATATCAGTGTGAAATGTGCGGATGACACAAACTATATCTGAAAGTCTCCTCTGCTGGTATGTTTCAACTAAATAAACAGTGCAATGCTACTGTACCAAGGAACCAGGTAGTAGGCAACCTCATTACAGCTTTCTGTCAATAACGACTGAGGTCTTGATCATGAAGTCTGAGAAACTTAATATTTGGCCCACAAATTATCAAAGGTCTCAAATATACACACTAACAATATTTGTAATGCAACTGCGATACTTCACAAACATTCCAATCCATCCACTGAAAGGGCCTATGTAGAACCACTTATTACATTCTGCCTTTCATTCTTGTGAGGGTGAAAAAATGAGCACAGTTTAGATATAAAATAAATCTGTTATCAGAACCAAGAAACTTCTTCAGTAGTGAAAATTCAGTTTGTGAATGAACCCTTATGGTATGATTCATGAGGAACATTTGAAATCTGATAGATTAGTAAAAAAAAAAATAAGGCATTCATGTTGACTTATGCCTATCTGTGGAAAGTTTGTATACTTTTCGTGAACTCAGAAGTAATTCCAAGTGTAGTCCTGAAATACAGTGATTAGAGAATTTGTTTGGTGTGCACGGCACAGTCTCGTGTTTGGATATTTGACCTGCAAACAGCGGCAGAAGCTGCCCATGGGATGTGAACTAAAGGACTCATGGGGCCCACTCTGGTGATTGGTTCGATGTAAAATGTATGCATGTGTAAAGTCTTTGCCAGCGTGCTTTTGGGCATTAAAACTGTTTTCTTCTTTTCTCCTCCAGGACGCTTTCCCTTATAGTTTCACCCATTAAATTGGTGTCCTCCCGCACCCCACCTTCTCATCCTGGATATGGTTTTGACAGGAGTAAATCTTGAATTTACCACTGACCAGAGTGCCAATTCCTTACAAAAGTTTATACATACTCACAAGTTGACAAATTTAACAGCATTCTCATATATGGGAAGGTAACCTGGTCTGTAACAAACACCCTTTACAGCAAATCCACTTACCTTCTTCAGAGATTCAGTCATCTGACCGGTCTTTATTTGATGCAGGTTGCCTATCAGTGGCAGAGGCCTGGGCCCAGGGGGCAGAGGGCCTGTAGCATGGTAGTTTTTAGTGACGAACATACAAATCAGACAACAAATGCCGATAAGAAGATACACCACCGCAGCTCCGTCAAAAATCATCTTAGAAGGCGGCGATCCGGTCCTGTTCTAAAGCAAGACGTGCAGTGTACACAGTATTTAGAGCTGATTGTGCAATAAAACGGCGCAGGGTTGTATCCCACTTTTCGTTTGAGCCTCCCTATATTACAGTGCAATCTTTCCTGTTCCTTTTAATGTGGCGTATTTCTTTGTCATATGGGAAAAGCTACAATTCAGCAATTTCAGCCAACTGGCTGAGATACAGAATGTTTCATCATTTCATGCATTCCTATGAACTACCACGAGGAAGAGTTTGCAATGGACTTTTTCCAAATCACGAGGCCTGACTCTCTCCAAACCTAAAACAAATAGTTCGTGTAAACTTATCATCTTTGCGTCTAGTGTCTTGGGAAAAACATTCTAAAGTTATTTTTGAAAAGCATATAGCTCTAGCTTTTTTGTTAACATTTAGCATTGAGTGTCCAATCGGCATGAAATACTGTTAATTCAACAAGCCGTTTTCTAATAGCAGATTGTCCATGATGATGTTTTACAACTCGCCAATGTAACCACTGATTTTTTGGGGGGATTAAAAAACCTACATTTTAAACATACACAATTCATATTTTCATAAAGTTATTTGGGTGTTGGCTTTTGGTCTGGGCGACTAAATAAATGAATTTCAGGTTGAATTTGTGGAAGGTAAAAGGAAGTAAGGACATGGAGACAACAAGTCTGTTATTTTCTCAACTTAATTATCTAACACACAAAAAGAAAACCCATGCTTCCAATCTGCACATTTATTACAAATTAGATTTCAGACCAAAATGCAATCCCCATACCTTAGATGTGTCAAAAGCTGTATAATTATTGAATCCTATTTCAGCCATGTTTTTGTTCAGTAGTTGCAGCCTGTGTCAGAGCTCCCAGTCAACCGGCCTGCATCAATGTTAATCTTCTGATTTTTTAATGCCACATATTTTCAATTGGCTTGAGGAATCTGCATTTTTTTTACATTTTTCGAACAAGTATTTAAAGATGTTAAGTAGCTGTCAGCATTACATTTTCATTGTTAGTTAGCGGTTACGTATGTCGGATGTATGACAGTACAACGCAATCATTTTGATTGCGGTACTTTACATCGAGGTTTTTACAACGCAAGTCGTTACAACGACTTGCGTTGGAGTGCGCTGGATTGAGGATTAATATGATTTTCTATTCCAAATCTGGCCCACGTAACAGTAGGGAAGACATTGGAATTGAAACTCACGAAGAAGAAAACTTGCCGTGCATCTGCTAACAAGAGGACGACACCAACTGACTTTCCCCAGCCCTACAGTCCTGTTGATCCTTGAACCTGCTAAATCCCGGAGTCTCCTGCAGACAGCAACCTTAAGAACCCCGGAGGACCTGCCTGTCTTGACCATCTTAGAGACTCCCACGAGCAGTGGCTCTGCTCAAACAGCAACAGCCCTGGTGCCAGCCAGGAACCGCGAATCCAGCCCACTCTGCACCCGCCGAGCCCGGCCTGTGCCCAATTGGACAAAGACCCTGAGGACGTCCCCCTGCTGATTCTGACCTGATATCCAGTGCCCAAGGACCCTCCTCAACGACCCAGACAACGCCTGCAGACTCAGAACCAGGGACCCCTCCAACCGCGACCAGCAGAGGGTAAGATTTCCCGACGTCCAAAGACACCCCTGCACTCGGCGCCCCTTGGCCTCCTGTGTCCAACTCCAGGGTGCCTACCTACCCTCCAAGATCCCAACTTACCTCTTGAAGTGTTCGTCGCAGAAGATCCACCGTCCCTGAGCCTGCACCCTTTTTTTCCCTTTTAAAGATCTCCATTGAATAACATTGAGCGCCCGATGGCTCAAAGGCACCCTGCACCCAGCGGCCTGAGTGCCCCTGGCAGTGCAACCTTTGTCCTATCCTACTTCCCCATTTGCCCTGAGCAAGTGACCAGGAGCCCAGCTCCCACAGCCGCGTGGCCTGCTAGCCAGCAGCCACCAACCGAAGGCCCCTGCCTCTCATTGGATAACATTGGGCCTAACTACCTCTGCACCCGGCTGCCCCTGTGCCTCTGAGGGTGTACCAACTGTACCTACCTGACCCTGGGAGACTCCTGAGTTTATGCCCAGAACTTTAACTCCACCAGTCGAGTAGTTACCTAAAAGCCGATAACTCACTTTTCTTCCATAGGCTAACATTGACTGGTTTCACTTGGAAATTCTTCAAAGTGTGGAGTTTTGGAACTTTAAAATATTCATCTAAAATCAGCCGAACTACGAATTCCAATTTACTCACCTGTTATCAGGAGAGACCTCAGTGCTGCATCTTTGAGACCAGTACAGATCCTGAAAAGTAATTCTAACCGTACTTACCAGTAACTTGAATTTCCTTCCATAGGATATCATTGCCTGCTTTTTGCTGAAAAAGTTTTAAAGTGTCGATTTTTTTAATTTACAAATATTCCTCTAAAATCAGCCGAACTACGACTTCCGATTTACTCACCTGTTATCAGGAGAGACCTCAGTGCTGCATATTTGAGCACAGTACTGATCCTAAAAAGTATTCTAACCGTACTTACCAGTAACTTGAATTTCCTTCCATAGGCTAACATTGACTGGTTTCACTTGGATATTCTTTCAAGTGTGGAGTTTTGGAACTTTAAAATATTCCTCTAAAATCAGCCGAACTACGAATTCCGATTTACTCACCTGTTATCAGGAGAGACCTCAGTGTTGCATCTTTGAGCCCAGTACTGATCCTGAAAAGTAGGTCTAACCCTACTTACCAGTAACTTGAATTTCCCTCCATAGGCCAACATTGCCTGCTTTTTGCTAAAAAAGTTTGTGTCGATTTTTGAAACTTACAAATATTCTCTAAAAATCGTGCCAACAATAAAATCGTAATTACTTGCCTGTTTTAGATAGAGGTCTCAGTGCTGAAGTTAGGAGTCCAGCACTAGATTACAAAAGTAACCTGAACATACTTTACCTGCAAATTGAATTTCCTTCCATAGGATAACATTGGTTATTTCTAACTGAAAACGTTCCTAAGTGTCAACTTTTAAATATAATATTATTCCTTAAAAAAACACTACTGTAACCAAAACGCTTTTACTTTACTGTTTACAGCTTATGTCCCGGGACTGAATCTAGGATCCGGTCCTGTGGTTAGAAAAGTAATCTACAAAGTATCTAATTGCATTTAACCAGAAATTCCCATTGAGCTCTAAGTTGCATTGTGTTTGAAATTGTGTTGCCTATTGCAATAAATGTTAACTATTGCATTCAAAAAGTTTATTGCCTATTTGAAAAGTATTTAACTAAAGTAACTCAACCTGAGAAAGTATATTTTGATACCTTGTTGGTTCTAAAATAAAACAACTATGGCCTAGATGTAGGTAATTCCCATTTACAGACTCTTAAATACCGAATTTTACCGATTCGGTATTTAAGAGTCTGTAAATGGGAAGGGGGCAGATTTAGGTAATTCCGAATTCAGGAATACCGAATCTGTAAGATTCGGTATTTACCGAATCGGTAAATACCGAATCGGTATTGCCCATTGATTCCTATGGGACATGAAGCCCATAGGAATCAATGGGCAATACCGATTCGGTATTTACCGATTCGGTAAATACCGAATCCTGCAAGGGCGCAGGGGGTGTCACTTTGACACCCTCTAGCACCCCAAGTACAGGCTTGTGTGACATGTGGCACACATACATGCCCTAAGGGCATGTCTGTGTGTCACATGGCACAGGTGTGCATGCACAGATGTGCATGCACACCTGAATTCTGTATTTTACCACACAACAGGATTGTGTGGTAAAATACCGACTCTTAAGGGCCTGTGGCACTCTTAGGAGTGTCAGCTACATATGGATTTACCGATTCGGTAAATATACCGATTCGGTATTTTACTGAATCGGTATATTTACCGAATCGGTAAAATTACTGATTCTTTAAATTACATGCCCCTACATCTGAAAACCCTAATACCGGTCGGAAACGGCCGAAATCGGCCGCTTCCGACCGGTATTAGGGCTCCTACATCTGGCCCCTAATCTTTTGATATAAAACAATAGGCCTAGAGTTCAGTTCTTGAGTGTGTGAGACCATTTGCTGACTGAGTGTCTACAACAAATGCTTCACACTGTCCTCTGATACTGCCTTACTGCTCAACCAAGCTACCACTTTAGAGAGTAAGGTTATATCTAATTTTAACCTCTGCCAAACCTCTGGGGACTGGGGACTCTATACACACTGTACCTTTCTTTAATCCAGTATATATAGAGCCACTTTCCTACACCATCCCTTCCCTTCACCACTGTGTAAACACGCCCTGTGGCCGTTTTAATTTGGGAGATTAACCCCTTCCATGCTCATGACGAGCTCAGCTCATCATGGCATATACCTCTCAGGTGCTCATGACGAGCTGAGCTCGTCATGACCACACCCGTTTTCGTTGCTGTCCAGCACAGCAGGGGAAACACTTAAGCAGCGATGTGGTTAAGTCCCCTTGAATCCTGAAGGTCCCTAGGGTAAAATTAGCCCACTAGGTACCGCCAGTAAGTGCCACAGAGCTGCGTTGCAGAGAAGTGTAAAATGGGTCACGGCCTGGGCCACCTCTCTGGAATACAGCACAGTGGTGCTTACTGGAAGCACCTGGTGGACTAGTTGGCCCACAGGGTCCCCCAGGATTGAAGGGGAATTATTTCCCCATCCTAAATCCCACCACAGGGAGTGTTTGCACACGTCACCTCAGGCCCCATCCCCTACCTTCACCACTGTGTAAACGCGCTCTGTATCCATTTTAATTTGGGAGATTAAGTCTCCTTTAATCTTGAGTGTCCGTAGGGTCCAAGTAGCCCACTAGGTACCTCCAGTAAGCGCCACAGAGCTGTGTTGCCGAGAGGTGTAAAAAGGGGCATGGCCTGGGCCACCTCTCTGAAACACAGCACAGTGGCACTTACTGGAAGCACCTGGTGGGCTAGTTAGCCCCCAGGGGCCCTCAGGAGTGAAGAGAAATTATTTTCCCAACTTAAAACGCGCCACAAGGTATGTTTTCACACGTCACCTCGGGGCCCATCCCCTCCCTTCGCCTATGTGTAAACATGTCCTGTGGCCGTTTTAATTTGGGAGATTAAGTCCCCTTGAATTCTGAGTGTCCCTTGGGTCCAACTAGTAAACTAGCCCACTAGGTACCTCCAGTAAGCGCCACAGAGTTGCATTGCAGAGAGGTGTGAAAAGGGGTATGGCCTGGGACACCTCTCTGAAATACAGTGTGGCGCTTACTGGAAGCCCTTGGTGGGCTAGTTGGCCCCGTGGGGCTCTCAGGATTAAAGGGGAATTATTTCCCCAACATAAAATGCGCCACAGGGCGTGTTTTCACACGTCACCTCAGGCCCCATCCCCTCCCTTCACAACTGTGTAAACGCGCCTTGTGTCCATTTCATTTTGGGAGATTAAGTCCCCTTGAATCCTGAGTGTCCCTAGGATCCAAGTAGCCCACTAGGTACCTCCAGTAAGCGCCACAGAGCTGCGTTGCAGAGAGGTGTAAAAAAGGGCACGGCCTGGGCCACCTCACTGAAACACAGCGCAGTGGCGCTTACTGAAAGCACCTGGCTGGCTAGTTAGCCCCCAGGGGCCCTCAGGATTGAAGGGCAATTATTTCCCCAACTTAAAACGCACCACAGGGCGTGTTTTCACATGTCACCTCAGGCCCCATCCCCTCCCTTCACCACTGTGTAAACGCACCCTGTGGCCGTTTTAAGTTGGGAGATAAAGTCCCCTTGAATCCTGAGTGTCCTTTGGGTCCAACTAGCAATCTGGCCCACTAGGTACCTCCAGTACGCGCCACAGAGCTCTGTTGCAGAGAGGTGTAACAAGGAGCACGGCCTGGGTCATCTCTCTGAAACACAACGCATGGCGTTTACTGGAAGCACCTGTGGGCCAGTTGGCCCCCTGGGGCTCTCAGGATTGAAGGGAAATTATTTGCCTATCTTAAAACACGCCACAGGACGTGTTTTCACACGTCACCTCAGGCCCCATCCCCTCCCTTCACCACTGTGTAAACCCGCCCTGTGGCCGTTTTAAGTTGGGAGATTAAGTCCCCTTGAATCCTTAGGGTCCCTAGGGTCAAACTAGCCCTGACGCGCTGAAACTGACCTGCAATCCTGTGGCTAGCGAGAGCCCTGAAAGCCAGCCCTGCCCCCAGATAAACAGCGGAGACACTCGGTACCTGCCAGCTTGTGTCCCCCTCCCGCCGCCGCAATCTACATCAAGCAGCGGCCGTCGAGCGGAGGGGGGCCTGGAAACTACAACTCCCGCCAGGCTGTGCGGCGGGAGACGACCAGCACTTCGCGCCACCCGGCGCATAAGAACAGCGTCACCCCGGTGGAGCGGGTGACGCGCTGAAACTGACCTGCAATCCTGTGGCTAGCGAGAGCCCTGAAAGCCAGCCCTGCCCCCAGATAAACAGCGGAGACACTCGGTACCTGCCAGCTCGTGTCCCCCTCCCGCCGCCGCAATCTACATCAAGCAGCGGCCGCCGAGCGGAGGGGGGCCTGGAAACTACAACGCCCGCCAGGCTGTGCGGCGGGAGACGACCAGCACTTCGCGCCACCCGGCGCATAAGAACAGCGTCACCCCGGTGGAGCGGGTGACGCGCTGAAACTGACCTGCAATCCTGTGGCTAGCGAGAGCCCTGAAAGCCAGCCCTGCCCCCAAATAAACAGCGGAGACACTCGGACCTGCCAGCTCATGTCCCCCTCCCGCCGCCGCAATCTACATCAAGCAGCGGCCGCCGAGCGGAGGGGGGCCTGGAAACTACAACTCCCGCCAGGCTGTGCGGCGGGAGACGACCAGCACTTCGCGCCACCCGGCGCATAAGAACAGCGTCACCCCGGTGGAGCGGGTGACGCGCTGAAACTGACCTGCAATCCTGTGGCTAGCGAGAGCCCTGAAAGCCAGCCCTGCCCCCAGATAAACAGCGGAGACACTCGGTACCTGCCAGCTCGTGTCCCCCTCCCACCGCCGCAATCTACATCAAGCAGCGGCCGCCGAGCGGAGGGGGGCCTGGAAACTACAACTCCCGCCAGGCTGTGCGGCGGGAGACGACCAGCACTTCGCGCCACCCGGCGCATAAGAACAGCGTCACCCCGGTGGAGCAGGTAACGCGCTGAAACTGACCTGCAATCCTGTGGCTAGCGAGAGCCCTGAAAGCCAGCCCTGCCCCCAGATAAACAGCGGAGACACTCGGTACCTGCCAGCTGGTGTCCCCCTCCCGCCGCCGCAATCTACATCAAGCAGCGGCCGCCGAGCGGAGGGGGGCCTGGAAACTACAACTCCCGCCAGGCTGTGCGGCGGGAGACGACCAGCACTTCGCGCCACCCGGCGCATAAGAACAGCGTCACCCCCGCGTCGCGGGAGCGCGCGGGATTGCCCGGGGCGAAGCCCGGGCAAAGGGCGGGCCCTCTACGGCCCTCATCGGCACGAGGAGGCAGGGGCAGGGCCCTGACCCCTGCACGAATATTTAAAGTAAGTGTGATCCTACCACGCATAATCGTAAGTGTAAAAGATACCGCCATAGACTGCCAAAACTAAGTACCTGCTTCTACAGCTTCGATAAATTTAACTAACATGTCCAAATCGAAAGTGACTGTTCCCGTCAATACCATAGACAATTATATGGTACAAAAAGTTGCCCAAATGAATCATGACAGGCGATCATCTCTGGGGTTGAGCCAATCACCTGATATGCACTTTGAAAATACGCTACCACCCACCCCTACACTCGATATCAGTAACAAGGTGTTCCGGACCCAGGATTATATCCCATTGACTGAACTCTTGGTGGTCATAGATGAACCAGCCCACGAGAATATATTAGATCAAGGAATAATCTCCATTGAAGAGGAGGCCCTCGCACCCGTCCCAGCACCGAGAATAGCAAAGGGGGGGGAGAAGAATATGCCCAAGCGGGGTGGCCTACGGTCAAGTAAAAAACGCCCCAACAGGTCCCCCGATAAAAAAAGTGTAGAAGATACAAGTGCTCCCATAGAAGGAAAGGCACATATGGATGATGATCAATTTAAAAAGTTATTAAATGCTATTGATCATAAAATTAAATCAATAACCAAACCACTCTTAAATAAAATTGACCATCTAACTGAAGAGGTGAATAGACTAGGGGACCTCTTACAAAAATCAATAGAGGAGAACACAAAACGCCCGCTATTGAAAGTACCCATAGTTGATTCCAAATCAACCCAAACAGCCCCCAGACAAGAAGTATTAGTAGATATCCCCACAATCAATCTGGAGATCTCTGATCATGGGAGGGGGGGGGTTAAGAGACTTGGACCAAGATACCAACATAGGGAACAACACAGGGTCAAGCCATACACATAGTATAGAAAATGCCAAGTTAGATAAAGGGGCTGTAGAATTAGTTGTTGAGGCCTCTCCGCTAATACTAGTCCTCGCAAATGTCCCTCAATTGGAGCGAGGGCAAGTAGAGAATATTCCCTCCCTAATAAACAAATCTCTTCACTGGTTATCAGGGAACATGGCTTTTTCGCAAGGAGGCAGGGACCAGTTGGCACAAGAAATAACTAAAGCTAGAAGAGTTGAATGGATCGGGGGCGGCGCCAAAAAATGTAAGGGGGATTGTGTGGTGCTGCATCTTACCGATCCAGAAGTTCTGCCAAATATTCTAGCTAATATATACCCCCCCCAGCGCAGAACAACGGAAATTGTGCCATTAACGTTGGACTTTTTCTATTCAAAGAAAAGCAACACCTTAAACCCAACTATGTTGAAAACCAAATGGAACCCTGTACTAAGGAAAGCCAAAATTAGTGGAAAAATAAATAACTGGGGAATACCGTTGGAAAATAGGTTCTCGTCCCTTTCTGGTCTAAGCGAATGTGACTGACTGGAAGAAAGGTCAAGCACAGAAGTGGCCAAGGCTATTGAATCCTATGAGGGAAAATATTGTATTTTAAATAACACAGAACTAAACTGCAGCGAGAGAATTACATCCATCCGCAGGGAAGACACCCTTAGCATAGCTGAGCTAATCTCGCCAAATTCCCACACTAATATACAGGAGGTGGAAATGAATCCTACACACCTTCTGTCTCCTCTTAACCATTGTCCTTTGTTACAAAGGGGCATTGCCCAGACAGAAGGTAGTACAAAATTTATCTCCTGGAACATAGCAGGTATCCATCACAAATTGGAGACCCCGGAATGGTGCGAGTTCATCGATAGCTATGATATCATTATGATGCAAGAAACCTGGGCAGTGGCACCAGTCTTTCGCCAGGGGTATTTAAATTATCATATACCTGCGAAAAAGAACATTAAGGGACGGCCCTCAGGGGGTTTAATTATTTGGGTACGACAATCCTTACAATGCACCATCAAAAAGAGACCCATCAACAACAGTGACCTACTTTCATTAGTGCTCACTAGGGCGGAAGGCCAAAATATGGCTCTATGTAACATTTATGCCAGGGGAATGCAAGGAGGCGCTGCCTCTGATGTGATAGGTGCATTAGATAATGATTTAGAGATCCTACCCGCAAATTATACTATCTGCGTGGGGGGAGATCTGAATACAACATTTGAACCGCTAGGTTGTGAGGATAATGATTTGACCCAAGAAGAAGACTCTAAATGGGGTATTCCGCAATTAGATCTACCACAGGTAAAGAAGTGGACAGAAGTAGCTATACAGGTTAAGAGCTTATGCCTGTCCAGAGGCCTGAGGGCAGTAAATGGTCGTACCCCCTTGGACCCCCAGGGTAAACATACCTTTGATAATGGGAGGTCAAGCAGTAGGATAGATTACATCCTCATAGATGTTAGAGACTGGTCCAAAGTGGTGGACATGCAAGTGGTACCGAGATTGGAGAGCGACCACAATCCCTTGTGCTTGCTCATTAATCTGGTACCAGGTGAAAACACAACTAACCAGAATAAGGGTGTTGCAACATTAGATGTTGTTTCATCCAATATTCTTCATCATATTAAATGGGCAACATTGATGGATAATATAGGGGACATGCAGGTCTTAGAGGAAATAGTTAATGTAGAGGTATCTAGATTACAATCTCTTACCAACGAGATGAATTTTAATCAATTGATTGAAGAGTCACAGCAAAAGCTGTTCGCTAATATTCAGAAGTTATTCTTCAAAAAAATTAAACAGTCGAAAGGTTCTAGAAAACTAATAAAACGAGCATGGTATGACAACTCGTGTAGAGAAGCGCGACAGAAACTCAGCATAGCGCTGAGGACAAAAACTGATGTATTAAAAGCCAGGAACGACTATAGAAAAGCACAAAATAGGGCAAAAAGATTGTGGGACGAGAACACGTGGCTAGATTTGAAGAAAGCTTGTGCTGCTAAGCATCAGAAGGAGTTTTGGGCTATATTAAAGTGGGGTAAAGGGGGAAATGCAGATTGCCCAAAAAACCATGTAGCGAAGAAGGATTGGGTGGAATTCTTCAAACCGCAATACGCAGACAATTTACCTCCCCCAACTGAAACCCCCCTGCAAAGGGTATTATACACCCAAGACCTATTCACATTGAATGATGCACAAGAGGCTATGGATGGAGTAACCAGAGGTAGGGCGCCAGGTATTGATGGAATACCAGCGGATGTGTTTTTAGCCGACAGGACTAACTGGTGTAAATATTTTGCATGGCTTGCTAACGCAATCGCACAAGGTGCCACGATCCCAGCAACATGGAAGGGCGCGGAGATAATACCGGTCTTTAAAAAAGGGGACAAGGCTTTACCAAGCAACTACAGGCCCATCAGCCTTATCGATGCTGCGCAAAAACTGATGGGCAGGATGTTACAAAACAAAATACAAGCCTGGATTGATGATAAGGACATCCTCTCCCCGTACCAAGCAGGCTTCCGCCCCCTAACTAGCTCTGTTGATCAGGTATTCCACTTCTTGACAATGTTCTGGAAAAATGTAACCCTGACAAACGGGCCATTATACGCTGTCTTTGTGGACTTGAAGTCAGCGTTTGACTTAGTACCCCGACACAAACTTTGGATTGTATTGAGGGATCTTGGAATAAGCCCAGAAATGTTGACCCTGCTTGTGAGATTGCACGAAGACAACTATGCCTGGATTAGGTAGGGTGCCCAGGGAGATGTCACAGAATCCTTCCTGGTAGAGCGGGGGGTAAGGCAAGGCTGTGTCCTGGCCCCCACCTTATTCTCACTGTATATTAATGGTATAGTTGATTTCTTGAAACAATCCACGACAGATGCTCCAATACTAGGTGGGGAGCGAGTACCAGTATTGATGTTTGCCGATGATACCCTGCTGGTCCCGCGGACCCCCAGTGGATTACAAAAGACACTAAACGCTTTTGGTGACTTCTGCCGGATCCGGGGCTTAGAACTAAATACATCAAAGACAAAGTTCATGAACTTATGCCCGGTTAAGAAATAAATTCAAGGGGAAAATTTATTTTAATGGCTCTGTATTGGAAGAAGTGAATGCTTTTACCTATCTAGGCATTTTATTACAGTCAAACATGAACTGGAAATCTCATATGGATAATGTGGTGCTAAAGTTTAACCAACTGACAGGTTCAATAGCGCTAAAATACAAATCTTCATTCACAAAACCCACCCAGCCAGTTATGGAGATTTACAGCATGAAAGTTTTGGGAGCTTGTTTGTATGGATCAGAGTTATGGGGCTTCTCAAACTTGAGTCCACTAGTCGTCGCAGAAAATAAGTTTCTTCGACGAATGATTGGTGTACCCCAGAGCACACCCATGATCCCGCTACAATACGACTTCGGGAGGAAAAAGATAGAGGACATGGCAAGACTGCGTCCCCTCCTATATTGGAGACGCGTAAAAACTACTCCCGAACTGAATCATTACGCAGCTGCTCTAATGGATGTTGTAAGCTCCGATTGTTTTCATAAGATACTATGGCTCAATGAAGTAAGAACCTTGCTCCAAAAACTGCACCTAGATCACCTGTGGACAGCAGTAGATCCACAGGTTTATCCTTCCAAGACATGTTTGAAAAAAATGTACTGGGATATGATATTTAACACGGCATTGATCTCTAACCAACCATCGATGTTGACATCCCAGTTCTTGGATTTTAAACCCATACCTAAATACGAACAGTATTGGGATTTGATTTCCAAACCCCTAGATAGGAAGTTATATTTCCAGTTTAGAATTGGTTCCCTACCCCTTAATGCTTTTACTGTCAAATGGTCCTCTGGTAATGTGAATACCTGCTTTCATTGTAAAGTACATGTAGAAGACATCCCACATTTTTTGTTTGTTTGCCCATTATATGCTGCCCCAAGAAGTAGATGGCTAAAGCCGGTATGCAGGAATTTGGGGACTAGGAATTGCTCAGAGGCACTGAGAATACTAAGATCTAACTGTGCCCCGTACCTTGCTATCGCTGTAGCCAAATACATGGGGTGGGCCTGGCTAATACGCACGCGCACTTTAAAATTGTAACTATAATTGTATATGCATGCAAGGCTCTATGCTGTGACTTGGATTTTATACACTGGATTTTTTTTTTTATGAACTGAAATATTCGCCAGCACTATACATCATGTACGGTTTAATTTGCATTTTATCTTGTTCCTAAAATTTAGAATAGTATTTATTGTCATAGTTTAGGGAAATATGCTTTTATGACAGTGTTGTCGAATAAAGTATTTAAACTTGAATACAAACTAGCCCACTAGGTACCTCTAGTAAGTGCCGTTGCAGAGAGGTGTAAAAAGGGGCACGGCCTGCACCACCTCTCTCAAACACAGCGCAATGTCACTTACTAGAAGCACCTAGTAGGCTAGTTGGCCCCCAGGGGCCATCAGGATTGAAGGGGAATTAATTCCCCAACTTAAAACATGCTACAGGGCGTGTTTGCACATGTCACGTCACGCTCCGTCACCTCCCTTAACCACTGTGTCCGTTCTAAGTTGGGAAATCAAGTCCCCTTGAATCCTAAGGGTCCCTTGGGTCAAATTAGCCCACTAGGTACCTCCAGTAAGCGCCACAGAGCTGTGTTGCAGAGAGGTGTAAAAAGGGGCTTGGTCTCTGAACAAGTGTCTGCAACACAGTTCCCTGGTGCATGCTGGAGATACCTGGTGGGCTAGTTGGCCCTCTGGGACCCTCAGTAGTGAAGGGGAACCTTTCAGCATTGCAGAGAGGTGTTCTGAGGCACCGCCCCTTTTACACCTCTCTGAAACGCAGCTCTGTGGCGCTTAGTGGAGGTAGCTGGTGGGCTAGTTGCACCCCAGGGACCCTCAGGATTCAAGGGGAGTTAATCCGCAAGGCTCCTGCCCTGCCATAGCAAACTACAGTGTCCCAGGGATGGGCACCCCGGGACGGGACACTGCAGGAGCTAGCCCTGGTTCCAGGGGGGGGGCGTGTGGCCCCCCTCCCACTTAATTCAAAACCCCGGGGGTGGTGGTCCCCGGGCCTTGGGGGTCTGTAACGGACCCCCTATTTTAAATATTTAGTGCCCCAGGGAGGTATCAGTCCCCAGAGCATGTTGGGGGACTAGAGCCCCCCAACACAGGTAGTTATTAATTTTAAAACAAGCCCTGGGGGTGACGGTCCCCGGGGCTGTGGGGGGCATGAGCCCCCTGCAAATATGTAAATAAAGTCCAGGGGTGGCGGTCCCCTGGGCTTGGGGGGGCCTTTGAACCCCCCCAACCCATTTCATTGTGTAGCCCTGGGGGGTGGCGGTCCCCGGGGCTGAGAGCCCCCCCACATAATTTTATAAAGCCCCGGGGGTGGCGGTCCCCGGGGATGGGTGGCCCCTATGGGCCCCCATTACAATATGCACATTGCTCCCGGGACTTGGCCCCCCGGGGGCTAATTAACAACGAAGTGCGGGAGTCTGAGCTTCTTTTTTTTAACATTTCGGCCGAAATTCACGCTGGGTGCGTGAATCTCGCAGATTTTTTTTTTTAATGCGTATTTTGGCCCTGGGGGTCCTTGTGGGACCCCCTGGGCAGGCCTAGGGGGACAGGGTGCTTCTACTCTGCCCCCTTTTTGCGTTTTGCGAGTTATTTTCTGCTTTCTTGTGCCATCTGTTCTACTGAGGCACAAGATGGCTGCCAACATTTCCTGGTTTGGAGTGTTGACAGCCAATTAGTATACAGCTCGTGCTCGGTAGGGTGAGCTTAGGGTGCGCGGATCCATCGCGGCCATAGATATATATATGTGATTTTAAATTTGATTTTCTCAGCAACTGCTGAACGGATTTACACCATTTAACCAAAAGACATGACTCTGAACCAAGGGCTAACTTTTTGCCAAATTTGGTGTAATTCCGTTCAGCAGTTCGGGCTGTAGCTGTGACTAAAGGTTCCTATGGGAAAGTGTATGGGGGAAACACGTTTTGGGACCCCCTTTTTTCTCGGCCCCCACTTCTCGAATCACCACGAGACTTTCAGGATAGGAGCAGACTGGAGCGCCCCACCAGTTTTCGAAGATTCGTCAACCGGCGCCAAAGTTATTCCAAATAGAATGTTGCGGATTTCCTATGAATAATGGGTCCTAACTATAACTATAACCGCCAGTAGGTAAAAAAAATAAAAAAATTATCATTATTCATTTATATTACTTTTTAAATGCAATTATATAGAAAATATATATATATATATATATATATATATATATATATATATATATTCACTGAAAAAACCATAGGTTATAGACCATATATAGTTAGGAATTAGCATTTACAAAACCTTATTTTACTCACACAAAACCATTGAAATTCCATATATAGTTAGTTGCACTAACTATATATCGCGCACCCGCAATCCACTGCTGATGATGTCACATATTACATCATTCATGACATGGTCAGTGACATCACTGATGACATCACTGATGACATCTCAAATGACATCACGGATGACATCACTGATGACATCTCATTTGACATCAATGACCACATCACTGATGATATCATTCATGTGACAATACAATGCATCTCCTCACATTTTAATATAACCTCTGTTACACTCAGTGTTAAATACAGAGTATAATTTTTGAAACCATTGACACACCAATACTAGTTACTACATACGCACTCACTGATTCCTACGTCTACACACACATTCACTCATTCACCCATACAATCATTCATACATACAATCAATCATCTTTACAACACTATCATATGCACTCATACACCTATACAGACACTCACACTCTGCCACTCATCCATGGAGTTACTCACACACCTAGTCAGTCCTGTAAAGAATCAATCACACTTCCATTTTCTAATCTATACAGTTAAACATAGAGCACCTTACGTTTTCAACCATATACTAACACATACTTAGTCTCTTATACAATCATTGATACAAGTACACATTGATCTGCACAGAGTCACACACCTCCCAGCCAGCCACACACACACTCAGTCTCCCATGCAAATACTTGGGCAATCAATCAATAACCCATATAGTTACTCATATAGCTACTGATCAACACATGCTGCAGTTTACAGAACAACAGACATAATGATGCACAAATTAAGACAGTTTAGTCACTAACCCATGCACTCAGTGAGACACATTTAATCACTCACTCATACATTCAGTCATGCACCTACTAAATCCTTCGTCCAGACACTTATACTTCCACTCATTCTTCAATATGTAAGACATATTTTAACTTTACAGAAACACACAGTCACTGGATGTTGTCATCAGTGATGTCATCCGTGATGTCATTTGAGATGTCATCAGTGATGTCACTGACCATGTCATGAATGATGTAATATGTGACATCATCAGCAGTGGATTGCGGGTGCGCGATATATAGTTAGTGCAACTAACTATATATGGAATTTCAATGGTTTTGTGTCAGTAAAATAAGGTTTTTTAAATGCTAATTCCTAACTATATATGGTCTATAACCTATGGTTTTTTCAGTGAATTTTCAAGGTTTTGTAAATGCTAATTCCTAACTATATAT
The DNA here is from genome assembly GCF_964261635.1 of Lissotriton helveticus. Lineage (NCBI taxonomy): Eukaryota > Metazoa > Chordata > Amphibia > Caudata > Salamandridae > Lissotriton > Lissotriton helveticus. The sequence goes on from NC_136065.1 coordinate 1,451,723,528, forward strand.
GGTCTATAACCTATGGATTTTTCAGTGAATTTCATTGTTTTTTTAAAAGCTAATATCTGTAGCTGTAAAATGTATTCTTCTTTAAATCCAAAAATATATTTTATATGTTTATTAATAATTTTTTTTTAAAATATTTTTTTTGTTTCGCTCCCGGTTCGCGAACCGGGAAGCTTTCCGTTAGCTCAATTTGATGCCGCGACCCGGTCCGCGAACGGTAAACGTTCCGTTAGCGCAACTGCCGCGTTAGAAATCAACATCGTGACGCGTCGCGGAAGCGCGACGTATCATGTTGTCGCGTAATGCGTCTTATGACGCGCTGCGTTAGCGCACCCGGAAGTGCTCCGGTACGTGAACCGAGGCGCGAAGCGCAGCGACCCGGAAGCGATCCGGGGCGCGTTCCGCAGCGCGTAACATAAGCGTGAGAGGTCATGTGACTTGTTAATAAAACTTTTCATTGGTTCATTTAACTTTTGGTTTCATAATCATGTAAGGCTAGGTCAGGTGACCTAAAAATAACACTTTTCATTGGTTTAGAACTATTGTTTTTCCCAAATGATGAAAACCCCTCCTTCTTTCCTCACTCTGACTTTCATCATTGTGAGAGGAAGACCTTTATTCATAGTAGAGCAATGGCTTCAGTACTTGCTTCAGCTGGTGCACCCCCACCACCACCTCCACCTCCTCATGGGAAGAGAGGACCACCTCCCCAGGTCATCACCAACACAGAGGAGGAAGAGGAAGAAATAGAGGAAGAGGAGAGAGAAGGACCACAGTTCTTGGAAGAGGTGCCCCGGGTTTCCCATAGGAAAGCCAGTTTCATTTGGCAGTTTTTTTCAATCCCTCCAGGGCAGAAGAAAGTGAATGCGAGGTATGTCACCTGCCTCATTTGCAAAGAGAAATTATCAAGAGGGACTGATAAAAAGTATAGCTATGGGAACTATACCATGCATAGGCACATGAACAGGTGGCATCCACTCAATTACAGCCGGGCGGAAATTCGTGACATGGAACAAAACCCAACAGCAACTCCTGTGGCCAGGTCAACATCGTTAATATCATTGACAGCAGCAGAGGCACGGGAAACCGTGCCAAACATCCAGGATAATTTTGGGCATATGAAATTTACTTGTCTGCACTGTGGTGCATTGATATCATGTGGTAACATGAGTATTAATTCCATCAACCTGGCTTATAACAATCATAATTGCCCTAACCGCCCCAGACAGTAATTTTTTTTTTTGCTCCTGTTGAGCCCTTTTCAATGCCTGTTTTTTGTTGTTTCCCCCCCCCCAAAAAAACCCCAAAAAATATAAAATTGTTCAAAAAATACAAAAAAACCAAAAAATGTTCAAAAAATAAATAAATATATAAAACAACAAAAACATTAAAAAAAAGTTCTTTTCAGAACTACCTCCCCTTTAAAAAAAAATTGCTAGAATGTTTAGCACTCTGGCAAGCTCTATTTCTTTTAGTTCGCTTCCCAGTTCGCTTCCCGGTTCGCGAACCGGGAGCGAACCAAAAAAATTTAAAAAAAGAAGAGTAAGCATAAGGAAAGTAAACAGAGAGTGATGTTAAAAGAAAGACAGCTATAGGGAGTAAACCAGAGATACTGTTTAATAGATCTATTTACCGAAGAAAAGACGGAAGAGGGTATAATTGTGGAAAACAAAATAGATAAGGAAGTGAAAGAAAAAAAAGAGAGTAGAACAATAACAAAGAAGAGTTTCTTGGAGAATGTGAGTGAATGTTCAAAATAAGATTAAAACATGGGGAATAACAGAGAGAAAAAATAGAAAACAGAAAACAAAAAATAACAGAAAAAGATTAATTGAAACAGCAAAGAAATGTAAATAACATAGAGCCATATCATCAACATAGGCAATAAAAGTTTTGCAGCTTTTATCGGCAGAAATATGTCACCAAAGCCGCTTTTGCGGCAGAAAACTGCCGCTAAAACCACTTTTGCACCAGTTTTCTGCCAATAAAAACAGCAATAATTTTATTGGCTGTGTTCATAATATGCCCCTTAGTGTGCTTCAACTACACAGAGAAAGCATTATGAACAAGTAGTGAAAAAGTGATTAGTCAAAGACACTAAGAGTAATAGAGACGGAGTGAGTGAACAAGAGTGAGGAACTATGAGAAGAGAGGGACTGAGAAAAAGAGTGGAAGGAGTTGAGTAAGTAGGTAATAGAGAAAGGAATGAGGAAAGTAGCAAAGGCAGGAAACTGAGGGTTAAAGAAATGAAGCTGTGGAACTAATAGTAGGTGAATGTGATAGAAATGTAATGAAAAGAATACAAAACATTTACCTTATAATTGTCGTTAAATTACTCACTTTTTGTTTTTATACTTTCAATCTGTGAAAGAGAGAACAAACATTTGAAAAATATTAAAACATGTATTTAAAAATTACAAAAGACAAGGGAAAAGATTGAAGGACAAACAGTTTTTCAACAACTTTGACACTGACAAGAGCTTCTGCTTCTCCAGGCCCCCTACACAGTCCTAAAGATATACATTTTAAACTAACAGTATCTTGATGCAGATGAAGTGAGGCCTATCTTAAAACATGGTGCATCTTTTGCACTGCTGTTGTCTCAGAAAAGTGTCGCAAGACACTAACATTTTAAATGATTGCTTCAGGATGCCAATAAGATGTGTCCTATCCAGAGGTTTGTTTGAGGTGAGACCTACTCAGGGTTCCAAATGAAATTTCGAGTTGTTTGAAGAGAACAGAGGACATAATACATGTGAAGGCCTACCAATGAAGTAAGTCATGTCCACTTCACTCTTGAACAAAGGCCAGACCTCTTCTGTGTCCGTGGACAGACCTAAACTTCATCTGCACAATGTCATTCATAAACTTAGGAAACACAAGTGATGTAATTGAAAAATGTGGAGTTTCTTTTCCTCATTTCACAATCACATCACCTGTGTTGCCTTTGCTTAGGTATCTCATAGTGCAGATGTAGTCCAGCATATTAAACAGTACCTAGAAGTGCAGCACTGCATGCAACAACTTTGACACTTATAAAAGCTTTTGCTTCTGCATGCCCCCTACACAATGCTAATTATATACATTTTAAACTGATGGTATCTTGCTGGAGATGAACTGAAACCTATCTTGCAACATGGTGCATCTTTTACACAAAAGTGACCCACAATGGAGCAAAAGAGGCGCACGGCCACCATAAATCTGACCCTAACATTTTAAATGATTGTTTCAAGATGCCAATAAGGTGTAACCTATCCACAGATTTGTTTCAGGTAAGTCCTACTCAGGGTTGCAGATGGAATTTAGGTTTGTTGAAGAATACAGAGAAGATAATACATGTGGAGGCCTACCAACGAAGTGAGTAATGTCCACTGCACTCTTGAACAAATGTCAGACCTCCTCTGTCTCCAGGAACAGGCCTAAACCTCATCTACACAATGTGGTGTGTAATGTTAGGAAACACAGGTAATATAATTGAAAAACATGCACATTTTTTTGCTCATTCCACAATCATATGACCTGTGTTTCCTTTGCTTAGGTATCTCATTGTGGAAATGTAGTCTATCATATGAAAGACTACGTAGAATATGAGCACTGTATGCAAGAACTTTGACACTTACAGAAGCATCTCCTTCTCCATGCCTCCTACACAGTTCTAAATGTACATCATAAATGGAAACAGTACAGAATTAATTATACATGTTAAATGGTTTATTTTTGCTGTTCTCAGAATGTATCAAATTTCACTAAAAACAGTGACTTGAAGGTATTCATCATATAACAGCGGGGAAAAAAAACCACAATCAAAATGATTGTGTTTAAAAAACCCATACAACATAACAAATCAGAATTCAGAACTCCTTAAAGTTAACTTACTTTCCATGACGTCAAAAGATGTCCTATGAACAGCTTACACTCTGTTGTGCTGTTATTACTTTCAGCCCGCCACTTTCTGAAAGAAAACCTCCATCGTTTTGAAAAACATGTTACATACAATAAATGACTTCTTGCTCTCTACCACAAGTTTCCACAAGGCCAAATCTTGTCAGAGCCATTTATAACTCTTGGATTTCTTGTAAGCCAATCCCGTCATTTGGCATTTCCGCAACTTTCAGAATTAAAATGTTGAAGATCATTTTCACAATCCTGGACTAGTAATATCTTCCCCTTCTTCCTCAGTCATGTTCTACATTTCCTATGACACTGATACTGCTTACTATGAAGCAGACTTACACTACCTCTATGACTACTACAATTATTTAATTCTCTACATCACTTTTAATCACAAAGCAATGTAAAACAGTAGACAGCATTGCAGACTTACATTCCCTCTACTCTATGTTTTGATTGGCTGCTTCAATTAGCTTATAAAAAGAAATCGTTTTTCTGAACTCATTCAAAGTGCACTTATTTCTCCATGACGTCCAGTCTTATCGTTAGAAGTTATGTCTCTGAACTACACTTACCCTCAAGGCCAAATCGTGTAGGAGCCATTAGAACTTCTTGAAATTCCTCAGAGCACATCCCGAGATTCTTTCCCTAAAATTTTGGTTTTAAAAACACCAGGTAAGAGTTTTTAAGGTCATACGGCAAATTTTTTTTGAAAATTAAAACAGAATCATTGCAGAATGACCAGCCATTTCTAGACTTTAAATAAGCTGTGTAATGTCCTGATGTTGTTGAAGGACCGTCATGATATATAATTGCTGCAGTTACAAAAGTCCTTCCTGATATTGACAACTGCGAAGCCACAAAATTTTTAATTAAAGTTGTCAATTTTGTTCCATCAGGCCTACATCGTTGGAACATTAAAATGACATACTGGCCATATGTTCGTATAAATAATGTGGACATCATTTCAGATTTACATTGGCTACACTCCATGTTGTGATCAGCTGCTTTTACTAGCTTATTAAAGGAGACTGATTTACTGTCTGGCAAAGTTAAATATATAAATCTTTCTGAGTCTACACTAGTAGTACTTGATACCCTACAGTTCTCGCAGTCATGCTGCCATTGATAAGAAAGCCCAAACAGCTGATCTACATCTACACCTTCAGCATGCAATACATCAAGCATATACATTAAAAACTCCTGACAATCTTGCTGAATATTTTGAGAGAATTGTGTTTGGCCTGAACATCTGTCTAACAGATTTCGAATTTCAGACACACTTTCTATGTTTGTTCTATCAGTGCTACATTTTTCTAAGACAGAATTTAACAAACTGCAAAATCTTTGATCAGAATTGACCACAATCTCTTCTTTTACATTTTCTAGAGAAAACAAAACATTAACCACTACATTAGCATAGCAGTTGACACCAGAACTGTTTTCAAATTGAAAACCAACAACATCTTCAACAGAATCCTTTTTGTTTCTGCTTATAATTTCAGGTTCATCGACTTTTCGTCTTTTTGCTACAACCTCACCAGTATTGGTCACATTTCTTCGTTTCCGGCCTACCACACGTTTCTCAAACAAAGGATATTGAGGCAAATGTGGCGCATACTCTCTTCTTAACCTATTGTATTCCTTAACACAATCTAGATCTGCACAAATGCTTGTGACATCACACTCAATCAAGTACAATCCCGATAAAGTTCTAACTCGTGACAATGCCACATATGCCATACCCTCCTTGAACACAGAACTGCCAATATTCACCAATGCACTGTCTACACTTAAACCTTGCGATTTATGGATTGTCACCGCATATGCCAAGCAAACAGGAAACTGCTTACGGCGAACATATAAGTCTTTTACAAGCAAAAATCTAGCAGAACAACGACCAATTAGCTGTACTTCCTCAATGCCATCAAATTTAATTTTTAAAAATTCAATTCCATCTCTATTTCTGTATTTTACAAAATCAACAACATTACCCATTGATCCATTTACCAGACCTCTTTCAACATGTAAATTCCTTCTTAAAATTATACGGCAGTTCAAGCACACATTCAGAGTCTTTTCAAAACCTGCAGTTTTAGATATACTCTTCTCTAATGAATCCAATTTTGTTTTCAGATTCTCAGACAAAATAATTGTTGATCCCATATGCTCTACTCTGTCAATAGCTTCCAGTTTCACAATCTCTTGCTTTTCTAAATGCAACATTTTGTTGTTGAATTTGGCACATTCTGCAAGAGTTGGCATCAAACATATTCCAGATTTCTTCTCAGTAATTTTCTGAAAAATATTCTCAGGCACAACATCTTGTTCTGGATATAAATTTGACAGTAATCGTGCATGTAAAGCTTCTTTCCCATGCTCGGTCACTTTTCCAATTCTAACATCTTGTAGAATAGTCTTGTAAACTTCATCCTTCGCCTGACGCATATTTTCATGCAGTTCAGCATAATTGAAGTTTAACCATATATTGACGTTGCCAATGCTGCCTAGGCACTTCCTGGTATCTTCATGCGTGAGCATTTTGAACACAGGTTGCCCTTTCACTGGTGTCAGCTGCAGAAGATCTCCGAAAACAATGATGTGTTTGCCACCAAATAACACATCATACTCTGTTTTGAGAACTTCTTGCATTCTCAAATGCACAAAGGCAAGCATGACATTGGAAACCATGCTTACTTCGTCAATGATAAGAAGTTTCATTTTCCTCAAGATTCTTGAAACTTCAAAACAAGCATCTCCAGATAGCTTGTGATATTGTAATTTGTTGTCATGCTCCACTGGCAGCATCAGTAAACGATGTAAAGTAATCCCTTTAATGTTATGTGCTGCCAGTCCAGTTGGAGCGGTGACAACACAAGACAGCGATGACTCTGTCCTTTCCTGCAAATAACATGAAATTGCTTTAATAAGGAAACTTTTTCCAGTTCCCGCTTCTCCACTCACGAACAGTCGGACAGGCTTCAACGACGTACATGAGCACTCTTTCTTGTCATGACTTAATCCATGATCAATTTGCATGGTAACTTCGTCATATATTTTCCTCTGCTCAACGTTGAGTTGTCTTTCCAACTCTTCTAAGTTAACCGCATCCTCCTGAGCATGTGCCATGGCTCTTTCCACTTCATTCATAGCAGTGGCAGCTTCATTTTCGATAACAGGTCCTCCTAGTGGATCCTGACTCAATGAAGCAGAACTCTGACTGTCCTGAGAACTGTCTCTGGCAATCTCGGCTGCAATCATTGCTTCCTGCTCAATTTCCGCATTCAACATTTCTACATAATTGGGAAAAGCAGGACATTCTATGGTCTCCTTGGCGGCATTGAAAGAGTCTTCGTAACAGAGAAAATCTCCAAGCAGTTCCTCTTCTGCACGCCAAGGCTTGAAAAGTTGCAAAAGTGCTAAATAGAAAAACTCCTTTTTTTCAGGAGATTCGCCACTCAATTTTCGATGGTTTACCAAGTGGCATTTTCTTTGCTTGACCAGACATCCCTCACTTCCTATTACAGCATACACTCCTTTCTCAGTATCTTCTTTGATGTTCCTCTTGAATATGTAATTTTGAAGAACCTCATACAGACAAACATTCTCGAGGCGAATGCTTCGATTTGGATAATATGTATCCAACATGTTGGTCTTCAAAATGTCGGTACTGTTTGGCTCCTTTTCCGCCAAATACTCAATTTCCCGCACAGGTTTGAGAACTCGATTACGCGTTGCAGCAAGACCAAGACTCGCCCAAACGATACTCCTGGACTTGGCATAGAGACTTGCTGAAGACAACCGGTCAGAACATTCGTACGCTCCAATTTCTCGATGCGACAACATCTTCAGACTGAAACTGTACAACTTCTTGCTGAGGCTCTTTTCATGGGAAATGTCCTCCCACATATCCTTCAATTCTGTCTTCTCTTTTTTGGTGATGTAAGACGTCACATACCGAGCCACAGCCATACAGTTATCAGCCACAAACTGTATATCTATGTTAGCATTCCACATGGACAAAATCACCGGGTTGTAGTCGTTGATGTACTTGGACTCTTCGTTCCTCTTCAAATTGTATGTGTTTTTAGGTGATTTCTTCATCACATTATGTCGCAGCGAAGACATCAAACTGTTTACTCTTCCTTTAGAAATCACCGGTCGTGGAAAGCCGAAACGACATTTGGTGTAGAACTTGTCCTTGTTTCGGAATTTACGACGACAGTACTTTCCACATCGATGGCTTTGGAAACGCAGAACTTTTTCTCTTAGGCTTTTCTTCTCCTTTGCGTTTGGAACAGCACACCTAGAATACTGTTGTATAAAACTCATCACTGAGTCTTCTGGATCCGTTCCAAATTTAGGTGCATCCTTGATCCACAGCAACATATGTATATGAGGAGCACCTCTTGCTTGGTACTCCTTTCTCCAGAAGAAATCCAACACCTCTCCAAGAGGTGGATTCTTCTTATTCATGATGAAAGACATCATAGCTTCAAATCTATGATTGAAGTACCTACATACATTGACTGGATCCAAAGAGCACAGTTCTCCGGGTGTCTTGAATTCGATGTTTTCTACGTTAGCATTTGCCTCTCGTAGAAATTCAAGTAAGTCTTCCCAGCCATATTCGGCACAGCTCAGAGTGAGGAACCATGTGGGAGTTCCTAAGTTCCTCAGCATACATTTTAAATCACCATGACGACGGTACCAGTACTCATTAGTACCACGCTGACACGCCATGAGATTAATCAGGTGAGAATCCAAAATACTGTCTTGGACATTGACTTTATCCATAAAGTCACTTGCCGAGATGTTTTGCATGTGTATACCACTTTTCAAGATGTGGTTCACTGCATATGACAGTCCAGACAGATCGCTTTCAAACAGGAGATGAAACAAATAAGGAATGCATTGTCGAAACCTAGCATCTCCTGCATACAATCGCAAAGTCCGGTATTCAGAAGCAGGAATTTGATGAGGTCGCTCATCATATCTTCCTCCCTGACCTGTTGGAAAAAGCTGTGGGAAACACCGAGCTTCCAAACTTTCCTCCCAAATACTAATGGGACTCCCTTTGGCTTGTTTCATTTGAAACAACTCAATAGCATTCCCCATGACTTCCTTGGAATGCAAAGGATAAACACTATAATGTTCATATATTTCTTCACTAGTAGAGGGTTCTACTTTCTCAATTTGACCAGCACACAAATCGCTATCCTCTTCCTCACTTACTTCCTCTTCTGCAACATATACATTCTTATAGTATTTATTATTATTTTTTCAAATACAATGTTGCCTTTTTAACTTTCCTAACATCCACTAAATCTTGCCATATTTTCTTAGCCTTTGTCGGAACCCCATTAACTAAGATAACCAGAGGTTCCTCTTCCACTTTTTCTACTCCAATTGTGTTAATGTTTTTCTTCAAATCTAGAGGCAAATAAACAACTCTTCCCTTTAATCCTCTCTGTAAATCTGATGGAGGCAATTTCCCTGTCTTTGGCTCCATTCTTACAATAGCCTGAAAGGGATGGATACTTTGAATCAAAATAGATTCATAAGTATTTAAATCCTTCAATTCAGAAGGAATCTCAACCAATTCCAGATTATTATGAACTGCTCTAGCAGGCATCTGGTTTTGATTTAATTTGCAACAACAATAAGTACACACACGTTGATCCAATCCCAAATCAAAACAATTTTCTGCCATCAAGTATGTTGCGAAATCCTTCCATTCACTATTATTTTCCCTTTCACTTTTTGCATATAAATCCACTAACTTAGTCTGATTCTAATAATAAGTGCGTCGACAACACACACAAGTGAAATTTGGCCTCTCACTTGATTTGACCTGAAACGTCGCAATTTCCCTCTGGAAATTATCTGTACTGGAAACCTGTACACTATCTTCCACATTACCCGCTTCTTCTTGGTCAATTTCAACATTCTCCTCTTTACTTCCAAAGTAACAAAACTCAATTTCTTCACATATATTCTTCACATCTATTTCAGAACCATGCAAAAGAGCAGCGCATAATTGTTTAAGCATAATTGCTGGACTCTTAGCATAATACAACATTCTAACTAATTTCCTCACTTTATTATGATGCACTGCTAGCATCCTGAAATGATGAAAAACACTCTGGCATACTCTCCTGGAAAGACAAGCCAGTGAATGACCATGCAAACCTGTCACTTCTCTCACTCTGCAAGGATCTAATTCTTGCAACAACCTCATTTTCTGCTTCAAACTTTTCTTATTAAATGACTGTACAAAATCACAAAGCAAATTGATGGAATCCTGTCGCACACTGCAAATACTACTACACTTCCAGGTGTACACAGGACCCTTAGCACGTCTTCCTAAAACCTCATTACCTAACACCTCTTCTGCCTCTGTTGTCACAAGTTTTTCTTTTTCAACTGGACAACCATCTTTCACTTCATAAGCTCGACCACTGGTGTCAACTGCATGCACCAAATCATTATCCTGGAAATAACTCTCCTCATTAAAAAATGCCTCACAGCTTGAACTATGCATCCATTCTCCAGAAAAAACTTCACAAAAATTACTACGATTAACTATTCTCTTCCATCTACTATTTCTTTTGAAATCATAAATTGCCTTGTTTAGCTTCCTAATTCTATTGATTATCAAAATAAATAACTTACGTTTAATTTCAAATGCCTGATCAATAACTTTCTCAACTTTTTTTTTTCTCTTATAAAAAACCACTTTCTGTTGACCTTTCTTAATATTTTTTAACAAATTGCCAATTATCCTGTTGCGGAACATTCGTTTACGAATGTCCCTAAACTGTTGTTTCCTTCTACTATCATGCACAGAGTTATCTCTTGCTCTAGCAGTAACATTTTTCATTGGCCTTTCCTTTCCGTTTGAATTGCTTCTCTTTTTCTGGACTGAAACATTTTCTGTAGTAATATTTTTTTTACGACAAATATTTCTTATGAATGTTTTTGTACTCTTACCCGGTGCTTTCTTGGTGACTTGACAAATCTTTTTGTTAGAGGACTGCTGCTTTTTTTCACTAACCTGCTGTCTTTGACGTTTTGCAGCCTTTCTCACTCTTTCTTTGGTTGGCATGCTGAAATCTTGAAATGATCTGCAGTTGAATCTGTGGTAAAATATAATAAAAAATGTTATTAACCACTATTACCCAACAGTAAATCAATAACAGTAATTTTTACATAGAAGATTTTTTAGTGCTTGGCAAATTTAGAATACAGAAATAGCAGAAAAGAAATGGAATTTATATTCATGTTACCTGTGCTATTTTATATGTGAATCTGATCTAATTTTATGAGCATATTTTAATATTTTATTAAAGACACTACACATAACCTGTTTTTGAAGGTGTCTTTATTTTTAAATTAAACGGTTTACATTTTTACTTTTTATTTATTATAAATTTTAAAAATAAATGTTTATAGTTCCATAGGCTCAAGCACGTCAGCTTCCCATCCTATGTCATATAATTCGGACAAATCTGCATCCTCATCACGTTCTTCTTCATCCTCAGGATTTAAATCATCCAAGGGATCAACATCCACTGATGTTTCAATTACGAGTTCAATGATGAGGTCAAAATCAACTGAGTGCTGATTGTCGCTCATGTTGATGTTGTCTTTATCTTTAAAGAAAGATAACAACAATGAGATGTTGCAGAGTAAGAGACAAATCTCAGAGATTATAATAGTAAAATTGTTTAACAAGAGTAACATTTTGCAGCTATTATATAGCCATGTCCAACGATGCTGAGCAGGTGAAGCCTATGTCTAATTTTTCAGTGAACAGGACTCATCTCTTCTTAACCTTGGATAAGCCTCACCGACTCTGTGTCCCCTGCACATACTTAAATGTAAAGGGGCAGATTTATGTTAAATGGCACATCCCCAGGCATGCACCAGTTAACGTGCACCGCTGCTCTGCCACTCATGGTGTGCCGCATTTACAATCAGATAGGAGAAAGCTACGTCAAAACCCTGCGCCTGCTTGAAGCAGGCATAGGTCTTGACGCAACATTGTGGAGATGGGGCACCCCTGAGCCTTGCTGGAGCTGAATCACACTTGCGATACAACTCCAGCAATGCGCCACCTTTACGGCACAGATGCGTCACGCATCTGTGCCATTTTTGCCCCATGCTGCGCCGCATTGTAAATGCAGCACACCATGGGTGGCGGAACAGCAGCGCAGGATGACTGGCACATCCCTGGTGATGCGCCAGTCATCATAAATCTATCCCTAAGCTTCTTATCTTGTTAGAGATGAACCGCCATATGTATCATCAAACTATTTTGCATTTCCTAAATAGCGAATTTTAAGGGATAAATAGCAATTCTTTACCATTCCTAATTTGCGATGAGCAAATTGCTAATTGCAAATTACCCATTCATTTCCATGGGCCAGGAGGCCCATAGGAATGAAGGTGCAATTTGCGATTAGCAATTAGCTCATCGCAAATTAGGAATTTTTCCAAAGGTGCAGGGGTGTCTCAAGAACACCCTGCTGCACCCCTGAAAAAGAAATTTGGGGGCATATGGCGCACATACATGCCCTAAGGGCATGTATGGGCGTCATATGGCACCTTTTGTTTTTTGGAAAAAAAGCTTTTTGAAAAGAATTCGCAAATTACCACCAACTAGAAGTTGGTGGTAATTTGCAAATCCTTAATGGGATTTTTTGCATATTTTTTGTTTGATACATCGCATTTAAGGAATCGCAAAATTTGCAAATCCTTCAGTACAATCGCAAAATAAGGAATAGCAATTTTTGCTATTCCTTATTTTGCATCAAACTTGTTTGATACATACCATTTGTCTAATTAGCATTCGCAAAGGCCGAAATTCGCAGAATTTTGACCTTTGCGAATGCTAATTAGCTTGATACATATGGCCCCAAGTGAGGCCTGTCTTGCAACATGGTGCATCTTTTGCATCACTGCTGCATCGGTTTCATGTGGCACGTTTTTTTTACACCATGACACATCTGCCTAAATGCATCAATTTGTAATTTTGTCGCCTCATAGCAAATCTTTTGCACCGCCGCTGCATCAGAAAAGTGACGCACAGTGGCGCAAAAGAGGCATACACCTATCATAAATCTGTCCCTAGCATTTTAAATGATTAATTCAGGATGACGATAAGGTGTGGCCTATCCAGAGGTTTGTTTAAGGTGAGGCCTACTCAGGATTGCAGATTAAAGTTACGCTTGATGAAGAATACAGAGGAGATAATACATGTAAAGGCCTACCAATGAAGTAAGTAATGTCCACTTTATTGTGCCAGTCATCATAAATGTATCCCTAAGCTTCTTATCTTGTTACAGATGAACCGCCATATGTATCATCAAACTATTTTGCATTTCCTAAATAGCGAATTTTAAGGAATAAATAGCGATTCTTTACCATTCCTAATTTGCAATGAGCAAATTGCTAATTGCAAATTACCCATTCATTTCCATGGGCCAGGAGGCCCATAGGAATGAAGGTGCAATTTGCGATTAGCAATTAGCTCATCGCAAATTAGGAATTTTTCCAAGGGTGCAGGGGTGTCTCAAGAACACCCTGCTGCAGCCCCTGAAAAAGAAATTTGGGGGCATATGGTGCACATACATGCCTTAAGGGCATGTATGGGCGTCATATGGCACCTTTTGTTTTTTGGAAAAAAAGCTTTTTGAAAAGAATTCGCAAATTACCACCAACTAGAAGTTGGTGGTAATTTGCAAATCCTTAATGGCATTTTTTGCATATTTTTTGTTTGATACATTGCATTTAAGAAATCACAAAATTTGCAAATCCTTCAGTGCAATCGCAAAATAAAGAATAGCAAATTTTGCTATTCCTTATTTTGCATCAAACTTGTTTGATACATACCATTTGTCTAATTAGCATTCGCAAAGGCCGAAATTCACAGAACTTCGGCCTTTGCAAATGCTAATTAGCTTCATACATATGGCCCCAAGTGAGGCCTGTCTTGCAACATGGTGCATCTTTTGCATCACTGCTGCATCAGTTTCATGTGGCACGGTGTTTTTTACACCATGACACATCTGCCTAAATGCATCAATTTGTAATTTTGTCGCCTCATAGCAAATCTTTTGCACCGCCGCTGCATCACAAAAGTGACGCACAATGGCGCAAAAGAGGCATACACCTATCATAAATCTGTCCCTAGCATTTTAAATGATTAATTCAGGATGACGATAAGGTGTGCCCTATCCAGAGGTTTGTTTAAGGTGAGGCCTACTCAGGATTGCAGATGAAAGTTACGCTTGATGAAGAATACAGAGGAGATAATACATGTAAAGCTCTACCAATGAAGTAAGTGATGTCCACTTCATTGCGCCAGTCATCATAAATGTATCCCTAAGCTTCTTATCTTGTTACAGATGAACCGCCATATGTATCATCAAACTATTTTGAATTTCCTAAATAGCGAATTTTAAGGAATAAATAGCGATTCTTTACCATTCCTAATTTGCGATGAGCAAATTGCTAATTGCAAATTACCCATTCATTTCCATGGGCCAGGAGGCCCATAGGAATGAAGGTGCAATTTGCGATTAGCAATTAGCTCATCGCAAATTAGGAATTTTTCCAAAGGTGCAGGGGTGTCTCAAGAACACCCTGCTGCACCCCTGAAAAAGAAATTTGGGGGCATATGGCGCACATAAATTTTAACAACATTCCTTTACCTCAAAAACGATTTTCAAGTCATAATTTGAAAACACTGCCCATGGGGAAATGACTTAAAATGTCCTTAAGACACATGAAAGTGTTTTTTTAAAGCCTTTGCAAGTTTTTGGGTCACTTTTAACATGGCTATGTAACTCAAACAGTCAAAATCTAAATTTACCATGCACAGGTGGGACCATATTTACAAGGAATGTGCCCCACGGGGGAAGGTCTTTTAATGTAATATGGGAAAAATGACATCAGAGACACTGAAATGCCTTATAAAGAAGCATACACCATTATATCCTTGTCATAAATTTACAAACCATTCCTTTTCCCCAAAAACGATTTTCAAATCATAATTTGAAAACACTGCACATGGGGAAATGACTTAAAATGTCCTTAAGACACATGAAAGCGTTTTTTGATTGCCTTTCCAGCATGGTTGGGTCACTTTTAATATGGCTATGTAACACAAACATTCAAAATCTAAATTTGCCATGCACAGGTGGGAGCATATTTACAAGGAATGTGCCCCACGGAGAAAGGTCTTTTAATGTAATATGGGAAAAATGACATCAGAGACACTGAAATGCTTTATAAAGAAGCATACACCATTATGTCCTTGTCATAAATTTAAAAACCATTCCTTTTCCCCCAAAACGATTTTCAAATCATAATTTCAAAACACTGCACATGGAGAAATGACTTAAAATGTCCTTAAGACACATAAAAGCGTTTTTTGATTGCCTTTGCAGCATGTTTGTGTCACTTTTAACATGGCTATGTAACGCAAACATTCAAAATCTAAATTTGCCATGCACAGATGGGAGCATATTTACAAGCAATTTGCTCCACAGAGAAAGGTCTTACATTAAAATGGGAAAAATAACATCAGAGACACTCAATTGCCTTATAATGAGGCATACAACATTATGTCCTTGTCATAAATATTATAACCATTCATTTTCCTCAAAAACGATTTTCAAGTCATAATTTGAAAAGACTCCACAGCTCCTATGCACAATAACACCCTGTCAGTACTAATACTTCACATTTTCTCCAATTACATTTTCTCAAAGAAACTAAATCTATTTGTAAAACACTTGAGACAAAGCAACATTTGAAGAACACAACTTTCTTCATAATTTTCTCCTTAAAGCACACTATTCTCTATCTAAATTAAAGAAATCTTTTCTCACCTTAGCAAATACTTTGAGTTTCAAAACAGTCTCAGAAACACACCAATTTGTCTTCAGCAGAGCAAAAGGTATGCACTCCAGAGTCTGCAGCTATCAAAAGCACAGAAATGCTGTAATTCTTCACACATATCTCTCATGTCACCCAATCAAAACTCTTCCCTCACTTTTTTTCAAATGAAAACCCTTCCCCCCTCTGCCATTTCATGGCTTTTCTGCATGGCAACCACGTCTTGGAAGACCTCTGGTGTTTGCAAGTTCACACAACAATGTTGCAATTGAACTCTGAACTCTCAGTGCACCTCATATCCAGTGCATTCTTTCATTTAATGATTTTTTCTTAACCACTCAAAATACATCTTTCAAACAACTCATCCATGCACCCTAACTTTCTGTTTTCAGCAATCAAAATCCACCAATCACTGTTACTGCTTCTTTAACACAGAAACTCCACAGTTTTTTTCATTTTAAACTCTTATTTAACTGCCATTTCATTGCCACACTTCATCTGACTGCAGGAGAACCTTCTCTCACCATGTTTTCTGTCTGGATTGTTGGACATAGTTACATCTATTGGGCTCAGAGGTATGCTGAGAACAGGAATTTACCTAACCTCAATTTACAAGATGTGGAAATTAAGTGGTTTGGCCACAGAGGATTAAAATGTCACCAATTGATACCATTGGTGAAAACCTTTATGCATTTGCCAAAACCTGACCTGTTAATTGTGCACTGTGGAGGTAATGATTTGGGCACTTTGACTGGGGTAGGTCTGGAAATGCTTTTAAAGGACACCTTTGAGCAATTGATGGCACTTTTTCCTCAGACTGCCTTGGTATATTCAAATATATGCCAAAGACAGAAATGGAGGTGGTCAAACCAATTTTGTCCACAAATTGAGAAGTCGAGGAAGCATGTAAACAAATCTGTTTCAGCTTACATGAGAGACCATGGAATGGGCTCCCTGTACAACAATAACTTGCGTTACTACATGCAAGATATCTACAGAGGAGATGGAGTTCACTTCTCAGATGAGGGCAACAGAATTTTCATTCTGAATTTAAGACTGTGCATTGGTACCTACTTATAAGTACCTAAATGTACCATAAACCCAAAAGCTCTTCTCAGAGCTACCCTACATCTGATCACTCACAATTATTATTTTACTCTAACATTTTTCACTAATTTTCAACAAAGTACGCTCCCTGGGGCGCTACCCGGTACGCGAACCGGGAGCTAACCTCGCTAAATTTTTAAAAAAATGTTTTTTTTCTCACATATGGGCCTCCTCAGCCACCCTCAGAAAACCTAGGGGGTCAAGATAAGTCTACCGTGCCCCCTTCTACCCATTCTGAACATTATTTGCCCTCCATCTTGTATCTTAATTCGACCGAAACACAAAATGGTGGACTCCCGTAACGCTTAAGGTTCGCGAACCGGGGCGCTCGCCAGTTCGCGTACCGGGTCACTCCCTGGGAAGCGCACCATCAAAAAAGGTGGGAAAGTAGTTTACAGAAAAGCGACTGGAGACGATTTCACCAAATATAGATTACCTCATACTACATACCAATGCCTACCATTTTCACAAATTTGATTGAAATTCCATTTAACCATTTAGCCTGTAGACCTCTCTAAATACCCTGAGGTAAATTACTTCACAAAACACATCTGAAGTGTTGGAATTGACAACCAATTAAAATGTTACTTTCATTTCCTACTTTTTTTACCTGACATTTGATTGGCTATGTACCTGAATATATATAAAGGAAGAGAGAGAAACACAGCCATTTTGACTACTACTTCCTGAACTACATTGCAAGATCATTTTCACTCACAACTTAAACTTCTTTTTAGAAGGTGAGATATTATTTTATAAATTTGAAAACATTTTCAGATAGTTATATACTATCCCTCTGTAAGAGTTAGACATTGAGAAAGACTTCTTTATTATAATTATGGATTGATTTAGGTTTCTGTGGTATAATTATGAATTTACTTAGGCTTCTTCACAGGCACTTTTTAATAGTACTACTTCACGCCTGAAACCATACAGTGCCCATAGATTACTTCTCTGTTATAAACTCACAAGTACCTGTCTGAACTTAAACCCAACAGTGCCCTATCTCTACTGATATATTTATTTTTTATGCAAATTACAGCAATAAAATGGAAGGTGAGCAGAATGTTTCCTTCGAAATTGTTCTGGAGAACAACACAGAAAAAGATATTGAGGACAATGATGACTCAGATTTCATGGATGAATCACGGGACCATGAATTAGTTCAATGTGTAGAATCTGTGGATCATTTACTTCATTATGATGACGGTCAAATGTGGGAACTTATGTTCACTCAACAAGAGGACATATCGGACAGTCAAATGCTAGACGTTCTATTAAATTTTGAAAAACAATCCGAAAAATAAAATTGTATGTAATATTAAAAAATTGTTTGAGTCTTTAATCATTTTTATATGTAATTTATAAACTAGTTAAATGTTAGAAATGTTATTAAATTTTCAAACACAATCACAATAATAAATAATTGCTTAAAAAATAAAAAAAATTAAAAAATAATCAACAAAACCAACAATCAATTAACATACAGTATTTGAAAAGTCTATCATTCTTTTTTCCTTATAGTACGCTGCCCAGAACGCTTCCTGGTTCGCGAACTGGGCGCTACCCACGCACAAAAAACAAAAAAAATATTTTTTTTTTGCCCCGCGGGGCCCTTTTAAAGCCTCCACATTAAACCTAGGGGGTCAGGGAGGATCTACTATGCCCCCTTATGGTCATTTCCCCCTTTGTTTTGGCCTCCTCTTGTCTCTCAATCCTACCGAGAGACAAGATGGCGGCCGCTCCGGACTGTTTAGAATGTTGACAGACACCGGAGAGCCAATCAGCTTCGCTACGCGAAGTTCCGTTACGCGTAAAGTCCGCGAACCGGAGCGCTGCCCGGTCCGCTGTTACAGATATATAT
The DNA here is from genome assembly GCF_964261635.1 of Lissotriton helveticus. Taxonomy (NCBI): domain Eukaryota; kingdom Metazoa; phylum Chordata; class Amphibia; order Caudata; family Salamandridae; genus Lissotriton; species Lissotriton helveticus. Next base: position 1,451,742,294 of record NC_136065.1, read on the forward strand.
CTTTTTTTGAACGTTAATTTCTCAAAATCCACTGAAGCACATATATTGAGACCTAGAAAAGGCACATCGGGCTACCAGTCCCTACAATTTTGCCAAGTTTTGTGGAAATCCATTCAGCCGTTCGGGCTAAAAGTGAGGCCAACCGCCCTATGGAAAACTCAATGTTAAAAACACGTTTTGGGACCCCCCTTTTTTCTCGGCCCCCCCTTGACAAACCCCCCCCCAAAATTTCCAGGGGCTGCTCAGAAACAAAATGTTCCATTTTCCAGAAAATTTCAGCCAATTCCGTCCACAAACGCCAAAGTTATTAGACATAGAATTTTCAAAAATCCCATAGGGAAAAAATCCTAACTATATATACCTACTGGCGACCGCCAGTAGGTAATATATATATATATATACATAAAGGGGCTTATTACGATGTCGGTCGGAGTTGCCTCCAACCGAGTATACTCTCTTTCTCTATGGGAGCTTGTGTTACAGCCGTAAACCTGTAGGGAAATTTAGGGGGTGTAAAACCCTGCACCCTGTGGCAGGCACCCATGGTGCCTGCCACACAGTGCAGGGATTTGCAGGGGGGTTTAACAGGGGTGGTACCCTAGGTACCCCCTCGACCACCAACTGTAGGCCACGGCGGCAAGGAGGCTCTGCTATGGGCCCCCACTTTCTGACAGCCTTACCGTGTCAGAAAGGCCGGCACAGAAAGGCAGTGAGAAACCAACATCGTAATCCTGATGACAGAAACGCTGTCTATAGGGTATTACGGTGCGGTTTCGACCGACTGGTAGACTCCGAGAGGCAGCCGGAACCGAATCAGAATGACTGGCAGGTATACCTTCCAACTGCCGACATAGTAATCGGGCGGTCAGACAACAAACCAACTGTGTCGGGCGGAAAGCCTACGAATGCAGTCTGAAAGCTTCAGACTAGCAGTCAAAGGCTTACTGACCGACAATGTATTCGGCCCCTTAATATTTAAAAAACAAACCATTGTAATTACAAATAGAAACAAAATAAAAAGTTTGAATTTACTGACAATAAATAAAATATTAAAAACATTAATAATTATAAATATAATTGTAAATAGGCCCCTCCTCCCAGAGTTCCCCTTAGAATTCCAGCCTCCCAGCCTCTCCTTCCTCCCACCTCCCCTACTTAATGGCGGCTGCTGCTTGGTCGCGCAACGGATGCACGCAGCGGGTGTGCCGAAGGCTAGCTAAAGGCAAGCCTGTCTGCGCCCATCCGCGGCCCGACTGTGGTCAGTGCCAAGAACCCTGGACCTCCCACTACCCATCACTACGACACCACCACCCTCCTCGCACTCAACCATAGAAGACTTAGAGAATGCCAAGAGGCCTTGCCGAAAATGACCCACGGCCAGTTCTCCTGCCTCCACTGCCACCAGACACTCTCCGCCACCCCGGCCTCCAACACCGCGATGCCAGCACTGGCAACACCCTAAAATACATCCTCCTCAATGTACGCTCCGTACACAAACATATCATGGAAATGTGGAACCTACTTGACTCTCTCTCACCCGACATCACCTTCTTCACAGAGACCTGGACCAATGCATACTCCACCCCCAACATCAGCACCGCCATCCCAGACTGATACAAGATCCAGAGGAAAGACCGCCCCAACCACCCTGGAAAGGGCCTCACCATCACCCACAAGAGCACCCTCCGCCTCACCACCTCCAGCGAAACCTTACGCTCTGCTGAACACCTGCACTTCCAGATCCAGACCACCCCCAAAGCCACACTCCGAGGAACCCTCATCTACAGACCTCCCGGCCCCCAAACACCCTTTGCAACCCCTATCACTGACTTCATCGCACCCCACGCCATCGCCTCAAAAAACTACATACTCATTGGAGACCTGAACTTCCACCTCGACAACCCCAGTGACCCCAACTCCACTATCTTTCGTGATAACCCCGCCAGCATCGGACTTAAACAGCTCGTCAACATACCGACCCACCTAGCAGGACACACCCTCGATCCCATCTTCGAGGCAGGAAACCGCGTCCAATTCAGCCACACAATGCAGCCGCCAAGGACCGACCATCACTGCGTACACTTCGCCATCAACAAACCCAAAACACCCAAACCAGACCCACGCCCCCTACGAAAGAACTGGAGCAAAGTTACCGATGAGCAACTTAACTCCACCCTCACCCGAGACAACCATACCTGGGCACCCGACGCAAAAGACACAGCCAGAGAACTCCACACCTGGTTCGCTGACTGCACAGACAAGCTCGCCCTGCTGCGCAACCCTGACAGACAACGCCCCAGGAAAGCTGCCTGGTTCATCACCGCTCTACAAGAAGCCAGATGCACCTGCAGACGCTTGGAGAAGGACTGGAGAAACACCAAGGCAACCCGAAACCACACCACCTTCAAGGCCGTCATGACGGACTACCACAACCAGATCAGACCCACCAAGAGGACCTTCATCCACAGCAACTCCATCAACTCCAAGGAACTTTTCAGTGTCATTCAAGAATTCACCAACCCACATAGCGAAGCCATAGACATCACCCCATCCCAAGACCTCTGTGACATGCTTGGAACCTATTTCCACCTCAAGATCAACAACCTCTACAACAACTTCATCGACTATCCCCCAGGTGCCGCAGACGCCCCCACCCCCACCCAGAAACACCAGTCAGCCCACCATCTCCAACTGGACACCAATCACGGCCAAAGACACCGCCTCGACCATGAAAAGCATCCACTCGGGGGCCCCCACTGACCTCTGCCCCCCTCACATCTACCACAGAGCTGCAGCCGCCATCGCACCCAAACTACAATGCACCATCAACACCACCTTCAAAACAGGCTCCTTCCCAGACGACTGGAAGCGCGCAGATGTCCGACCTCTGCTCAAGAAGCCCACAGCTGACCCCATTGACCTCAAGAACTATCAACCCATCTCGCTCCTCCCGTCCGCAGCCAAAGTTGCAGAGAAAACAGTCAACAGGAAACTGACACGATTCATTAACCCGTCATAATCCGGGTTCCGAAGCAACCACAGCACAGAGCCCGCCCTACTTGCCGCCACAGACGACATCCTCACCGTCCTCGACGAAGGCCACTCCACAGGCCTCATCCTACTAGACCTATCAGCGGCCTTCGACACCGTCTCCCACTGCACACTAGTCACCAGACTACACAACGCAAGCTTATAAGGAACAGCCCTGGACTGGATCCGATCATTCCTCACAGGATAAAGCCAAAGGATCAGACTCCCACCCTTCCCCTCCGACCCCATAAAAATCACCTGCGGAGTCCCACAGGGTTCATCTCTGAGCCCCAACCTCTTCAACATCTACATAGCCCCCCTTGCAGCCATCGTCCAACAACACGGCCTCAACATCATATCGTACGCCGACGACACCCAGCTCATCCTCTCCCTCACCAAATACCCCACCACTGCCAAACTCAACTTCCAGAAAGGAATGCAAGACATCGCAGTCTGGATGAGCCTGAAGCTCAATGCCGAGAAGACAGAAGTCCTCGTCCTCGGTACCACCCTTTCTGCATGGGACAGCACCTGGTGGCTGACCACCCTCGGAAGCCCACCTACCCCCACAGACCACGCCAAGAACCTCGGCATTGTACTCGACTCATCACTCACCATGAACCGACAGGTCAACGCCGTCACATCCAGCTGCTTCAACACCCTCCGCATCCTCCGAAAGACCTTCAAGTTGATCCCCCTGAGTCAAGTAAGACAGTCACCCATGCCCTTATCACCATCAGACTGGACTATGGAAACACACTCTACGCCGGCATCAACAAGTCCCTACTCTACAAACTCCAGACAATACAGAACACATCCGCCAGACTCGTCCTTGGCATCCCCCGACACGAGCACATCAGTCAACACCTACGAAGTCTCTACTGGCTTCCGTGGAGAAAAGAGTCACTTTCAAAATCCTCACTCACGCCTACAAATGCCTACAAACGCCTACAAATGCCTGCACAACAATGGACCCAAATATCTCAATGACAGAATCAACTTCCACATACCCAAAAGAAACCTCCGATCTTCCAACCTCGCACTGGCCGAAACCCCGTGCATCCACAGAGCTGATGCAAGCGGAAAGATCCTTCTCTCACATTGCAGCCAAGACCTGGAACGAGATACCGGCAGACATCAGACGCACCCCCTCCCTGAACATCTTCAGGAAGACGCTCAAGACCTGGCTCTTTGGCTAAACAGATCTGCGGACCCCCCTCTCAGCATCTTGAGACCCTCACAGGTGAGTAGCGTACTTACAATTCCTTGATTGATTGATTGAGTGTCGAACTCAGGAGGTGTAAAATGTACAAGTCCCACTACAGTCAATGAAACAGTAGGAAAAATTGTTGGATTTAGGAGGGGTAAAATGTACTATTCCCAGTACACTCAGTACTACAGTAGGAAAAGGGTTGGATTGCGGAGGGGTAAAATGTATTATTTCCACTCCATTGATTGCAACAGTAGGGAAAGTGTTGGATTGCAGATGAGTAAAATTGACTATTACCACTCCAGTCAGTACAACAGTAGGGAAAGTGTTGGATTGAGGAGGGGTAAAATAAACTATTCCCACTCCATTGAGTGCAATAGTAGGGAAAATGTTGGATTGTGGAGGGGTAACATTTATTATTCCCACTCCAGTTAGTGTAAAAGTAGGGAATGTGTTGGATTACGGAGGGGTAAAATTCACTACTGCCACTGTACACTATGCAGCATTAGAAACAGACTATTTCTCTTCAAGTAAAACAAATATTTTCAAAACTATAGTGAATAACAAAAAATAGAAATATTTAAATATTAAAAAGCTATGTTTAGTGTAATGAACAAATTACGTATATATTACAGTGTTTAATACATATTATAAATGAATGCAAGTATAATTGTTATCAAAATACCAAAATCTAGTGTCAGAATAATAACAACCAATACATTCAATATTATTTACAATTAAAAATCATAACAAAAATTGTAATTAATTCACCTCCCACCCTATGCCCCTACCAAACACAGAACCCACACCTCAACAATATAAAACATTAGACTATATACATAAATAATTATAATTTAAAGAATTAATAATAATTAAAAATTAATTATAAATTAATTATAATTAATTTACATCCCACCCTATACCCATACAAAACCCACTACCCACATCTAAAACTTAAAAACAAAAAAATAATTATACAATTAACATACAAAATTATCAATATATAATTATTTATTCATTATTTCTAATTAATTAACATTTCACCCTATGCCCCTGCAAAATCTACAACCTGTACCTAAAACTTAACTAAAAAAGATATCAATTATACAATTAACATAAATAATTATCAATTAAATAATTAATGTTAATTTAAAAATATTAATAATTATTTTTAACTAATTTACTTCCAAACCTATTACACTATAAACCCCATAAACCGCTAAGGATAACATTTACATAAAATTTTAAAACTACTAATAATTTACAAAACATATTAAAAAGTTAACAATATGCAAACAAACATTTTAAAACATATACAATTAACATATATGTTAAAATACACAAAAATAATTAAATATCAATAGTATTAACAACAATATTTTTGATATCGATATTACCTTATAATCAATATTCTTCCCTACGATATTCTTGCTCAAAATATTTCGGTGTCACGATATTTCCAAATCAATATTTGTGTCACACAATATTACTGACTCGATAGTTTGTCTGAACACCGTTATTTTTTTCTTGCAAAACCTTGTCTACTATTGTTATTAGATAGGGTTTTGCATCAAAAACTATGGGTGGTTGAACGGGAACACCTATGTACAACCTGTGGAATGCCCCCTTGATTCAGAGTAAGGCAAACCAGTGATTTGCGCAGCTTTGCGCTACTTTCAGGCCACTTTCCAGTGCAAAACAAGCTTAGAGCTGGAAAGTAAATCTAAAAAAACATTTTGCACAGGTTTCCTTCACTCTTGTGACATAAACGCAGTGCAAAATATTTGCAATTCTGGCCCGAAGATGCAAATTGTTGAGCAAAGGAAATCTTCCACCCAGGGTATAAGCGGATCAGATGCATGATCTTCAGTTGAATTAGTTACTATAATATGGATAGGCACCATCTTATGCAGACCACCCTACACGGCTCTGGACGAAAATAAGCAATATGGCTGGCCAAACAGCCAAACGTTAATGAGCAGAATTCCTCATGAACAATACTACTTGGCCAAGGAAAAGGAACGCAGAAATTCAGGACATGTTTTTCATACCTCGAACGACCTGAGGGTTTGTCCTCCTGATAGACCAAAACATGAACCTTAAGTATTACCTAAACCCAGGGCCAAGAGAATCAAGAACATTGGATCTAAGGCCATCAGTGGAAGAAAATGAGAGTTTAGAGGCAGGTCCCGAAATTGAAAACAAAACTAATACAGCGGTCTAAACCTCATATTCCACTGGTACCCACATCATCGGAGACAGATCCAATGATTATTTCAACTTAATGCTGAATAACCAGCAACCAGGCAGGCACATCATCCCCAAGTGGGAATGATTGTAAGTAAGACAGCAGATTTTGAAATATGATCGCTTCCTCACTGGTAACCAATGTAACTCTCTTAATAAGGAGCCATAGGGAGAGCCAGCCGGGCGATTCAGAATCATTCTTGCCGAGGTGTTCTGAATCACCTGTAGCTTAGCAAGCAAGGTCTCTCCTACTTCGACCAGCAGAGCGGTCCCGTAAACCAATCTGCTAATCACCATGTTTATGTTTATGTTTATGTAATTTGTATAACGCAACAAATACCCTGGGGTGTCTCGGCGCTTTTGATCTTTAAGGGACAACGGCCAGCAGATGAAGTCATTGATCAAATAACCAGGTCTTTAAGGCTCTTTGAAAGGAGATAAGTGTGGGACTGGTTTTGATCGACAGGGGCAAGGAGTTCCAGAGTTTTGGGGTCGCCACCAGAAAGCGTCTATCTCCCCAAGTGGCAGTTTTAGTGCGAGGAGCCGGTAGCAGGAAAGTGGAGGCTGATCGCAGCGATCTTTTTGGGGCATAGATCTGAAATGCATTCCTCAGGAAGCGAGGTCCCGTCTCATGTATGGCTTTGTAGGCGATGCAAAGTGCCTTGAACTTAATCCTGTTCCTAACTCGTAGCCAATGGAGGTGGCGTATTGCCAAGGAGGTAGAGTGCTGTTTGGGAATGCCGAGCAGGACTCTAGCTGCCGCGTTCTGAATGGACTGCAGCTTGTTTAGGACTTGTTCCTGTGCGTTAAGGAATAGCGCATTACTGTAGTCCATTTTTGAGAAGACCAAGGTGGCAATCAGGGTTTTTCCTGCTGAGGCTTGCAGGTATGGAAGTAGTTTTTTGATTTTTTTCAGTGTGAAAAAAGAGGAAGAGACTACTGAATTCACGTGATGTTTAAATGACAACCTGTCATCAAAGATAACTCCAAGGTTTCTGACCTTGTTCACCGGGATCGGTGGGGGGCCCATTTCCTTGGGCCACCAGATGGAGGACCAATTCGGTGAGAGGTGGCCGAAGGTCATAACCTCGGTTTTGTCGGAGTTAAGTTTCAAGCAGTTCCTCGACATCCAGGAGCAGATGGCTAACATCCCCTCCTGGAATATCGAGGCAATTGCTGGTCCGTCCCTATGAACCGCCAACACCAGCTGAGTGTCATCAGCGTAGGTGGTTAGAGATAAACCGTGAGTTTTTATCACTCTCGCTAGGTCCGCTACATATATATTAAATAGTGTAGGGCTTAACGATGAGCCTTGGGGTACCCCGCAGGGTAAGGTGAAGAAGGGAGGATAAAATTCCCCCAATCTCACCGCCTGCGTGCGGTTGGCCAAAAAAGAAGCAAGCAAGTCCTTGGCCGAATGGTTGACCCCCAAGGCTGCGACACGGTTGATCAGGATGTTATGATCAACCGTGTCGAAGGCGGCGGAGAGATCTAAAAGTATAAGGATCGCCGCCCCACCGTGGTCTAAGATGTTCCTGATTTCATCGGAGGCCTTTATCAGGGCGGTTTCTGTTCCGTGGCCCCTCCTGAAACCAAACTGCGTGTCATCAAGAAGCTGATGCATATCAATGAATTCTGGCAGCTGTTTGTTCATCACAGATTCAAAGATTTTAGCAGGGAAAGGGAGACAGGCGATGGGTCTATAATTGACAGATTCAGTAGGGTCAAGAGACGGTTTCTTGAGCAGTGGTTTAATAATTGCCTTTTTCCATATTTCCGGGTAGACTCCTGTTTGAAAAATGGAATTGCAAATGTCTGTCAAAGAGGGGGTGATAGCCTCCATAATGGAGTTAGATACGGAAGGTGGGCATGGGTCTAAGGGGGATCCTGACTTTACGGATATGATGAGTTTACTGATCTGTTGGGATGAGACCGGGTGAAAGGCGGAAAAACTAGGTCTAGGAACAAGGGGCTGAGGATGGGACGGAGCAATTTCCGGAGAATTGGGAGTGGTGAAAGTGGAGTATATGTTGGCAACCTTGGTTGCGAAGAATGTAGCTACAGAATTGCAAAGGTCTTGAGATGCCTCAATTGGAGGGCCTGTTGGGGGATTGGCGAGGGAGTCAACAACTTGGAACAGCTTCCTGGCTGAATTCTGCGCCATGTCGATCTGGGATATAAAGTACTCCCTTTTGGTTTTCAGGATAGCTCTTTTATATATTGCTAAAGCATTTTTATAGATTAGTTTGTCTTCGGTGCTGTAGTATTTGCGCCAGTGCCTCTCGAGGTTTCTACAGTGCTGTCGGTGGAGTCTAAGGTCCTCGGTGAACCATGGCGCAGATGGTACAGCACGGTTAGGAGAGACACGTTTGGTAGGTACTAATTGATCGACAGCCCCCTGAATCCAATCCTGGTATCTATTAGAGGCCAGGTTTGGGTCTGGGGAAGCCTCAAACGGGGAGTTTGTAAGGGTAGCAGAGAGAAATGGGTTGTCGAGACTCTTCCAGACTTTGATACTTTTAGGTGCAAGGATTCTGTTCTGTGGAGGGTTAGCGTTATGGACTGGTAATGTGAAAATGACTGCACAGTGGTCTGACCATGCTAGAGGGAGAATGGTAGCTACTGAGATGTGGGGATTATTAGTGAATACACCATCAAGCGTATGGCCTGCTTGGTGGGTAGAGGCCGTGACTAGTTGTTGAAGTCCAACTGCCTGTAAGTCAGAGATTAACTGGATGGTGTCCTTGTCATCTGTGCCTTCTTTAAATGAAAATTAAAATCACCCAAAATGGTGTAGTCAAGAGGTTCTAATGAGAGTTCTATAAGTTGGTCTAAAGAAGAAAGAAAACGTGCACGGGGTCCAGGGGGGCGATAGAGTAAGATGCCTTTGAAGGCTTGATTATGATTAAGAAAGATGGAGTAAGCCAAAGCCTCACATTCTAATCCATGTATAGGTTCTATTTTTACAGGATAGATAGCTTTGTGGATGATGGCTAAGCCACCACCCTTCCCTATAGTTCTGTCTAGTCTAGCCACACAGTATCCGTCAGGAGTGGCGTCGCGGAAATCAGGGCCAGAGGCCGCATCCCCCCACGATTCCGTGACGAAAAGAATGTCGAGTTCCTTATCGCCAATACATTCGCTAATTTCTAAATGATGTTTGGGAAGGGAGCGAACGTTGGCCAATGCCATGCGGTATGTGGGTTTGGGGTCCTGGTTTTTGGTCCTATAGTCCTTGGTCCTGGGGCATGTTATTGTGGAAAAGAAGGGAATTTTAAAATTACATCCCGGGCAAATTTCCGGGGCAGTGATACTGTTAGTGAGTAGTGACAGGGTCTCACAACACGGGCTGAACTTACTGGTATTGAGATCCCTTAGTTGTTTTGAGGAATATCGTCGAGGGGTGCCAGTAGGATGGATGGACTCAGAGCCAGGGGATATGGCCCTGGGCCCGGGACAGGCGCGGACGGGCGCAGACGGGCTTGCCTTAGGCGCGCCTTCGGCGCGTCCGGGGGGGCATCCTGTTTTTATGCCGGTGTTGGTGAGCAGCTGGACTGCTAACCTCGGCGCTAACAGGAAGTGAAGTTTCAGACTTCCTGTTGGGCGATCTATCCTTCCACACAACCTGAATGCTCAGTGGTGGACCGGGGAACACGCCAAGTACTGCACAAAGTAAGTTCTTCAATCAAAATACATTTGTGGCTAAAGCAGAATATATGTGACTGTTTAAAAACCGCTAGGAGCACTTCTAAACTGTGTTACCGTTGGCGCTTTAAAAACAGTTAAAAAGAGTATTAAACAATTTAGAAAATAGTAGTGAGCTGGGCATTGGTAGTCAATGCTCCGTTCAGCGTGGTGGTGTCCCAAAAAGAATCCACGAGCTGGATGATTCAGTTGTTTTTATGCCGGTGTTGGTGAGCAGCTGGACTGCTAACCTCAGCGCTAACAGGAAGTGAAGTTTCAGACTTCCTGTTGGGCGATCTATCCCTCCACACAACCTGAATGCTCAGTGGTGGACCGGGGAACACGCCAAGTACTGCACAAAGTAAGTTCTTCAATCAAAATACATTTGTGGCTAAAGCAGAATATATGTGACTGTTTAAAAACCGCTAGGAGCACTTCTAAACTGTGTTACCGTTGGCGCTTTAAAAACAGTTAAAAAGAGTATTAAACAATTTAGAAAATAGTAGTGAGCTGGGCATTGGTAGTCAATGCTCCGTTCAGCGTGGTGGTGTCCCAAAAAGAATCCACGAGCTGGATGATTCAGTTGTTTTTATGCCGGTGTTGGTGAGCAGCTGGACTGCTAACCTCAGCGCTAACAGGAAGTGACGTTTCAGATTTCCTGTTGGGCGATCTATCCCTCCACACAACCTGAATGCTCAGTGGTGGACCGGGGAACACGCCAAGTACTGCACAAAGTAAGTTCTTCAATCAAAATACATTTGTGGCTAAAGCAGAATATATGTGACTGTTTAAAAACCGCTAGGAGCACTTCTAAACTGTGTTACCGTTGGCGCTTTAAAAACAGTTAAAAAGAGTATTAAACAATTTAGAAAATAGTAGTGAGCTGGGCATTGGTAGTCAATGCTCCGTTCAGCGTGGTGGTGTCCCAAAAAGAATCCACGAGCTGGATGATTCAGTTGTTTTTATGCCGGTGTTGGTGAGCAGCTGGACTGCTAACCTCGGCGCTAACAGGAAGTGACGTTTCAGACTTCCTGTTGGGCGATCTATCCCTCCACACAACCTGAATGCTCAGTGGTGGACCGGGGAACACGCCAAGTACTGCACAAAGTAAGTTCTTCAATCAAAATACATTTGTGGCTAAAGCAGAATATATGTGACTGTTTAAAAACCGCTAGGAGCACTTCTAAACTGTGTTACCGTTGGCGCTTTAAAAACAGTTAAAAAGAGTATTAAACAATTTAGAAAATAGTAGTGAGCTGGGCATTGGTAGTCAATGCTCCGTTCAGCGTGGTGGTGTCCCAAAAAGAATCCACGAGCTGGATGATTCAGTTGTTTTTATGCCGGTGTTGGTGAGCAGCTGGACTGCTAACCTCGGCGCTAACAGGAAGTGAAGTTTCAGACTTCCTGTTGGGCGATCTATCCCTCCACACAACCTGAATGCTCAGTGGTGGACCGGGGAACACGCCAAGTACTGCACAAAGTAAGTTCTTCAATCAAAATACATTTGTGGCTAAAGCAGAATATATGTGACTGTTTAAAAACCGCTAGGAGCACTTCTAAACTGTGTTACCATCGGCGCTTTAAAAACAGTTAAAAAGAGTATTAAACAATTTAGAAAATAGTAGTGAGCTGGGCATTGGTAGTCAATGCTCCGTTCAGCGTGGTGGTGTCCCAAAAAGAATCCACAAGCTGGATGATTCAGTTGTTTTTATGCCGGTGTTGGTGAGCAGCTGGACTGCTAACCTCGGCGCTAACAGGAAGTGAAGTTTCAGACTTCCTGTTGGGCGATCTATCCTTCCACACAACCTGAATGCTCAGTGGTGGACCGGGGAACACGCCAAGTACTGCACAAAGTAAGTTCTTCAATCAAAATACATTTGTGGCTAAAGCAGAATATATGTGACTGTTTAAAAACCGCTAGGAGCACTTCTAAACTGTGTTACCGTTGGCGCTTTAAAAACAGTTAAAAAGAGTATTAAACAATTTAGAAAATAGTAGTGAGCTGGGCATTGGTAGTCAATGCTCCGTTCAGCGTGGTGGTGTCCCAAAAAGAATCCACGAGCTGGATGATTCAGTTGTTTTTATGCCGGTGTTGGTGAGCAGCTGGACTGCTAACCTCGGCGCTAACAGGAAGTGACGTTTCAGACTTCCTGTTGGGCGATCTATCCCTCCACACAACCTGAATGCTCAGTGGTGGACCGGGGAACACGCCAAGTACTGCACAAAGTAAGTTCTTCAATCAAAATACATTTGTGGCTAAAGCAGAATATATGTGACTGTTTAAAAACCGCTAGGAGCACTTCTAAACTGTGTTACCGTTGGCGCTTTAAAAACAGTTAAAAAGAGTATTAAACAATTTAGAAAATAGTAGTGAGCTGGGCATTGGTAGTCAATGCTCCGTTCAGCGTGGTGGTGTCCCAAAAAGAATCCACGAGCTGGATGATTCAGTTGTTTTTATGCCGGTGTTGGTGAGCAGCTGGACTGCTAACCTCGGCACTAACAGGAAGTGAAGTTTCAGACTTCCTGTTGGGCGATCTATCCCTCCACACAACCTGAATGCTCAGTGGTGGACCGGGGAACACGCCAAGTACTGCACAAAGTAAGTTCTTCAATCAAAATACATTTGTGGCTAAAGCAGAATATATGTGACTGTTTAAAAACCGCTAGGAGCACTTCTAAACTGTGTTACCATCGGCGCTTTAAAAACAGTTAAAAAGAGTATTAAACAATTTAGAAAATAGTAGTGAGCTGGGCATTGGTAGTCAATGCTCCGTTCAGCGTGGTGGTGTCCCAAAAAGAATCCACAAGCTGGATGATTCAGTTGTTTTTATGCCGGTGTTGGTGAGCAGCTGGACTGCTAACCTCGGCGCTAACAGGAAGTGAAGTTTCAGACTTCCTGTTGGGCGATCTATCCCTCCACACAACCTGAATGCTCAGTGGTGGACCGGGGAACACGCCAAGTACTGCACAAAGTAAGTTCTTCAATCAAAATACATTTGTGGCTAAAGCAGAATATATGTGACTGTTTAAAAACCGCTAGGAGCACTTCTAAACTGTGTTACCGTCGGCGCTTTAAAAACAGTTAAAAAGAGTATTAAACAATTCAGAAAATAGTAGTGAGCTGGGCATTGGTAGTCAATGCTCCGTTTAGCGTGGTGGTGTCCCATAAAGAATGGCTTGAACCAGAGTTCTACGACAATTTATGGGCAGATAAGGAAAGATCCTGCGCAAAAGACGCAGGCTATAAGAGCAAGAACTAGTTGTGGCAGCAATAGGATCTTTCATTGTTAATGTCCAATCAAATTTTAGCTCTAGGTTTTTTACACATTGTTTGGGCACGGGTGCTGCTCCCAGCTGTTGGGGCAACCACTCCTCCAACCAAATAGTTGAGGCTTTCCCTATTAGCATGACCTCCGTTTTTTCAGGGTTTAGTTGAAGGCAATTCTCCGTCATCCAAATGGAGATTGCAAGCATTCCGGCAGTGAATTTTTTTTTCTCAATTTCTAAACTAGGGCCGACAGTAAACATGAACTGAGTATCGTCAGCATAAGAAATTATCTCAAAGCCCAAATGTTCTACGATTTTAGCCAGAGGGCCCGTATGCAAATCAGCCTTCACCCTGTGCCTCATGGGAACAGTCCAGCCCGAACTGCCAAGCCATTTCTGAACTGGGGTGGTGTGGTGAGCAAAACAACAATGGATTTAGGCCCAGATCTCTGTACTGGGGTAAATGTATGACATTGTTCTGCATTCTGTCCATCAACTGTTGTTTTTGCATTTGTCACCCCGAGTGGGATGGGTATGCTCAGACGTGAGTCCCGTGCTCTCCACGCCACTGGAGTCAAGCTATCCTGGCTGAAGACGGCTGATAGCCAGAAACCGGTCCTAGGATGCTTGATTCCGGTCCAGGGAAAACATGGCTTGGCAGTTCGGGCTGGACTGTTCCCATGAGGCACAGGGTCAAGGCTGATTTGCATATGGCCATGTCTGAACTGGGGTGGTGTGGTGAGCAAAAAAACGATGGATTTAGGCCCAGATCTCTGTACCGGGATGAATGTATGACATTGTTCTGCATTCTGTCCATCAACTGTTGTTTTTGCATTTGTCACCCCGAGTGGGACGGGTATGCTCAGACGTGAGTCCCGTGCTCTCCACGCCACTGGAGTCAAGCTATCCTGGCTGAAGACGGCTGATAGCCAGAAACCGGTCATAGGATGCTTGATTCCGGTCCAGGGAAGACATGGCTTGGCAGTTCGGGCTGGACTGTTCCCATGAGGCACATGGTCAAGGCTGATTTGCATATGGCCATGTTTGAACTGGGGTGGTGTGGTGAGCAAAAAACGATGGATTTAGGCCCAGATCTCTGTACTGGGGTGAATGTATGACATTGTTCTGCATCCTGTCCATCAACTGTTGTTTTTGCAATCATTTTAAATTGGTACCTTGGATACCACAGGCGTATAATCTTTCCACAAGCTTTGAATGCGAGATGGTATCAAACGCCGCATAGAGATCTAATAGGATCAATACTACTCATCCTCCAGCTTCCATTACCTACCTAAGGGAGTCAGTCACAGCCAGTATAGCAGTCTCAGTGCTGAAACCCGGTCGGAAACCCGATTGTGAGGGGTCCAGAATTTTGTTGGATTTATGGTATAAACCCAGCTGCCTATTTATTATACTTTCCAATTGCTTACCCAATAGGGGTAGGAAGGAAATAGGATGGTAATTGATGAGTACTTGAGGGTCAGCCGTGGGTTTTTTCAGTAATGGCCGCACATATGCTTCCTTCCATGTCGTGGGGATGATGCCTGATGCCAGGCGCAACTGGTGACTAGGAGAGCCATCATCTTCGGGGGAGAAAGGTCCAGAGGCAAACCGGATTTTACTGTGGACAGGGAATTAAAAACCTCCTCTAAAGTAACTATTTCAAGACAAAATCCTTATTTAGGACAAAATCCTAACTTAAGACAAAATCCTAACTTAGGACAAAATCCGAACTTAAGATAAAATCCTAACTTTAGACTACTAAATGCCTTCGGTGAATACCAAAAGTAGTAAGTTTAGTATTTTGTCGTAAGTTAGTTCTGTGAATCGGCCCCCATCACTATGTTTTCAACAACCTTGGACACAACTTGGTGATTACACCATGTTAATGAACACCACATTATGAATCTATGTACATGTATTGATTGTAATATGTAAGCTTCTGATGATATGTTATCCGAAATGTGCATCAATAAATTTAATAGAAGAACTGTGTGTAGAATGAGTAGTTGAAATGTAGGACAAAATGTATGCTAACATGCAAACAATATTTATGGATTATTTACTGCTTGCCTAGTAATAATCTTTTCAAGGATGCCAAACGTCACCCACCTGAGTGGCATGCTTCATCATTGGGTTGTCCTCATCAGGACTCTATTCATGATAGTAGAGATGGGCTCCAAAATCCTGAGCCCTTTATGGAGATCCTTTGATCAGTGTGCCTAAATAGATAATGGATTCTGCATGGAAGTAAATAAATATATCTAATATCAAAATCAAAGAGTCATCTTTCAGCCATAAATCTAAATCCCCATATGGGGTTGATGGGTTTTTTAAGGGCATGGGCCTCTATTCTACAATACTCTTACCCTAACTCTAAAATACCGACAATATTATTACGGAAGATGTAGGGTGAAATTGCAAGTGTAATACACAACATTTCAAAACACAGTATACTTGTGGCTGCATATTTTACTGAATAATGGACAATTTTCCTGTATAAGTGGTCTCGAAATTTCTATTATGAAAAAGTACATAAACACACATTTGGTGTCAGTAGTGATAATAATCATAAAACACCCTATAGCCAAGTTTTCTCTATTACTCCCAAGTGGGAGTTTGTTTTCAAAAAGGGAAAACAATCAGACATGGAGAAGGGAGTGTGGCAGTGCACCTACTCCGCCAAACTCTAAATAACCCAGTAAATAACATTAAGGGGCCGATTATGATGTTGTTAGGAAGGACTCTAAATGGGATTCGGTATTGCCAAATCCTATTCGGAACCCTTGTTTCCTACTGAATCGCACAGTTTTTTCAACGATCGATTACGATGTACAGAAACCAGACAGGCAGTCTGAACAGGTTCTGAAAGGCATTGCGTCAGTCTGAATATTTCGGAGCCGAATCGTACAGCTTAATGGGCACGGATTCCAGACGAGCGATTATGATGACGATTCGGACAGCTGTTCCGATTTGATTTGCCTGAGATGAAACAGCAGTCATAATTGCCCCCCTTCACCTGGAGGCAGACGAATGAATCCCTTAGGGGTACACATGTGACCCCTCTTCCCAACCATGGTCAATGTGGCAGGCACCTAGGGTTGCCCGCCACAGGGTGCAAGGTATTCCACAACCACCCCTGTTGTCAATAGGAGCCTGTGTTTGCATTCGGAACACCGGCTCCCATTGAAGTCAATGCAAGTATGACCGAATGATCTTGGGAAGCATCGGAATCGGTCGTCCGGATTCACAGGAACTGATTCATTTGGAAACTATTCTGAAACCAATTTGTCCAGAACAGTTTCCAAACAGCATCGTAATCGGGCCCTAAATGGTGAAACCTACGATGGCTTCCAATTTCCAAACCACATGCTAGTGTCATAATCTCATTTTACACACACACATATGATTGCTTAACGGACTACACATGTTAGCATTAATGAGTGGCATATGCCTATCCCATGTTAATAACTAATAGCACTAGAATATTATATTCAGCTCATGATAAATCTTTCAAGACTTACCATACCATTTGTGTGAAATTGGGGTATTAGTTAAGGAGATAATGACCAACCTTAAGCCGTAACTTTCAACCTTATTCAAATAAAGTCACTAAATTAACCTATGCTCAACAAACTGCTAGTTATGGCACAGAGCAGACAGGCTTAACTTAGAGGCAATATGTAAAGTATTTATAGAAAAAAAAAGTAGTGATAAAGTCAAAACACAAAATAGGAAAAATGTCAAATCAATTTAGAAACATACAGTAATTTCTAATGAACATAATGGCACCAAAGCAGCAAAAATCCAATAAAGGGAACCAGAATATGGCTTTTCATAGATTTAAATGAAAATAGTGTCAAAAAGCATTAGGCCTCAAATACGCCCAACTTATTGTAGTAGACTGGGACCCAGATGCAATTCGAGGTGGACCGCGATTAAGTACTGATTGGCTACAGAAACAAGATTTATCCAAGTCGGAAGTTTTACCTCTCTGAAATAGAAGTCTAAATCTTCAGCGGGATATGTGTCAAAGCCCTGCTCACCTGAGTATCCAGTCACTTTTGATGGAGTTTGAAGACAGTACGGCCCCCCCTGAAACTGCTTGTTCCAGCACACTGATTTATACAATGTGCAAAGAACCAGAAGCCCCAGGGAAGGGGGAATTGGATAAAATAAAAAAAGAGAGAGAGAGACAACACTGCTCTGGTGTTTTCCACTGCTGAAGTTTTGTAATGTAAAGCTCTTTCAAACTTCTCGTGAAATTGTACCTCGTAAAACATAACCAAGAACAGGTAAGTATAACCTATCCCTAGCCGTTAACCTCACTCTCCTGTATGATGCGAGATTCTATCCTTGCTAAATACATCTCTTGTCCTGGTGTTTGTCTTCCAGGCTGAATTTGTTCTGCTCTCTGGGATGTGCCTTCTACTTATAATAGCTATCTAAAAAGGCTAAGAAAACACCTTTGTTATATTCATAAACTCTAAGCATCGACTTTGAATTTACTAAAATAATTTCTGTTTGTTTTTATAAAACTCACTTAACACATGCCCAAGATCGTCATAAAATAAGAACTGCACTTTTAATCCAAAATGCAGTGAAAACTCTGTGCCAGTCTTATATTAACTGTTTATCCTGCAGTAAACCATTTCACAGTTCGAATGTCAATGTTCCTCCGTGATCGGAATGTGAAAACAATGTTCGATTCACAAAGTTCCACAAAGCACTGTCATTTAACCAAAGTTCGATGTACAGGTTCCTTTTAAAAGTATCAGAATACAATGTCCATTTCTTAACTTCTTGATTTAAAGCGTACAAATCCTTGTATCACATGAAGAAGAAAAAAGATTGCTGAAAATAATAAAGGTTTTTTCACTTACTTGTTGCACGGAGGGGTTAATGCTCAATCTAACCTTGTTTTCTTTTCTTTTTTTCAGGTTAATTCAATTTGTAAGGTGAAGAGGCCGAGATCCTGAAGAACTGGAGTCCGGAATGAAGAGGTGTCAGCATCAGCGCCCCCAGGTTCGGAAGAGAGCAAGGTTCGTCGCTGAATGAAATGCCAACGCCAGACTGAAGGAGGATCGGTAATCCGGTAAGCAGGAGAAAGACGAACCCAAGCACTGGGAAATGTTCGGGGCTGTCTTTTATACTGTACCGGGTGTGGTTCCCACGTGCTGCACGTTGTTCCTGGGAAACGTGTAGCGCTTCAGTTTTTATGCAAATAAGAAGCACACTGGAGGGTTTAGCATATGGCAAAAAGAGAACAACTAAATAAGCCTTGGTAAAATCAAAAGCACTACCCACATGATAATAAAACTATGCCTGATTTACTTAACTTTAAGAATGCAATATAAAGAACAAAAGAAATCTAGGTGATGAGACTGGATGCTTCATATCAATCTGGCTCATATACAAATAGAGGAGAACATATTTTTGTGATCTCTTATGCGCCTTCCCCGATCTACCCCAGCTTTTGCAGTCCATATGGAATTGGGGATGGGGTATATTGAAGACTCACTGTCCTTGGCCCCGCTACTGTCATGGATTAGGACATGGCTTAACCCAGCTTTAACTTTAAATCATAAGATCATTAAGGATTGTATGGGGCGGGACAATGTGGCTGAGATCGGGTGGCTAACACATATTAAAACTACAGCAGTATACCTGGGCCGTCCTGATCTATATACAAAACCAGAGAGCGTGATGAGAGAGGACATTAATTGGGTTAAGACCACTTTGTAAATAAAAAGGAAGCAGAAAAAGAGGCTAGTGAAATTTTGAAGCCAACTGTAAGGTCTCATTATATGATGATTACATCATTATCCATACAACCATACTTGATGTTAGTTAATAAGCCATTTCATTGATGGCTCCTTACAAAATTTCGTTTTAACCAAGCCCACCTTCTGCTAGGAGAATATGAAAAGTGGTGTAAGCCTCACGAGAATGCTCCCTGCAAATGTGATGACTTTTCTGACCAGGACTTATTGCATTTTGTGTTTTTTTGTCCCTTTTTTAAGAGTGGGAGGGAAAAGTTTATCAAGCCAATATTGAAAGATCAAGGTTTTATGCAGGTTAAACCAGCTTTATTGTTCCTGCAGCTTATGGAATCCCCATTAGTAATGTATGGGGTAGCTAATTTCCTGACAATGTCTATTCGATCTAGGCAAAAGAGGCTTCGGACAACTTTGACCCTAAATTATGGGAAATTATGATTCATCGAATAATTTTTAGACGAATAGTTCTGCAACATTTGATCTTTAGTAAATATTAATTCATGAACAACACAAGGTTTGCACATTTCTCCCTGGCAGCTAATACTTTGTAAATAGAACTGTAGTCACCTTTTTTAATTATAAATTTTGTAAGTTTTGCACATTTTGTTATGGTCCCAAAAAATTGGTTATATAGTTAACCTTGATCACTACTGAAGATGTGTTTACATCGAATTCTTGTTTTTAATTATAATTTTTAAAAATTGCTTTTTTCTATCTGTTTGTATGATCGAAAGTGGATGTATAGCATACTTTTATGATTTAAAATAATCGAATAAAGTGTATTTGACTCTGACTCTGATATCAATGTGTAGTTTAAAGAAAGATCTATCTGTGAGACCACTAATGAAATGAAAGGGGACAGGCTCTTTGTGCACAAACCCTAACAGTCGCCCCCCTCAAAAGCCCACCTACTGGGCGAGGTTTCTCGGGATGTGATAAGTAAAACTTTCTAATCAACCGTGGAGCATGTACATGAGATGCTGGTTCCCAAGAGTTTTCTGTTTCATCATACCCCTTCCATTCCACTAAATAGAACAGGCGCCTGTGAATTGTTTTTGTATCCTTAATGCTTTGAACCTCATATTCTAGGTTTCCTTTAATTTGTATGGGGGGAGGTGGTGGTTCGGGTCGGGTTTCTGGATTCTATGGCTTAAGTAAGGATACATGGAATGTAGGGTGTACAGGATATTCACTAGGTAAATCCAATTTTACTGATACTGGGTTCACTATGTCAATGACATTAAAGGGTCCTATGAAACGTGGCTGCAACTTACTAGATCCTTCCACATTAAGATTTTTTGTGGATAGCCATACTTTGTCACCTATTTGGTACGTTGGGGCCTCTATTCAATGTTTGTCTGCTTGCTTTTTCATGCGTTCTTTATACCTCAATAAATGTTTCCTGGCCTTTTCTTGATTGTCACCTAATTTTGTTAATCTTTCCGTTACTGTTGGCAAAGGAGAATCCTCTACCAGAATGAGTAAAGCTCTTGGATGATACCCATGCATGAAATAGAATGGTGTGCAATGTATGGATGCATGTTCAGTATTGTTATAAACAAATTCTGCTACAGGTAAAGCTTCCAGCCATTCACTAGTGTAATCTGACAACAAACAACGCAGTGTTTGAAGTAAGGTTTGATTTAGCCGTTCTGTTTGTCCATCTGGTTCTGGACGGAAAGCGGTGGATAACGCCACCTCGACTTTCAGTTTTTTACACAGTGTTTTCCAAAATCTAGAATTGAACTGACTACCCCGGTCAGACACTATTTTACTTGGCAATCCATGTAGACGAACTATTTCTTTAAGGAAAATATCAGCAAATTCTGCTGTCATAGGCAATTTCTTTAATGGTACAAAATGTGCCATTTTAGATAAAAAATCTACTATCACTAATACTGTTGTATAAGTTTTTGCTGGTGGTAAACCGACAATAAAGTCTACACTCACAGTGTGCCAAGGTTGTGTGGGAGATGGCATTGGTATCAACAACCCAGCAGGGGCCTTGTGAGAAGATTTATGTCTTGCACAAACAGGACAGGTGAGGACAAATTGCTTAATGTCCTTACTCATATTGGTCCACCAAAAATGTTTTCGCACATTCTCCAGAGTTTTTACCCAACCAGGATGACCTGCCAAAGGTGAGTTATGATGCCATGATATCACTTGTGTTTGCGATTCTGTGGTGGGTATATAAAGCATATTATTGTGATACAAAAGACCTTGTTGTATAGTGTTCTGTGAATTCTTCAACCATTCTTGTGGAACTACCTGCATATGTGCGGTATAGATGTTTGTCATGAAATCCTTTTGTTGTACTGGTGCTAAAACTTTTGGGGGAGCAATAATGGGTTCTCCAACCTTGTCTTGTTTTGTTTCAGAAGTATGTCTTTACGTAGATAACACGTCAAATTGAATCTGTTGTGTACCTGGCCTATAAGTAATGACAAAATCAAAGGTACTGAAGAAATTCAACCATCGCATTTGGCGTGGTGTTAGAGCTTTCAGTGATCCAAAGAACTGTAGATTCTTATGGTCAGAAAATATTGTTATAGGGAACTTGGCCCCCATCAAATGATGTCTCCATTCTGAAAAGGCTACTTTGATAGCTAACAATTCTCTTTCAGCCCGGTATAATTTTGTTCAGCTGGTAATAATTTTTTGGAATAGAAGGCTATCGGGTGCAGTTGGCCATCTACCACATCCCGTTGAGAGAGAACTTCCCCTAACGCTACCTGCGAAGCATCCGCCTCTACAAAAAATGGCAAATCAGGGTCAGGATATTTTAGAATTGGGGCCGAAGTAAATTTTTGTTTTAAAAGGTGGAAAGCCTGTGATGCTTTCTCAGACCAAAGAAATCTTTGCCCTTTTCTCAACACGGTGGTTATAGGTAACCCTGGGCGGAGAACTACGCTCCGTTCGCGAAGTTTGCGAATTTTCAGCAACTTCGCACTTCGCTGCGAGCGCGAAGCTGTTGACTACTTCGCAATCGACAGCGTAGCGTAGTAGTTTTTTTTCCTCGCGCGCACAATAGCATTCTCGCGTTCGCGGTAATGACTTACCGTGGTTCTGCGCTCGCTTTCTCGCTTTTCCCTCCCGGTCGCGTTCGCTACGATGTTTGAAATCCGTCCGCACAATCCCATGCGACTTTGAGAACGCGATTACGTCATTCGGACGCGCGAACATGTCATTGGGACGTGCGATCCTCCTTGCAGTGCCATGTTGGTAAGATCGCGTTTCCGAACACGCAGAAACTGCAATCTGGCACAGAATATCTCCCGAGCATGTTAAAATCTTCTCAAAAATTTTCATTTAACCCCTCAGATTGTGATTTGGCTGTATTTATTTGTGCTATGAGTCCTCTTTTTGTTTCTACTCTTTTTTTCAAGAGAAAGGAAGTGCCCCTGAGTCTCCAACTTCCTGTTCCTGTCCACCAGGCTCCTCCCAGTGCTTTGTCCATGTGGTGTTCACTTTCATTTGGAATTGGAGCTGGAAGGATCACTCTTTGTGTATGTCTGCTGCATCATAGCATTTGGATTTATTGAGGAATTTTGGATTTGAACTTTTCTTTTACAAGTAAGTTTGAGAATTGAGAATTGGTGTACTGTAAATGTTTTTTTGGTTTGGGTTTTTTTTTAACTACAGTTTTCTGTGCTTCTCAATCTTTCTTAAAAATTATTATTGAGGGAGGCCTGTACTTTCATGAGGGGCCAAGTTGTATGTGTTTGAAATTTCATCCAGTAGGCCTAGAGGTACCCAACGGTCCACCCATGTTTCTGTTGTGTCTGTAAAACATCATGGATGGCATTGGATTTAATTGCATACTCTGTTGTAGTGGAATTTAATTTTTTTTTAGTAAAATTAGGTAACCCTAGTAGTTCATGTAGTTAGTGTAGGCCTGCTTGAGTTCATTTACGTTCTGTGGGTGGCTTGGGCAGGTGGTGGTGGCCATTTTATGTTTGTAGCCGCTGTGTTTTTGCCATAGGCCTCCAAGCTTGTGGCCTACTCTGCCAGTAGGCCCAAGGGTACTACTATTGTCCTCATCATTGGTGCATGAAAGTTGTTCAACTGATTTTGGGGTGTTTAAGTTGTAAGTGTAACATCATAGGTCATGGATGGCTTTGGATTGATTAGCAAAATGTGTTTTTGGTGTTGAATTGCTGGTTTTGTGTGTGTGTTGAATAATAAGGCTTTTTCTGCGCACTAGGTAACCCTAGAATTTGGCTCGTGTAGTTTTGGTAACTTTGCACAGTGCTACAACGCGACCGTACAGTTTTTGTCTTCTTCGCGCGCCCAATGTGCGTGCTCGGGAACGCGATAACGACGTTTTGTACAGTTCGCGCTGCCGAACACGCCGAATTTGCATTCTCGCGAGCAATATCTCCCGAGTTGGCTAAAACCTTCCCGAAAATGTAGATGCTGTACATTTTGCTAAAGAAACTCCTCAGGTTATCATTTGCTTGTAGTATTTGGAGCATGGACCACTTACTGTTTCTGTCCTCTTTGTACTTTGTTGTTTGAGGGTGGCCTGACCATGTGGGCGTTTTGGCGGCCATTTTGTGAAGCCAAGCAATGTCCTTTTGCCATAGGAATGTATTGTCTGTCTTCTCTTTCTTTTCATGTATTTGGGGGTGGCCAGGCCATGTGGGGGCGGCCATTTTGTGTGACCTTCCACCGTGCTTTAGTGTTTTTGCCGCAGGCCTACAAACTTGTGATTTTTTTCTGCCAGTAGGCCTAGAGTCCCAGAGGTAGTCAGCGGAGATGCTTGATGTAGCGGTTTCCATTTTGTCTGTTGAATTTAACATAATTTAGGGCATGGGTGGCAATGCATTGAATTTTCAAATTGGTGTTTGGGGTGTCGTTCACTGTTTGAGTGTAAACTGTAAATGCCTTTGTTGTTTGTGTTACTTTCAAACCTTGTAGCCATGGGGATTATCTTTTTTGCATTAACCTGTGATGCAGGCATCCTCCTTTTTCTGGCCATATAGGGAGGGATATAGGCCTGCTTGAGTTTATTGTTTTCTGGCCTTTACCCATGTACCTGTGATGAGAGTGCCCATGTGGAGCTGTGGTGGTAGTAGTAGCGTGCTGTTTTGTTTTTGACAAATTGGCCTGTGTCTTGCCATTGTTCCTGTTGGCTTACTACTGTTCACATCCCCATTGCTATCTGCTGCAGGTCACTGATGCTGCATCCATCCGAAATGATGCACAAATTAAGGATAAACAAGTTGCATTTCCACTACATTTGCATTTTCGTTCTTTGCTATTCTTACTCTTACTGGTTGTACTAATACTTCTAGTAGTAATTAAAATTAAAGCTAAAAAAAAACACATTTGACTGATGTTGTTCTGCCTTCTTTGCTTGCAGGTGCACAAAAGACTGAAGAGGAGGTGTCTGTCATCATTCATCGCCTGTTCTACTGCCAGAAGGACGTCCTTCTGTACTACGTCACGTGTGGTGTGACTAACCTGACCAGACATCATTCTCAGCAACTTGTGCAACTGAGTGCTGCTGCTGACATCTGAAGAAGATGGGCCTAAAGAAAGCAGGTACCAGGTCCTCCAAGACCAAGAAAGTTGCTGAGAAGAAGGAAGAACAGAAGATGGAAGTGACACTTAAGTCTGGTGTTGACCCGAAAACCTTTTTTGGGCCAAAAAAAAGTACGCCTGCAGCAGCAGTGACCGGGGTCCAAGCTGGGGCCAGCACCTCCGCATCAGTGGGCCCAAGCCACCAACCCAGGCCCAAGCAGATCAGTGGGGAAGGGGTAGCCAGCCTAATGGTGGAAAGCAGTGATACTGAGCCTGAGCTGAACTTATCGCTATCTCAAAGTAGTACACATTCCACGCAAGAGGGAACACAGCAGAAAAGTGGTGAACAACCAGCATCCGCAATAGTAGATGTTCAACCTGAGCCACCGCCCGCAATAGTAGTTGTTCAACAACCACCGCCCGCAATAGTAGATGCTCAACGAAAAGAACAACCACAACCACCGCCAGCAATAGTAGGTGTTCCACAACCACCGCCCGCAATAGTAGATGTTCAACGAAAACAACAACCACAACCACCGCCTGCAATAGTTGTTGTTCAAGAACCACCACCGGCAATAGTAGTTGTTGTTCCTCCCGAAGTCGGGGCAGTTCAGGAAATTGAGCCTGATGCAGAGCAAGAAGAGGCAGCACCTCATGCAGGAGATCTATTGTTTTTCCAATCCCCACCAAGGAAAAGGAGGGTTAGTCCATCAAGTTCTTTGCCAAGCATCCCTTCTGATGATCTTGATCTCAATTGGGAGCCACAACAATCTGAGCATGAGAGGGAGAGACATCCCAAGAAGACCAGGCTAGGGAAAAGGAAGGTTCCAGGAAGCCTACCACTTATGGAGTGCGATGTTGAGCAGCCGGATAATGATGGTGATGATGAGTCAGACCCAGTCATCATCACAAGCATTACTCCTGGCCCTGAGGACATGGAGACCAACATTTTAACCCTAGCAAGAATGACTGCGACTAGGGATGTAGCACGCATACCGCCAACACAGGCCACACCAAAACTACCTCCAGCTTCCATTTTTACATTTGCACAGGTCCGGCAGCGTCCTACATCCAGCACAAGTTCCACCTCAGCAGAAGTAGGTAGTGGTACTACTGCGCAGCCACATAGTGAAATTCACCACACAACCTCCAGTTCATCCGGCATTGGAAGTGGCACCTCTAGCAGGAGACAAGTGTGGGACTTCTTTACAGTTAGCGAAAAGGAGGAGAACATTGCTATATGCTCCATTTGTCATTCCTCTGTTAGTCGTGGTAAGCTTGGTACAAACTATGGTACCGGAGGCCAAATGACCCATATGAAAAAACACCACCCAATCAAGTGGGAGGACCACCTACGTATCATAAAAGCAGGAACCATTAATGTTGGTGGGGGAGCAGTAGAAGGTCCACAGGTCGAACAGGAAGAAGAGGGAGACATTCTATCTGGTAGTGGTACACTAAGTACCCCTGTCCGACTCCCCAGCACTGCAGTGGTAGATCCCACATCCTCCGCATCAGCAACATCTCTGTGGCACCAGAGTAAGAGTAACCCGGAGACACCAAGGAGTACGGGTGCGAAGTCTGCGACGCAAATTACAGCATTGGGCACATCAGAAAGAAATACCAAGCAGCGTACCATTGTTAGCATGTTTAGGCAGGAGGGAAAGTACGAGCGCAACCACCCAATAGCACGTTTTTACAATGCTAAGCTTGCTAAAATGTTAGCTCTGGACCTTCTCCCTTTTTCTTTTGTTGAAGGGGTGGGTTTCCTGGAATTTGTGACAACCCTCTGCCCAAAATGGAATGTTCCCAGCCGCTACTATTTTGCCAGAGTTGCTGTTCCAGCACTACACCACGACGTGCTGGAATTGCTTGGAAAAGCCTTGCAGCAGAGTGCTGTGCATAGTATCCACCTGACAACAGACATGTGGACCAGTAGCCAAGCCACTGATTACATGTGCATCACTGCACACTGGATCTCTTTTACAGGTGTTAGAGACAAGATATCTACAGGCATTGACACTACTGAGATTTTTAATGATACTCGCAAACATGCTACTGTAGCCATGTTTGCTATGGAGACATCGCATACTGCTGCAAACATTTTGGATGAGTTCAACAGCAAGGTCTTTGAATGGCTGCGACCAAGAGGTCTCAATATTGGTTTTGTTGCCACCGACAATGGCAGTAATGTAGTTAAGGCCATGGAAGATGGTGGCTATTTTAGGGTCCCGTGTTTGGCACACTGCATTAACATTGTAGTTCAAGACTTTCTGAAAAATTAAAGCAAAGTCAGCAGCTTACTGACCATTTGCAGAAGAATCTGCACGCATTTCAATCATTCTTTTAAAGCCCGGAAGCAGCTATGGGTCATTCAACGTGAGTATAGAATGCCAGTGAAAGCACTCATCCAGGAGGTACCAACACGTTGGAACTCTACTTATTACATGCTTGATCGGCTGTTTGAGCAGTACATACCACCTAATGCTTATGTCATGACAAGAAGATCAGGGGATCCAACTGGTGTTATTAAAGCCATGACAGTTGAGATGTCGCAATGGGACCTGACAGAGATGCTACTTCCTTTTGAGGTCTTCACACGTGCAGTCAGCAGGGAGGACTGTACTATGAGCCAAGCTATCCCATTGTTGTACATGCTGGAGCAAGAGCTGAAGGAGGTGTCTGAAACATACGAAGGTGTTGAAGGAAAACTTGAAGCATGTAATTTGGCGAATTCCTTAGCCGCCCGCTTATTTCAGAATAAAAGGATTCAAAATAAGATTGTGTCGCATCAACATTACATTACTGCCACAATTTTGGATCCACGGTACAAATTATTTGTGAACAGTAATGCAGTATTTCCTTTTTCAGAAGGGGATGTTTCCAAGTACAAAACTGTAATAGCCGAGGAAGCCACTGATTTAGAAAATGAACGGCTCTCAATTAAAGGCCTGCCAGTGCCAGCCCAGGACAGTGCAAGTACTACTGAGCATCCTACAGAGTCAAGTTCTTCTTCACAGCATGCGAGCAGTGTGTTTGCTTCCCAGCAGTCACCAACACAAACAATAACAACAACCGCACCAACAGGATCTGATTCATCAGACACAAGCAAAAAAATAGCTGCTTGGTTTCTACAGAAAGGGATGGGTAAGTCCATTGCTGTCGCAAAGCAAAAGGAGGATGAGCAAGCCCGAGCACCAATGAACATTGAGCGGTTGGTCCAGGCCTATCTGGATGACACAACAGAGGTGTTCATGGAGCAAAGCCCATTGGTGTATTGGTATAGGACAAGAAGCCAATGGCCACTGCTCAGCAGGCTGGCGATAAAGTATCTAGCTTGCCCTGTTGCAAGTGTCTCTTCTGAGCGTGTTTTCAGTGCTGCTGGTGCCATTGTGACTGTGAAAAGGACCAGCCTCTCGCCCAAAAGCGTGGAGAGGTTAACCATGATAAAAATGAATCAGCACTTGATACCACCAGACTACAAAGTACGTGAATCAGAGCTGGAAAAGGAGAGCGAGTCGGAAGAAATAATTAGTGGGTTACAGGACCTACTTCTGTCGGAAGAACCACCAGGGTTTGAGGACGAGCTCCTCTTCGCTGACAACTAGGCATTGCTTGCAGTGCCAAACTTAATAATCATCAATCACAGGTAAGAAGAGAAGTTTGCTAGGAGGTATAATGGAGGAGAGAATGGTAGTACAAATAGGACAAATATGACTCAGTGAGGGGTACCGCATCTATCTGTTGGCATGATGTTGTTACATGTGGTCAATTAATAAATTATTTCAATCAAACACTGGCCGCTGCCCTGCATGTAGAGTAAACCTTGTGACGTACAACAGTAACCCCACCACAAAACAACATCATATGTGTACGTTGAAAATAAATAACATTTATTGATGTACATAAAAAATATCCTCCTAGTCCTCTCCTATCCCACCCCTATCCCCACCCTAAGCCCAACCAATGTCCAAGTCCAAAGAATGTCCCACAAAAATAAGTTAACCCCAACACCCAATTCCCACCCACCAACAAAAGTATTTAAAAAGGGGCAAATGAACAGGGTCCATCACAATCGGCGGGCTTTAAGGTGTTTGTCCACCAATATCTTCAGACGCTCCTCTAATTGATCCTCCAACTTTGACACCCGGAGGAGAATCTTTTGCCGAAATGCACGGCACCTACATTTGCATCCATGTGGGGGGGCGGCAGATGTTGTTACATGCCGGCGGTGAGCGGATGCCTGACCACGGCGGCGTACTCCTGCAGGTGGGGCCTGGCTGGGGCCTGGGGCATTGGTAGAAGCAGCAGCTGCTGCCTCTTCCTCCTCCTCGGCCTCAGCCACCAGCCGGCGGTACTCCTCAACAATGGCCTGCAGTTTCCTTTGCCGGGCCCTGGCTGCCAACTCCTTGCTTGATGGTTTGTGGGAAGGAGTATGAGTATCTATAAAAAAAGGAACAGAATTGTAACTGAAACTCTTCCAAATTAATTCAACACATAGTGGCATAGTAGCACTACCAAGCGCAGTACATACAAATGGTGGCAACTTTTAGCATCTATCTAATCTATCCTCCTGCTTCCCCTGCCTGTAACCTTTGTTGAAGTTTTTTCTGGCATTATACTGGCCCTAGTACTATGGGTGGACTTGAGTACACAGAAGAACACCAGTCTTTTTTGTATCTCCTTTTATATTTTCAAAGTAAGACTCTGCTTCCAGTGACAGTCTCCACCTATGATGAATACAATTCATTTAGGGGGAAAACAACCAATAAAAATAAATGTCTATCATTCTTTATTATCGCCTTAGCTGGTTTCACTTTCACCAACAACCACCCATGCGTCCACTCCTTCCTTGCCTTGGGTTTCATTGTCACAAACTCCGCTCATGGTTCTTGCTATCCACTATATCCATGCACCCATATTGTTTTGCCCAACCAGGCATGCATCTTCTCTTTCACCTTCCAGTTCTACCCATCCTTCAACAACCCATGCATCGGATTCATATCAGCCACGTGCATGAACGTTCCAAAGTATCCTTCTATGGTCTTTCGTCCTTCCTCCTTCCTCCCTAGTTCACTTCTTTCCCTTTTTGTTCAACACATCCCTCAAGGTCATCTGATCTGATTTTTAGTCTTCTCCATAACTTTCACAGCTGAGTTGGAGTCTGATAGAAGAGGCCTTGTTTACTCAACTCACGCTGGTAATGCTGCAAAGGGTGTCTTCTTCAACCATTGTATATTGTCCAGTACAATTTCAAATTCATACTTTCTTAATAAGTCTCATAGCACAGTGAGGGAAATGTTCCCCTTCCACCTAGTAATGCAATAAGTAATGAATATAACTTAAAACCGCCCACCGCTGAAGTTTCCTCCCCCACTGTTGCTACTGCAGGTGCCGCAGCCACTGTCCCCTCCTGGGTGGCATTAGTATCGCCGCTGGCCCCGTCGGCAGTGGCACTGGTCGTTGGTAGTGACTGTGCACCTATAAAAGCAAGTACACCTTTTGAGATGCCTACACAACTTCCCCTATTTTACTAGTTGTACTTCACCAGGAAGGAAGATTGAAAATACAGTTACGTACAACATAAAGCATTGTAAGTGTGACTAGTCCAAATTGCGTACTACTGTACAGCAGTCATTAGACAGAGTTTAGTTTTACTTTATTAGATGGTCCCTAGGGTCATCTAATCTCTACTCCTACTCTAGTCTTTGGAACGATAGCCTGAGCCATGTAACCATTTTAGAATGATCCGGGTCTACTGTTTTGCCCATGTTGTTACCTTGCAGCTTGTTGCAGTAAGAAAGACACCTTTGAGGCCACATGAGTGTTGCATACAACTAAAGAGGTTGACTTATTTACTTACAGTATTGTTAATCCCTTTTGCTTATCCATAATGTTACACTTTTTTGGCATGACTGCTATAAACTGGCATAGTTATTCACTGTCTAACGTGCAACATTTTTCTCCTAGGCAGATGAGAAGATTGCCTTCTACGAACCAGAGATTAGCAGAGCTTTCGAAAGATGCATGTGTAACCAGTATACGTTCAATGGTGAGGGGTCTCCCACAATTCCCACAGTTCTCTATCGTGCACTAGTTGTACATAAATGTATAGTATTTAATCTTCTTTATTGTGCATGGTGGAGCTGGATGTTTTTCATGGAACAACTTACAAGTTACAACAATACAAAGCTTGTTGTTAAAAAAATAAAGTTTTTGAACTTGCACATAGACTCTGTGGTATATTTTGAGTGTCTGGGGTGTTGTGGACTTAAACGAGTGAGTGAGCGAAAGGGTGTTCTTCTGTTCTGGGTTGTGTAAGAAAATCATTGGGTATATCTAACTATCTTCTTGTGGGGGTCGGGACGGAGGGGGACAAATGACTATGACTGAGACACTTAGGTAGGTAGACTGTCGTTGAATTGTGGGTTCTTCTGACTGAGTTCTGTGACTAGGGTGTAAGGTCCAACCTCCCTATCACCAACATCCTATTTTCTTGTGCATAGTTCTGTATGTGCCTGTGCAGAGAATAACCACAACAGTAGTAGTAGTATAATAACCTAACAAAAATTAGTAGGCAAACATCTGGTTGCGCATTTTTGGGGTGGGAATTGACAAAGACTAGAGATTACAGATGTCAACGCAAAAGACAGGAGTGGACCCAGTGGCTACAGCTATTCTATCACAGCTTTATTCCAAAGAATACCTTAACTAAAGAGTGGCCAACAGGGCAAGCTTAGCTAAAGACAGTCTAATAGTAGTAGCACAAAGAGTCATCGGGCAGAGGCAGTTTGAAGGAATTTAAACTAGTCAGGGATGGCATTAGATACCCAAAATTTGGAAAACAAATTAAAGACCAAAGAAGGTTTAGCTAACATTTAATTAGGAAGGAGGCTTAATAGGTTTGAAACAATAAGGTGTGTAAAAAGTTAGGGAAATATAATTCATAATAATATAAGCACGGGAGGACTTACTGGGGCCAGCAGCAGGATCCTCGGTAGAGGAGCGCTCCTCTGGTGGTTGTCCCGCCGGCTCGGACCCCGTCTTCGTGCCCCTGGGTGGTGCTGATCATGTAAGAAATAATAAAGAAAGAGAAACATTGAGTGCTGTGAAACAAATACATCATTCAAAATTCCTCTCAAACATTTTAGGAAACAACAATTGCAATAAAATTTACTTCGAAGTCTAAATGACTACTGGCTTGCAGGATTCACAGACCGTCTACTTATAGAACACTAATCAAATGTTCCATAAACATTCTGATTGCAGAATATACTAACGAAGCCAGTACCTCCTGACCTACACCACCTATTCCAGAATCCAGCCGGGTCAATTGTTCAGTAAGTCGGCATTTCCATTTTATTTTTGCCCGCAAACATGCATAGATGAGAGGGAGAAGTAGGATACATGCATAAATTTGTCCATACACGAAATTGTTGGTTGCTTGCGTCATATGAAGTGCTACTGACTGACGTGACAATGCTATTGCTGCTAAGCCTACCACTCAGTAAACAAACTGCAAACCGGTTCTATGGAGGGGTGGTATAAATAAGAACTAACTAAGTATTCAGTGACAGAGGAGGCGCCGCGTCATGCAGACCGTTAAGAAAATATGAACTAATACTATCCATCCACCACTATTTCACTAAAGGACAATGTAAGGACTAGACTCTAGCAATAGCATTAACTAACTTCAGTTCTCTAAAGTAAACTCTAAGATCAATAATCACCAGCCCAAGCTAGCGCACAGTTACAAACCAGTAAGAGAAGTGGCGAGCGAGCAGCACCTGTGTCATACGGTAACAGAAGATTTTGAGACGGAATTGATCGGCAATGTAACTAAGCGCACAAGTAATCGTGTTACTTATTCGTCCAAGAATTATACACAATACTTATACTACTATATATACATATAATAATATTACTAGCTACTCACCAAGCCCCACGACCTCGACACCTAGCAGGTCCAACACGTCCTGCTCCCTGTCCAGAATGTCTGCCCACCGGTGGGCCAGCTGCTGGTGGGTGCGCCGGATATCCGTGCGGCGGAAGACTGCCCGGCGCACCTTCGCCCACCGGCGGTGACGCTCCTCTGGGAGGTAACCAGAGCCTGGCCTGCCGCCTGCTGCCAAGGTCAAGGGAAGGTGGCGCTGGATAAAAAAAATAAGGGCGGCCACCTCCTCCTCCCCGAAAAGATTCCGGGCCTTCACCCCTGAAGGTCGCATTCTGCCGCAAGGAAGCCGGCTCTTGGGCGCAGGCGCCTTGCCCCTCGAGCCGGTTCTGCTGCTCCCCTTTGCCATGGTTCTGGGGTGGAGGTGGAAAAGAAAAGTTAGAACAAAAGGAAAAAAAGTTAGGGGGAAGAAGTAGGAGTAAAATAAAAAAGTAGAAAAGTTTTAAAAAAGGTGAAAAAGTAGAAATAAAATGCAAAATATAGACTTAGGGACAGAGAGAGATAGATGATAAGTAAAAAAAGTAAGAAAAACTGTGAAAATAGGTAAAGATTGCACAGATATAAGGTGGATAAAAAACTAAGCCCAGAACCATAGCATAGAGTGTGAAAAACAAGATGGCCGCGCCCATCGTGACCACGTGGGTAAGTTCGCGCGCGATTTCACGCGAACACGCACTTTGTCAGCGTGAACAAGTAGTTGTGTTCCCGAACAAGACGTGCACCGCGCGAACACGTTATACGCGACCCGGAAGAGGAAATAGGGGGCGCGAGCGGGCGGGACAATTGAAAAAACAAGATGGCCGCGCCCATAGCCCACCACATGGGTAAGGTCGCACGCTACAATCCCCCGAACACGCAGACAGCGCCCCGAACACACACAACGCGCTCCCGAGCAAGAAAAACGGCTCGCGAACGGGACCAGCAAGCTACTACGCACGCTTGCGAAGCTACGCGAAGCTCGCGTAGTGCGAGAACGTCTTTGCGTAGCTTCGCGTAGCGCGACTACGCGTACTACGCCCAGGGTTAGTTATAGGAGCTACAGTGTCAGCAAAATGAGAAATAAATCTCCTATAGAAGTTGGCAAACCCCAGAAACCTCTGTATGTCTTTTACAGAGGATGGTTCAGGCCAGTCGGTAATGGCATTGATTTTCTTCATGTCCATAGTGATTCCTAAAGGAGACAAGCAGTATCCTAGAAAGTCAACTTTGTTTGTATTAAATATACATTTCTCTAATTTAGCAAAAAGGTGATTTTCTTTTAATTTTGCTAATACTGCACGAACATGTAGGGTATGCTCCTCCTGATCCTTTGAGTA
Source organism: Lissotriton helveticus (assembly GCF_964261635.1). Taxonomy (NCBI): domain Eukaryota; kingdom Metazoa; phylum Chordata; class Amphibia; order Caudata; family Salamandridae; genus Lissotriton; species Lissotriton helveticus. The sequence continues at coordinate 1,451,776,308 of NC_136065.1, forward strand.
AATGAGGATGTCGTCAATATATACAATGACGCACACATGCAAGAATTCTTGTAAGACTTCATTAATGAAGAATTGGAATGCCGCGGGGGCATTACACAAGCCAAAGGGCATTACAGTGTATTCGAACAGTCCAAACTTTGTTTTGAAGGCTGTCTTCCACTCATTGTTCTCTTTGATTCTAACTAAGTGGTATGCTCCACGTAAATCCAGTGGAATGTCTTAATTGGTCCAACAAAACGGGTATCAAAGGTAGAGGGTATTTATTTTTTATTGTAGCCTTATTTAATCCTCTATAGTCTATACAAGCGCGCAGAGACTTATCTGGTTTCGGGATAAAAAAAGTGGAGATGATACCGGAGATGTGGAATGACGGATGAACCTAGACTGTAATAGGTCATCTAAATAAGTTCTGAAATATTTGGTCTCTTCATCAGTTAAAGCATATACTCTGTTATTTGGCAAAGGGGCCCCCGGGATTAGATCAATTCGACAGTCATAGGACCGATGTGGGGGCAAAACACCAGCTTTCACTGGATCAAAGACGTCTTTAAAATCAGAATATGCAGGTGGAATACTCGGTTGCTCTTGAGTAATACTGGCACAGGGTATTACAGTGCTCTGTTCATTCCCAGCTTCCTGACAGCAATTGATTCTACAAAATGAGGAATCCAAAGTAACTGTTGTATTTACCCAATCAATTTTTGGGTTATGAGCAGTTAGCCAAGTCACCCCTAGAATCAACCCAAAATTGGGGGTGTCAATCAGGTCAAAACGAATCACTTCCGTGTGTCCGTTTTGACAAACCATAACGAGTGGTCTTGTTTGTTTCGTGATTAAACCAGACATCAGTTCAGATCCATCAACAGCACAAACTGTTTCAGGACTGGGCTTTAAACACACAGGGAGACCTAAGGTTTCAACTAACTTATTGTCCACAGAATTTCCTGTAGCTCCTGAATCAAGTAGAACAGGGAGAGAATGTGGAACCTTGGTAGATACTATTAAAAAGATTTGAATTAAAAAATGTTTAGGTATGTGAGGTACTACAAAAGCTGCACTTTTACAGGTTTGATAATGATGTTTTCTCAACAAAGTAACCTCTCCCCTTGTCGAGCTTATTCGTTTTCCGGCTCTATAGAAGAGGCAGAGGAACCTGCAACCTTTCGTGGAGTTTTAGGTTTTACCGGACATTCCTTAGCAAAATGGCCTGCTTTGCCGCAATACAAGCAAAGTTGGAGTTTTCTCCTTCTTTCCTTTTCTTCTGTTGAGAGAGGACCTTTAAGCGTTCCTATCTGCATAGGTTCAGGTTCAGGGAGCCTATTTTCTGTTTCTTTCTTATCATGACTAACGAAGGTTAAACGTGATTCCAGTTTAGATTTATCTCCCTTCCTTTCTCCTAATCTATGTTCAAGTTTGACCACAAGATCCACAAATCAGAATAATCTTCTGGCAAGTCGACGATATGTGCTAACGCATCTTTTAATTTGTTTCTTAAACCTTTATAAAAAAGAGATACACGCTTCTCTTTAGGCCACTGTGTTTCTGTGAGTAGGCGATTAAAACTAGTAAGGTAGGTTAATAAATCCTTATTGCCTTGCTTTAAATTTAAGAGTTCATTATCACTTGCTTGCATAAATGTGTGTTTTGCAAAAAGACTATTCATAGTTCGTTGAAACTGATTCCAATTATGGAGGATTGGATCATCCCTATCCACAAAAGGGATTGACCAACTAGCTGCCGTTCCGCCCAAATAAGACAAAACAAATGCCACTTTTGTAGCATCGGTGGGGAACTGTTGCGGCTTACAAAGAAAATGTAACTGGCATTGATTTATAAAAACATGGAACTTGCTACTATCCCCATGAAAACAGTCAGGCGCAGCTAATAGCACAGTAGTAGGAATGTTTACTGTGACCTCCACTGGAGGTGAGACAGGTGTATGTTTTGGTCTTGCACCAGTTTCTCTAGAATCTTTAAATAAGGGGGGAAAGGTTGTGTGCCATGGAGACTCCCTAGGTTTATACCTGACCAAGTCCTGTTTTAAAGCTGCATTTTCCAATTTTAGTTTTTCTATTTCCTCTTGCATGAGATGCATGAGCCCAGGCACTGATTCATTATGGGCCAACTCTTCATTTAAGGCTTGCACCATATCTGTAGTGTCAATGCCTTCTGATGCTTCCCCTGTATTCATCGTCCAGCAGAACTGAGCTTTTTAAGGCTTGTGTTTCTGTCAAAGCCCTGCTCACCTGATTATCTAGTCAGTTCTGATGGAGTTTGAAGACAGTCCAATCCCGCCCTGAAACTGCTTGTTCCAGCATACTGATTTATACAAAGTGCGAAGAACCAGAAGCCCCAGGGAAGGGGGAATTGGATAAAATAAAAAAGAGAGAGACAGAGACAACACTGCTCTGGTGTTTTCCACTGCTGAAGTTCTGTAATGTAAAGCTCTTTCAAACTTTTCGTGAAATTGTACCTAGTAAAACATAAACAAGAACAGGTAAGTATAACCTATCCCTAGCCGTTAACCTCACTCTCCTGTATGATGCGAGATTCTATCCTTGCTAAATACCTCTCTTGTCCTGGTGTTAGTCTTCCAGGCTGAATTTGTTCTGCTCTCTGGGATGTGCCTTCTACTTATAATAGCTATCTAAAAAGGCTAAGAAAACACCTTTGTTAGATTCATAAACTCTAAGCATCGACTTTGAATTTACTAAAATAATTTCTGTTTGTTTTTATAAAACTCACTTAACACATGCCCAAGATCGTCATAAAATAAGAACTGCACTTTTAATCCAAAATGCAGTGAAAACTCTGTGCCAGTCTTAGATTAACTGTTTATCTTGCAGTAAACCATTTCACGGTTCGAATGTCAATGTTCTTCCGTGATCGGAATGTGAAAACAATGTTCGATTCACAAAGTTCCACAAAGCACTGTCATTTAACCAAAGTTCGATGTACAGGTTCCTTTTAAAAGTATCAGAAAACAATGTCCATTTCTTAACTTCTTGATTTAAAGCGTACAAATCTTTGTATCACATCAAGAAGAAAAAAGCTTGCTGAAAATAAAGGTTTTTTCACTTACTTGTTGCACGGAGGGGTTAATGCTCAATCTAACCTTGTTTTCTTTTCTTTTTTTCAGGTTGCTTCAATTTGTAAGGTGAAGAGGCCGAGATCCTGAAGAACTGGAGTCCGGAATGAAGAGGTGTCAGTATCAGCGCCCCCAGGTTCGGAAGAGAGCAAGGTTCGTCGCTGAATGAAATGCCAACGCCAGACTGGAGGAGGATCGGTAATCAGGTAAGCAGGAGAAAGACGAACACAAGCACTGGGAAATGTTCGAGGCTGTCTTTTATACTGTACCGGGTGTGGTTCCCACGTGCTGCACGTTGTTCCTGGGAAACATGTAGTGCTTCAGTTTTTATGCAAATAAGAAGCACACGGGAGGGTTTAGCACATGGCAAAACGAGAACAACTAAATAAGCCTTGATAAAATCAAAAGCACTACCCACATGATAATAAAACTATGCCTGATTTACTTGACTTTAAGAATGCAATATAAAGACCAAAAGAAATCTAGGGGATGAGACTGGATGCTTCATATCGGCGTGTAGTTCAAAGAAAGATCTATCTGTGAGACCACTAATGAAATGAAAGGGGACAGGCTCTTTGTGCACAAACCCTAACAATATGGCAGCAGGTTGTGGCCAGGAAGGGCTCCACAAGAACAGATAGCTGTCAGGCGAGGTCCCAGTGAGGCCATTGGCCTTTGGTGGAAAAGCTCCGAGCAGCAGAAACGCAGATTTTTTTCCCCAGGGAAGATCCTTCACCGGCTTGACACTATTGGCACATTTGCCCAGTGAAGATTTCTTCCAGGACCTAGGGAAAAGGAAAAAGCACTTGTGGTCAAGATTCACTCCAGCAGAAGCCAACAGCATGGTGCAGGGCAGTTTGAACTGATCAGCTGGGCGGTCTCTTGTAGCTTGGTGTGTCTCTGTTGCTTGAACATGAGATCCAAAAAGTGGGGGTGGTGATGGACAGAGCATCTGAATTAAACAGAACACTCGTACCCAGTCAAAAGATCAGTGCTTGATCCATCACCGTTTTTTAGCTCACTGCACCATCCCAGCTCAGAACCTGGCTACATGCAAATTAGTCTGACCCTGGCCCAGTGCATCATGGGAACAGGGCAGACCAAACTACCAAGCCAATTCTTTACTGGAAAGGAAACAAGCTTCCGGAGACCGGTTTCTGGCATTACAGCCGTCTTCGGCCCGGCTTGCTTGAATCCTGATGGTGCAGTGAGCAAGGGGCTCACATCTGAGTATACCCTGCCACACTTGTGGTGGCTAAAACGATTCAAAAAGTGGGGGTGGTGATGGACAGAGCATCTGAATTAAACAGAACACTCGTACCCAGTCAAAAGATCAGGGCTTGATCCATCACCGTTTTTTAGCTCACTGCACCATCCCAGCTCAGAACCTGGCTACATGCAAATTAGTCTGACCCGGGCCCAGTGCATCATGGGAACAGGGCAGACCAAACTACCAAGCCAATTCTTTACTGGAAAGGAAACAAGCTTCCGGGGACCGGTTTCTGGCATTACAGCCGTCTTCGGCCCGGCTTGCTTGAATCCTGATGGTGCAGTGAGCAAGGGACTCACATCTGAGTACACCCTGCCACACTTGTGATGGCTAAAACGATTCAAAAAGTGGGGTGGTGATGGACAGAGCATCTGAATTAAACAGAACACTCGTACCCAGTCAAAAGATCAGGGCTTGATCCATCACCGTTTTTTAGCTCACTGCACCATCCCAGCTCAGAACCTGGCTACATGCAAATTAGTCTGACCCTGGCCCAGTGCATCATGGGAACAGGGCAGACCAAACTACCAAGCCAATTCTTTACTGGAAAGGAAACAAGCTTCCGGGGACCGGTTTCTGACATTACAGCCGTCTTCGGCCCGGCTTGCTTGAATCCTGATGGTGCAGTGAGCAAGGGGCTCACATCTGAGTATACCCTGCCACACTTGTGGTGGCTAAAACGATTCAAAAAGTGGGGGTGGTGATGGACAGAGCATCTGAATTAAACAGAACACTCGTACCCAGTCAAAAGATCAGGGCTTGATCCATCACCGTTTTTTAGCTCACTGCACCATCCCAGCTCAGAACCTGGCTACATGCAAATTAGTCTGACCCTGGCCCAGTGCATCATGGGAACAGGGCAGACCAAACTACCAAGCCAATTCTTTACTGGAAAGGAAACAAGCTTCCGGGGACCGGTTTCTGACATTACAGCCGTCTTCGGCCCGGCTTGCTTGAATCCTGATGGTGCAGTGAGCAAGGGGCTCACATCTGAGTATACCCTGCCACACTTGTGGTGGCTAAAACGATTCAAAAAGTGGGGGTGGTGATGGACAGAGCATCTGAATTAAACAGAACACTCGTACCCAGTCAAAAGATCAGGGCTTGATCCATCACCGTTTTTTAGCTCACTGCACCATCCCAGCTCAGAACCTGGCTACATGCAAATTAGTCTGACCCTGGCCCAGTGCATCATGGGAACAGGGCAGACCAAACTACCAAGCCAATTCTTTACTGGAAAGGAAACAAGCTTCCGGGGACCGGTTTCTGGCATTACAGCCGTCTTCGGCCCGGCTTGCTTGAATCCTGATGGTGCAGTGAGCAAGGGACTCACATCTGAGTATACCCTGCCACACTTGTGGTGGCTAAAACGATTCAAAAAGTGGGGGTGGTGATGGACAGAGCATCTGAATTAAACAGAACACTTGTACCCAGTCAAAAGATCACTACACCATCCCAGCTCAGAACCTGGCTACATGCAAATTAGTCTGACCCTGGCCCAGTGCATCATGGGAACATGAGATCAGCTTTGTGACCCTGGGAGGCCGCTTTTTTGTCTTGAGTACAAGAGGGAGAGCAGGTCCAGTCCCTCTGGGTGCTTCTGAGGTCTCAGACTGCAGATTCAGTCCTTTCTTCCTCAGGTCTAGTAGTGTTCTGAATAGGGTAGTGGGTATGCCACATTTATGCCTGGAACCAGCTTTTTAGCAGTGGGTGACTCCTGGTTCCTCACTAACCTGTAGGATAAAAGTTCTCAGGGGTCACCCCACTCACTTTTGCAGAATTTCCTGTGCATCCCCCTTTGAATTAATTCAAGCTGCTGAAACCCTTCTACACCTGTGCAGAGTCTGTGTACCTACCCCAGAGGTGAGGCCAATGAAATGAGCAACACCTCCTCTGGGGTCACAACAAACCAGTTCTAGGGACAGTTCTCCCACCCACTATGATTAGAACCTGGCTGATTGCGGGAACAAAAAAGGGTCCTGTGCAGGTGTCATCTGACATCTGCCTGTGACAGAGGAGGTTCCTTTTAAGATAATTAAGTTTGTAGGTACTGTTCAAATGGTCCAGTGAACAGAAACACCTCCTCTCACCCAAGGTTTTGTATTCTGCGCTGTAGAAATTTTGTACACCTCATTCAGAGTCAAGCACTCAGAGAGTGCAGCTAGAGGCTAATGCAAATTAACCTGGAGAGGATTAGGCAGGCTTAAAGGCAACATTCTAAAAGTACTCTGTCCTTAATATGTATTAACAATCTGACTTCACCAGTGAAATTCTCTTTTAATAAATATTTTAAAGAGCACTTTGCCAGGGCCGGTTTTAGTTCCCAGTCCGGCCATACAAGAATGACAACATTATTAAACTGAATATTGCATCCCAGTGGTTTTCTATGGAAAAGCCAAGTTTGCTAAATAGCTTTTGGTGTTTTTCACTCTACGGACAGGTTTAATATCACTTTTCTACATGTCCTACTTTAAAATGCCATTCACCCTGCCATATTGGCGCTAAACCCTACATATGGGTGACTAATTAATATTACAAAGGAGGTTTTTGAGCTATTAAAAAATGTGTTTATTTTGACAGTTCGAATTGCAGTATATAAACTAACACAGTCAAGATAAAATGGTCGGTCTGAATCCATATTTTATTGGGTCACTGTAGTGGAGGGCACAATGAGTGCTGCAGTCCATTTGTGACATTTTACTTACAGGTCCTGGTACATTTTGTGCCATATACTAGGGATGTATAGATAAGTTAAATATGCCAATCACATATATACCAGTGTCATCATGTTGAAAGAAGGACCAAAGACACCTCTTCACTAGTTATCAAGGGCAAAGTGCACAGAGTTCTACCACCAGCAAAAACAGTTAAGGTAAAAATGGGAGGACACCTCACAAAACTCGGTATTTCCCTACACACCCACCCCCAAGCAGAAAGCAGTGAGAACTATCCACCCCCATGTCTGTTCTTATGGCTAACTTGGAAATACCATCAGTCTTAGCGTGGTCAGTCCCAGGACGATGTTCCACCATGAAATGCATAATCTGAAGGGAGATGGATCACCTCAACAGTTTAGGATTTTCACTCCACATTTACATCAGCCATCTGAAGGGTCTGTGGTCTGATGAAACCCTGTATGGGTGTCAAACAGGTATGGTCTACGTTTCTTCAGTGGCCAGATTACTGCAAATACTTCCCTCTCAATGTTACTCCACCTCTGTTCCCTGAGTAGTAGCCTCCTTCTGACGAAGGCTACAAGTTGGTCTAGGCCCTCCTCATTCAGCTGTGAATGAATAGTCCCAATGCCATGCTCTGAAGTGTCTATCTGTGCAAGGAATTCTTTACCGAAGTCAGGTGCCTTGAGTACTGGTGCTGAACCTGCAGCTTCCTTCAGGATGTCAAAGGACTTTTGATACACCTCTCTCCAGATAACTGACTTTTAATGCTTTTTGGAAGTTAGTGCTGTACGGGTGGGGGAAGTAGGAGCAACACTGGTGTGATACCTCTTCATAACCTTCCTGTAGTATCCATTGAGGCAAACAAGGACCTCAATCTGGGTCTGTGCCTTGGGACATTTACAGGTCATGATGGTCTGGAGTCTGTGTTGAGAGGTTGTGTTTGTCATCCACCAACATGGTGGCCCAGGTACACCACAAAACCCTGCTCTGTCTGGCACGTATTGGCCCTGATAGTCAGGCCTATCTGCTGTAGGGCCAGAAAGTGTTCCCAACTGGAGCTGAAGATGGAAGTGTTGTCCAGGTAGGTGGCAATGAAGTTCCGCAACCTAGCCAGGACCCAGATAACTAACCTTTGGAAGGTGGCAGGGGCATTCTTCGACTCATAGGGCATAATCTGGAACTGAAAGTGCTCTTCTAGTGTGGAGAATGCAGACATCTCCGTCAGTTAGAGCAAAATCCCAATACCACGACATCAAGAAGTCAAACATACTAGAGAAATTGTCAGCTTCTAAGCTGTCAGTAAGCTCAACAGCTCTGTATATGGGATGTGCATCCGTCTTGGTGACTTAATGGGGGTTCCTGTAATCCACACAGATATTCAGTTCTGGGGTGCTACCGAGTGGGGCAGCCTTGTGTACTAGCACTTCTGACCTTTACAAGGGTCTACAGGATGTGTAAATTACTCCAGCTCTAGTATCTTCGAAACCATGTCCTTGATCATGGCTCTCACCTTGTCAGACAGTCAATAAACACTGTTTATGATAGACATGCTGTTTCCGGTATCAATGTCAAGGGTACATCAATTTGTAAGACCTTGGGTAAGGGAGAACAATTAGTGAAGAACCGGGTTTTTTCAGACCCAGCGGTGCCAGGGGACACACCCAAAGTCTCCGGATTCACCTGTCTCAGAGTTACCGAAACGCGGCAACTTCTTGGTGACGTCAAAGATCAGATTTATTGGCTGCAACCAGTAACAGAGGTCCACGAAGTACATAGGCTGTATATTCGTAGGAGACTGCTCAAACTTACAAAGCACGTCGTCCTTTTTATACCAAATATTGTGCTTCAGGCAAACATTCCTTATTTACAGTTGGCCAATCCCATGTGTACACGATAAAAAGCATTGCATGACAAACCCACATTTCATTGTCCAGCCCACCATCAATTACCCGGAAAGGCTCAACACTCTTCATCAGATATCAGACGGACCCCCAATAAAAACGGGCACCTCCTCATTGTAAACAGGTCATAAAGAAAGGAGCAGAGACAGGTGTAAGTCAGATAAGACATAGCTGTGTGCAATAAAAAGGTTTATGGTGTCCTCTGCCTTCATCCTCAATCTCGACCAGCTACTGGGAAAGGAACTGGCCTAACAGGTTTGACTTCGGGCAACAGAGTCAGCTTGCCCAGGTCACACAGAAGTCAGCTAAAGGTGTACGTGTCCCAAGAACTCGTTCGGCCTTAGTCATCGGCCTATGTGAGGGCAACCACAAAATGGCTGCCGTACACAAAATGGAACCCGAGGGTTCAGAACGGAATCCCTGATTTCATGGTGATCTCGTCACTCGAACATGACGAAAATGCTCGTGCATATTATACTCGCCATTTTCGGTCTGCTGGTACCAAAATCTTTATGGTACGATGACCTTTATAAAACGGGTCAGAATTCACGGAACCTCAGACCCTCCTTTTGCCCTTACATATTCAATAACCTAAACCCATGTCAATCTGAATCTAGGTCTATACTCATCAGATCATCGAGATGTTGCTGTAGCATCATCCTATTACTTAGCACGTCTCGTGATACAGGTCTCCTTACACACGATGTAGCACAGAGACCACATATAGCAGGAGCACACTGTACACAAAGACAGAACAGGAAAAGGATGGCTAGGATCATCCCAATGACCATCAGAATCTTCCATCCCCACGCGGATAACAGTTCCCAAAACCATCCTATCAACGACCAATCTCCTTTATCCACGTGTATAGATTCGGATATCTTGTGTAGTTTGGAAATGGCCTGGTACACTGTCGGAGCGTTGTTTGGAATGAAAACACAGCAACTGGATTGGATCACTTTACATACCCCACCTTGGTCTGCAAGTATGACGTCTAACGCAACTCTGTTCTGGAGAGTCATAAGACGATCCGACTGGAGCTCAGCATTCAAGTTACTAAGGGCACCGGCAGTTTCAACTACGGTGGACTCAACCACTCTCGTCAACTGCCGTATGTTCCTGCTGTTAACCATAGGTCCCCAAAATGGCAGAAAACCCTTCCAAAAATCTCCTAATTCTTGTCCTGCAGTGTCTTCCTTACTGAAGACACTCTAACCATTCTTGTCTTGTGGTAATCTGCCGCAGCTGTGTAGGTAGGAGGCAACAGGAACGAGACAAAACATGTGCCCGCGAAATCAGGGGGCAACCATGTGTATGCTCTATCGTAACAGACAAAATAGGTACCCTTAGCTGCTAGAAACGATGGGGAAGTCTGGGATGCAAAAACATATGTCTCAGTACAGATACTCTTTCCTAGCTGAGCTCTCGGATTCTTGCCATTACCTTGCAGACAGTAATGACCCTGATGGGGTACGACCCAGATCGGAGAGGATCTTTTCGCTCGCTGGTTCTCACTCAGACTAACCCCATATCCGGTTACGTTCCATCCGATATACGCTAGTGTCTCATCTCTCGGGATAGTCTCATAAGAGATAGTTCCTCTAATCATATCGACTATACCCTTAACTAGAGCACTATTCTTCGGATTGTCCTTCACAGAACGTAGGGGGTGGACTTCACGAGCATAGATGAACAGCGTTCTGTATGCCCACACAGAACCATTGTAGCTAAATGGCAGGACCAGGTAGGGAATACCTTTATCGGTAGTATGGGGCATAAGACCACACACCCAACAGTTAGTCGTGTTCACTACTAATTGGTGTTGGTGTAGAAGCTGAATGAAAGAGTTATTAGCAAACTCCAATCTCCTAATGGACTCATGTTCAGGCAGAGGGTGGAAAGAGTGTGAGGAAACAGTAGAAGGAGGTATGGGCTGTGCAGTGGGTGCAAACGTCACTTGAAAAGAGAATATGATATATCCCATCAAAAACATCGTTACGCTAAGCATCATGCAAAGACACAATACTAAAAAACATTTTCTGCTCATGATTGTACACATTTTGGCTTTGAAGTTCATTTCTTCAACAGGTCTCTCCATCTTGAAAAACTCCATCCTCTAACCGTGCTGTTCGCGGCTGTTGGGTGTTCCGTGCTAAGGAATGCATCTGTCAGTCCTGGGAACGCCCTAGGACCAACCAGAACCATCGACCTTGTGTCTTCGGCTTGCACTCCAAAGACTTGACGCCGCGACCTTACAGCTGAACCCGGATGGTGGCTCGAAAAACAAAAATCAGTCAAAACAGTTTCTCAGATGGGAGAGCTGAATGTTCAAAAATAGATCATAAAGGAAATTTTATTTGTCCATGACTCTTGGTCGCAAATTATAACGAGCTTTCCCTGGCAATGTCTGTTCACAGAACAAGAGTTCAGGTTCGGAAGTGTTCAATCGAACTGAAGGTGGCACAGCTTCTTGTAGAAGATCGTCGCTCTCCCGCTCGGAATTTGTCCCAATTAAACGTGCATCGCTAAAAGGCAGAAAACGAGGCACAGTCTCAGTCTCAGAGTCAGCAATACCCTCCTGGACCCACCGGTCGTACGGCAGAGGCAAAGGAACCCTCTTACAGTGTACGCCGTGGATCCAGTTCTTTTTTCCTTGCACTCGTACTGCGGATCTCGTTGATAACAGGACTAAATAGGGGCCGATCCAGCGGGGCTGATCGTTCTTTGTCCGCTGAAAGTTCTTGATCAAAACCCACGAACCAGGATCGATGACGTGTCCTGGATCTTCAGTAGCCTGAGGCAGAGTATCGTGAACCTGTTGGTATAAAACACGCAATTTAGCCGTCAAATCGTACAAGTAATCAAGCAGTACAGGGTGTTCGATTTCACTGAATTTCGTCGCCCTCGGCACTCCCCATATGTTGGCCGGGCGACCGAACACAATTTCATAAGGACTAAGTCCTACTCTGGAATGCACAGTCATCCTTGTGGACAAAAGTGCTAATGGCAAAGCATCATGCCATTTAAGACCAGAGCTCGCTTGTATCTTGGCCAGTTTAAGTTTAAGAGTGCCATTATAGCACTCTACTAGTCCAGCTGATTGGGGGTGATTTGCAGCATGGAATTTTTGGCGGATTCCTAGCCCTTCACATACTTTTTTCATCACTTGACCCACAAATTCACTCCCATTATCACTCCAGACCATTCTCGGCAAACCATACCTAGGGAAAAACTCTTTGACAAGGGCTTTAGCTGTGGACAAGGCAGTATTATCTTTCGGGGATATGCTTCTACCCATCTCGAAAACGCAGAAACAACCACGAGTACGTATTTTAGGTTGTTGCATCTCTCCATGTGAATAAAATCTAGCTGCAAAACCTCGAATGGATACGTCGGAGGAACAAAATGACCAGCTGGAGTTGGAATTCCCTTACCAGGATTGTATTTCAGACAAACCATACAATTTTTGACCACATTCTCTGCACACTTAGGAATTCCAGCATTTTGCCATACTGGAGCCAACAACTTACAGATCCCTTTCACACTGATATGAGCCATTCCATGCGCCATCGTAACCACTGCAAGCACGTACGCATCGGGTAACAACCATCGCTGATGCTCTGACAACTCGACCCAACAACCATTCGCATCCAATTTACCCGTGCTCTCTCTCCACACACTCAACTCTTTCTCGGTAGCTTCAGCTTGAATCGACTTCACACTCTCTATCGTATCCTCACACATTCCTCTATCCGGAATCCATCTCGCCGGACCCGCAACATACATTCGGCTCGTCACATCTCTTGCCACATCTTTCGCAACTTCGTCTGCAAACGCATTACCACGGCCAACATCATCGCTGACCTTCTTGTGTGCACTGCATTTCACAATCGCAACTTGTGACGGCAAGGTAAGTGATTCCAGAAGCTCATTCACCAACTGACCATGCTGTATATTTGTCCCGTGTGATGTAAGGAACCCACGTTCCTTCCACAGGCGTCCAAAACTGTGAGCCACACCAAACGCATACTGGCTGTCGGTATATATGGTCACTTTCTTTCCTTTCGACAACACACACACTCTCGTAAGTGCAATCAATTCTGCTGCTTGAGCTGAATTATGTGGGATACGTGCAGCTTCAACAATCGTATGCAAAGTTGTAACAGCATATGCCGCAGTCGTATCACCATTCGGAAGCTTGAAGCATGAACCATCCACCCATAAGGTACCATCACACTTCACAAGAGGAGTGTCCCTAAGATCTATTCTCCCTTTTGTTTCTTCCTCTGTCCTGAGAAAGCAATCATGCTGTTCGACAACATCTGTCTCTACTGAATTCGGCAATAACGTGGCTGGATTCAACGTATTGCATCTCTTTATGTGCACATGACTCGCTAAAAGTGTCAGCTCATAACCTGACAATCGAGCACTAGTCAAGTGCTGCGTCTTGGTCCTGTTTAATAACGTATCCACTGCATGTGGAACAATCACGATCAGCGTATAATTCATCACCAAACCAGAAGACTGTCGAATAGAAACAGCTGCTGCCGCTGTGGCTCTCAAACAACTTGGCAACGCTCTAGCTACCGGATCCAAAGTCGACGAGAAATATGCACATGGACGCTGCTTGTCCCCAAAAGACTGTGTCAACACCGACAACGCACATCCTTCTTTCTCGTGGACATACAACGTAAAGGGCTTACTGTAGTTGGGGGTACCCAACACAGGAGCTGAACACAATGCATTGCACAATTCGGAAAAACTTTTCTGACATCTTCAGACCACGGGAGGGGATTCGGTGTATCTTTACAGGTCAATGCAACTAGCGGTTTGGCTAGCAGAGAAAAATTTGGTATCCATTGTCTGCAATATGACGTGATACTCAAGAAAGCGCGCACTTCTCTCTGTGTAATTGGCACACTCATTTTCGCAATCGCCTGAATTCGTTCTGGGGTCAATCTTCTTCCCTCCTTCGATAAGAGATGACCTAAGTAGGTCACTTCTTGTCAACAATATTGTAACTTCGAAAGAGACACTTTGTGATGAAAATCAGACAATGACGCAATAATGACAAAGTAGCTTTCTTACAAATTTCCTCACTATCGGCGGCGACGAGCAAATCATCCACCTACTGGAGAAGGGCAGCACCATCAGGTAAAACAATTTTATCAAGCTGTGTTTTCAAAGCCTGACTATAGATAGATGGACTCTCACAATAGCCTTGAGGAGCGCGCTTAAACCGGAAGCTTCGTCCTCCTAAAGAGAAGCCGAAAATATCCCTACTCTCCTCGGCAATCGGGATGCTGAAGAAAGCATTCTTCAAATCAATCACCGAGACCCAAGTGGCTGAAGCTGGAATCATAGTCAATAAAGCAGTGATGTCCGGAACAACAGGAAACTGTGGCACAACTATCTTATTCACCTCTCTAAGGTCGATCACAAACCTGTAAACGGGTGGCTGAGAACAGTCAGTGCGTTTCAAAACCGGCAAGACAGGGCTATTGCACACATTACCTCTTGTTTCTTCAATCACATCTTTCTTAATCAGGTCATGGATAATCGCTAGCAATGCTCTTTCACCATCCCTAGAGATCCTATATTGGGGAATACGTGGCATTTTAACGTTCGCTTTTAACGTTACAACATATGGCGGAATCTCCAGAAGACCTACATCGTTAGGACCAGTCGCCCAAAGAATATCAGGAAGAGAAGACAGTTCCGTTGGAAGTTTATCCTTCGACAAATACATCGGAGAAACCACTTTCTTACCCAGTGTAAGTTGTACTCCCGAAGGAGAACAATACAATGTTGCATACAATCTTTTCAACAGATCCAGTCCCAACAAATTTTCACCACAACCTGTCGTCAGAATAAGGGGTGCTTCAAGTTCGCGAGGTCCAATAGAAAGAGACAAAGGATTAGAAATTGGGTTTCTAACAGGGGCGCCAGAAAAACCTACTGAAACATTTGTTAAGCCAGACAAAGGTGCGCCAGGGAGTTTAGAGTGCATAATAGAACTCTTCGTAGCACCAGTATCCAACAGAAAAGGCTCTGCCACACCTGATGTAATCACCTTAACATAAGGTAAACTCTGATCTACTGGAACTGAAACAACTCCCTCTCTTTGTCCATGGCTGTCCTAGTAATCATTACCATCCATATTCTCGCCTTCGACGTAGTAGTCGTCAGCATAGTACTGAGTCGTCTTACCAGATGTATTATTCTGCTGATCAAAACTATTCATCGAATTTTGTGGAAGAAAGGAACGCGCATTCTGGGGAAAACCTCCACGTCCCCTACGTCTAGGAGCTTGCTGAACACCTCGACCTCTTGGACCTGAAACACTATTCATACGCTGTAACAGAATAGGGCAACTGTACTTGAAATGACCCTCTTCCTTACAATATGAACTTTGATTGGGGCCTACCAGAAAACGCGGGTGAGGAGACTCGAATCTTTGCGAGTTTCTCTGAAACTGCTGAGGCTGCTGATAATCCCGGTGATTACTACGGGGTGGATACGCTTGCTGTAAAAGCACCTTCGTCTTCAATTCTTTAGTTTTCTTGTCTGCTCTATCCTTCTCATCCTTATCTCTATTTTCGTAATACTGTGCAGTAGCCAGTATCTGTGCTGATGACGACACAGCCCAAGAGCTCTCTGAATCTTTTAACTTGGTACATAACTCAGGGAGTAAATTATGCACAAACTTATCAACAAACAAACGTTGACCACCCTCGGTACTCATGTCTTGACCACTGTGGTCAGTAAATGTCTCTTCAAACCTAGTGAAGAAGTCAGATACAGTTTCATCCTTCTTCTGCTTGCATGCAGACAATTTGTCCCAGTTTACTCGCATAGCGGGCATCAACGTTTTCATGTAGGTAATGATCCTACCGGGAAGATCTGCTACTACAGGTTCAGGTTTGGCACCACCAACTTGTCGGCCATCTGCAGCAGCAATATTAACCCATGAATCACCTAACTCTTGCGCATGATCCGTATGACGAATCAATCCCCATAAAGGTTGTGGGACTACATTTCCAAACAACATGTTTATGTCAGCTAGGTTCATAATACATGAGTCTGCGGTTTGTGATAACTCTTTATAATATCCTGCAGGATTTTTACGGGGGTCAGGTAAAGTCTGCTTAAGGGCCAAAACTTCAGCACGTTTCCACGGAACATGTACCCAAACACGTTGAAAATGAGGCAGAACAATTGGATGAGCGTTTGGGTCCCCTTCTCTCCAAACTGGGGGAACTTCTCTCATTGGGTATTGTCTCACCTTTCTCCTAACAGAGGGATCGGGCTCAAACAACGGTTGAGAAAGAGACTCGCTCCTAAACGACAATAACGTCGCAACTGCTTTCTCAACTTCGGAACCCACAATCGTTCCTTTCGCAAACTCGGATTGCACATTGGACAACTCCGGCGGAGTCTGTCCCAAATCATCATCTTCCCATTCTTCACGAAGGAAAGTACACATTTTATCGAAAACATATCTCTGCTTTGGTTCTTCCCATTGACGGAAGACATCCATAACAGACTCTATATTGTATCTTAAAGGACGAGTAACCCATTTACGCGCCAAGCGATCCAATATTTCTCGCTCTCGAGAATCAGGCAGTTGGCTACGCAACTGTTTGCGCTCTGAAACAGGGGTCGTATTAAATGACCCAAGGAAAGGAGACAAAAGACTAGTAACAGTGTTAGTCATTCTCTGTCGAACAGAAGGAGAGGTCGACAGGGCAGGAGATAAAGCGGACTGAGAAAAGGTCAACGTAGGAGCAGTGGCAGAGGAGGTAGCAAGAACAGGAGAAAAAGTCGCAGGAATTAAAGGCGGAGCAGGTAGCAAAGTCAGTGGCCCATGAAAAGGCTGAACCAGAGGAGCAGGAGCCAACTGAAGAGGAGCTGGCGGCTGTGGAACAACAGGAGGCTGTGCAACTGGAGGTTGCACAACTAAAGGTTGCGGAGGTGCTGTAGCACTCTGCGCATAAGGGGGTGGTGAAGTCAATAAATGCGACATTAAGGGGTCTTTCTCAAGTTCCTTCGCTGCATCTTGCTGAAGAAGCGGCAAAGCTGGATAGCATTTATCAATCGCCATTTTACCTTGCCTGTGCAACTGCTCACTAGCTTGTTCTTCTTCGTTATCTTTAAACTGCATAGCAGCCTGCATAATTGAGATACCTCTCTCTCTTTTATCTTTCTTCGCTAACTTAATTTCCTTCTGTTTGGATTTCTTTCGCCATAGGCGCAAAGAGTCAAACATCGCCGGCCGGGCTTTCTTCTTGAAGAGTCTAACTTCTAAATTATCTAGAACTTCCGTATCAAAACTACCATATTGGGGCCATTTGAGTATTTTAGTATATATAATATATATATTTAATTTATTAAATTATATATATATATAAGTACTTCCTTGTGTACCTAATCCATACTTCATTATAAGTGATAGGGCCCCCGCCGTGCTTCACATAAAGCTCATAGGTTGGAGTTCCAATCGGAGGAACCGGACACGAGTCCTCCAATCGGGAATCCCTATTAGAACCGCAACAAAATAATCTTCCAAGTCTGCTAAGACCAGGCATCTTCGCTCTCTAGTCTAGCTTCACACTTCAAGGGTTTATCGAATACGATAGTCTCGCGAATACACGAGTCCCTCGGCTTTGGTACTTGCAAGGCCCAAATCAAAGAACTCAAATCAAAGATCCCAAATCAAAGATCCCAAGGGATACCCAAAACTAAGGACTGGGAGACGCTCTACTCATACTTAACTGAAATATCGATGACGTCACCAGAAGACCCGTCTATCGTCTCGCTCTACAAATCGACTAAGGCTCCAAGACAGGGCGACAGTCAGGGCAGCAGTCCTTTGTAGCCGTTGGAAAGCGGGGAACCTCGCAGCAAAGACTTTCGGACCACGACGACATACAGGGGTCGATGAAGTGGTTGGCCTTCCTCCAGAATTTTCACACGCAGCTCCTCACGATCCTCAGGCTTGGACTGGTACCGTTGAAGTCGCCCCACTTTGGGCGCCAAATGAAGAACTGGGTTTTTTCAGACCCAGCGGTGCCAGGGGACACACCCAAAGTCTCCGGATTCACCTGTCTCAGAGTTACAGAAACGCTGCAACTTCTTGGTGACGTCAAAGATCAAATTTATTGGCTGCAACCAGTAACAGAGGTCCACGAAGTACATAGGCTGTATATTCGTAGGAGACTGCTCAAAGTTATAAAGCACGTCGTCCTTTTTATACCAAATATTGTGCTTCAGGCAAACATTCCTTATTTACAGTTGGCCAATCCCATGTGTACACGATAAAAAGCATTGCATGACAAACCCACATTTCATTGTCCAGCCCACCATCAATTACCCGGAAAGGCTCAACACTCTTCATCAGATATCGGACGGACCCCCAATAAAAACGGGCACCTCCTCATCGTAAACAGGTCATAAAGAAAGGAGCAGAGACAGGTGTAAGTCAGATAAGACATAGCTGTGTGCAATAAAAAGGTTTATGGTGTCCTCTGCCTTTATCCTCAATCTCGGCCAGCTACTGGGAAAGGAACTGGTCTAACAGGTTTGGCTTCGGGCAACGGAGTCAGCTTGCCCAGGTCACACAGAAGTCAGCTAAAGGTGTACGTGTCCCAGGAACTCGTTCGGCCTTAGTCATCGGCCTATGTGAGGGCAACCACAAAATGGCTGCCGTACACAAAATGGAACCCGAGGGTTCAGAACGGAATCCCTGATTTCATGGTGATCTCGTCACTCGAACATGACGAAAATGCTCGTGCATATTATACTCACCATTTTCGGTCTGCTGATACCAAAATCGTCATGGTACGATGACCTTTATAAAAACGGGTCAGAATTCACGGAACCTCATTAGGTAAACAGACCCAGTAGCTGGTGACAGTCCCTCTGATGTCTTTTTCTCAGTGTGGGGGAGAGGACTACTCCCTCTACTGTGCCAATGTGCTCCTTGTGTGACAGCAGGTCTGGCAGAGGTTTACCTTCCTACTCCTCACTACCATTTGTCACCATGCGCACTGTCAATTCAGCCATCTCAAAATGGTTCCAATGGAAGGCCCGTAAAGGTGTCCTTGGGGTTTGCAGAGTCACCACATAGGTGACCTTCACTTCCTCTCTTCCACTTCATAGGACTCACGCCACCAGTCCTGGAGGACTTGGGGCTCCATGACCCAAAGTTTATAACCAGGTTGGTTCTGCACCAGAGTAATGTTCTCGTCCATAAAATTGCTTGGTAATTTCTTGGCTGGCCTCTAAGTTTTCAGTGGCCTCTTTCGTATAATAACACATCTTGGCTCTGAGGGCTAACATGTAACTGACAACATCTTGTGGCCGGTTCTTGGGAGCTTGTTCCCATCCCTCCTTTAGAAGACTCAGATGCTCTCTCACAGGGTACCTAAACAGAAGCTCAAAGAGGCTGAATCCCACTCCCTTCTGTGGTACTTCACTGTATGCAAACAGAAGGCATGGTAACAATAAGTCCCACTTACATCATAAGGGCTCAGAGAGGCCCATGATCATACCATGATCATTTTTCGGGACATGGTATGATATGAAAAATGTATAGGTGACCCCACACTCATCCCACATGGCCTTCATGTATGCTGACCTGAAGTTGGTGCCTCTCTCAGAGTCCCTTCTTGGGAAACCCTACTTGAGTAAATATCCCCATCTATGCGCTGGCCACCAAGGAAGCAGTCACTGTCCTGGGGTGTATAATCGGACTGTACCCGATGGCATGATCCACCAACACCAGGATAAACTTGCAGTTTTGGGCTCCAGAGACTCAACAACGTCTACATCTACCCTCTCAAAGGTTGTTCCCTCCACTGAGAAATTATGGAGGGGAGCCATGCACTTCCCACCATATTTGCCACTGGCCTGACAAGCAATACAGTATCTGCAGAATGCATCTGACTTGAACCTCTTCTTGTGCCAGTAGAAGTGGATTGCCAGGCTGTCAAATATTTTTCCAGCCCCCAGATATCAGGCCTAGGCAATATCATGTGCCAGCTCCAGTAGGAAGACCCTATAGCACTTGGGTACCACCAACATTCTAGTTGAGCCAGGCTAATATTCATTAAGGTAACCTCTGCGCTGTTCCCAAAACAAACTGGGACAATTTCCTCCCTCAGCACTACACTGTCAATATCTAGCTTGGGCCCACCAGTGAGGGGGCTTCTTTTTGCAACTGATGACATCTACCGCTGTGTGCCCTAACTGGAGACAGTCTTAGCACCGGGGCTGATAAGGCCCATTGGTTACCCTTTCTACCCACTCCAACTGCTCTTTACGACCCTGTCTACCTCCGTTCCCTCCCCCCTACTCCCCCCCCGCCTCCCGTCCCCCCAGATAGCTTCTTTGACTCTCTGGCGTTGATCCGGAGGTCAGCTTCCTTCCCAAGCTCTCTGGCCACAGTGAACTTGATAAAAATTAAGTGCTGGTGCAAATCTGTAAAACAGTTACTTAAAATGTGATGCTTCATCATCCAATTATACAGGCCATCATAATCATTTGCTTTTCTGCCCTTCATCCACAGAAACTATTCATAACTCAAGTCACTTCTTCCGGCTATCCCTGAACTTCGGACAATACTTTTTAGGGGGCTGCTCACACTTAAGTGATAAGAGGGATTAACGAGGGCCTTTTAAGTTGCTTAGTGACTGCTTTATATGCTCTGCCAGACCAGGCCATCCCTCACCAAAGGCAGAATGCAGCAGGTATAACAAAGCATGCAGCAATAAGAAAAAGGAGCTATATCCTGCCCTGACCAAGGGTGACTCTAATTTGGTTTGTGCCAAACATGTAGAATACACACAAATCCAGATTAAAGCACGAAGGGAGTGGGACTCAAAAATATGGGTGAATCTATATGAGGTTGCTGCCTATAAGGATAGTAGGATGTTTTGGAAGATAGCAGCCCATGGCAACTGTCAATCATCTAATTGCCTAGATAATTGCATTTCGTCTGAAGTATGGTATTCCCACTTCTATGACCTTTTTTACCTGGATTTGATTAATGGTAGGCTTTCTGATTTCAGTACAAATTATTTAGCTCTTTAGGCCAGTGAGATAGTTTCTGCAATCGAGAATATTGTGAGGGGAGACCTTTTCTTAACAGATGTTGATGGCTAGGCTGCTTATTTTAACAAGCTACTCAATGCCATTCTTTGAGGGGGTGAGATTCCCTGCAGATGAAAGGCTACTGAAATTGTCCCTATTTATAAGAAAGGTACACAGGACTCTCCTTCCAACTACAAGCCTTATTGATGTGACCCAAAAGGTTTTCACGAAAAGGGTTCTAGGGACCCTTGAAGAATGGTTAGAGGAACACCAGGCACTTTCTCCCCTGCAGGTGGGCTTTTGCAAAGGGGTTAGCACAATTGATCAGGTTTTTACATTTTGGTCTTTGTAAACCTTAAGTCTGCATTTGACCTTGTCCACGTGGAAAGCTTTGGGGGGGGGGGGGTGCTAAAAACATTGGGGTCTCTCATGATCTTCAGTAGTTTTTGGTTTTCCTCCATGAATATACATACGCCAAGTTAGATGAGGAAGGGGTGGGGAACTCACAGATCAGTTACCCATCCATAAAGGGGTTCATCAGGGATGTGTCCTTGCCCCAAGCCTATTTTGTTTGTACTTAAACAATGTGGTACTTTACCTAAAAGATGATATGTATGATGCTCTCCGATTAGCAGGCTCTAAGGTCGCTCTCCTGCTATTTGCATATGACACTCTATTGATATCAAAACCTCCGAGTGGTCTGCAACGCTTAGTGGACAAATTTGATGTCGTTTGTAGCAACCATGGACTGGTGATCAATCATACAACGACTACATTCATGTCCATCAGCCCCATAAGTCTTTTAGATGTTCTATTTCTTTGAAGGACAGACCACTAGAGAGGGTCAGTGAGTTTACTTACCTGGTGACCAATCTTACTAAATCAATGTCCTAGGGCTTGAAGGTCAAGAGAAGTAGTCTGAACCTTACCCAGCATGCAGCAGCCCGCCTAAAAATGCATCTGGCTTCTCAAGACGGTCAGATATCTCCTGCCCGAAAGGGTATAGGGCCAAGGCAGAGGGCAGCAATTTGTATGGGGGTGAAGTGTGGGTCAATGTTGATCTGACCATGTTGGGGGTGGCTGAGAATACCTTTATAAGAGCCCTTAAGCATATGCCAAAATACACCCCATGAATACCCCTTAGACGTGACCTGGACCTCAAGCCAATTTGCCATAAAGCCCAACTCAGACCATTGCTCTTTTGGCAAAGGCCTAAATATACTGAATGGTGAAGTTTGGTCCTCATTCCCTGTCTCAAAGCACTTATATAAAAAGACATCCCCCAAAAAGGCCTTTTGGAAATATACGTGGGCTGAAGAACTCAGACATATCTCTGAGGGATCTCTCGCTGACAAAATTTTTGGCTTCAATATTGATATAGTCTTTGAGACTCTCCTAGGTTATATAACCCCGATAGCTGCTAAAAGCATATACCTTAAATGTCGATACAGCACTCTCCGTCTACAGACATTCCGAGTAAAATAGAAACCAGGTGGTACCGTGACTACTACATGTACATTAGAAGGCAGAGGAATCTCTAGCACACTTTATATTCTTTTTCCCATCATATGTGCGCCCTAGAAAATCCTTGATTATTCCATTATGCCAACAACTCAGATGTCACCAGCATCAGGATGCTCTATGGCTGTTGTGAACGGAATCCAGTCAGGCTTTTGTCTGTGCAGCTTCAAAAAATGAATTTCTGGATAGCATTGAGGCTCGTGTTTTTTATCTGACAATGCGACAAATTTTGCCTGCCTTTTTAACCCTTTTTCCTCACCTGTATAATGATCTTACTTTTTAATAGGTGTCTTTTTCATAGATGATACTATGATTGTATTTTTAAGGTTAGTGTCCCTTTTTAATATGTCTCTCGTTTTAACTTTTTACAAATAATGGACTTTTATCCTCTGAAAAGATGATTTGCTGCTTTGTATCTGTCAGGCTTCATGTTGCTACTTATTTTTACATTTTGTTGTATGTATATTTACTTTATCTGTTGTGTACCTTTATGGTTGTAAAATACCAAATAAAGTATATGATGATGGTGATGATAAGGGCTTCCTTCATGTGAGCATACTTCATCTGGTCAGCTACTTCAAGGGCCAATAAGGTATCCCTTTCTGCAGCGGGCATGTACTTCCACAGACTGGTCTTCCAGCCATCCTCTCAGACTCTTTCCATATGCAGGCCACCTCATATGCTGCGAACCACTTATCTTTGTCTACTCGCAATACAATGCTAGGCATCAGGTCTTTGGAGATGTTGACCCTTTTACCTCTCCCAGGCACTTTACTGTCGCTGTCGCCATCTTTATTGGACTCAGAAGCTCTTTTGGCTCTCAGATCAAGCTCTCGCTGGCTTCTCTCTTCGGCCAGAAGGTCTTTTTCCTCTAGGGGGAGAGTTAATTTCTTCTCCCCCAGTGTCAGCTCTGCTGCTTCCTCCTTCTTCTCAGCAGTCAGCTTTTTTTCTTGCAAGGCTTGTGTTGCCAGCCTCAACTTCTAGATCCTCTCTGCCTGTCTTCCATCTCTGACTAGGACAAACTCTGGACTCACACACAGCTCTAGGCTCTACATCCTGCAGGCGATGCTGCTGTTTTGGATCCAAACTCCTCTGGCACTAGGCTCCCTTATCCCCTTGCTCCTGTGTGGTAGATTAGAGCAGGTCTACCTTCTCCCAAGCTCTGAGGGCAATCTGGTAGACCTCCGACTTTGAGTCTCTCACCAGCCTCAGTAACCTCTCCTTGTACATGTTCTGCTCTGCCGTGCTGAGACTCTCCATATTGCGCAGATCCACTTCCTTTTTTCAAAAATCAAAAGTGCAAAAGTGGAGGGCAAGAAGTAATTTAGGAAAGATCAAAGATAACCAATTAAAAAATAAAGGCCAAGTTAAAATAAATTCCAAAAGTGGAGTTCTGCTACCAAATTAAAAAAGGGGTTTTGTTTTCAACTTAAATTGCGGATTTGTACTGCAAAACACAGCCTTGTAGAGTGGTGAAGAGGGGACACAGTAATAATTAGCATTTGTTAATGGGTAATTGGGTAGCTTCATTCTGGCTTATGTTCCCTGTTGCCTCTGGAGACTGCTGCAGTGCCGCATAGAGGCTGGTCAGGTCTAAGGCCTGTGGCATTCTTCTGGGGGTCGTCACTTCACTTCTGCACAGCAACCTACTAATCCTTTGTTTGGCTGCTTTAGTGAAGCCTGCCTTGGCTCCCCCTAGTCAACACGACTTGACATGCATGGAGCGTCCGACGGATCGCATCACAGTGGCCATTGACTTGTGTTCCTGCTTACCTGCTAATTTGCGGTTAGAGTCTGTGAGAAGCAGGCTTGGCATATGGTGCACACTTATCTAAGTGGGCACCCTGCACCAACTCTTAAGGTGATTTTAGTGGTCCTAGACAACCTCAGAAGCTCTCTAAGTGGTAGCTGTGGAGGGCAGCATTCAGGTTTAGTCCAGAAGGAGTGTAAAGCAGCGTGTTTTACCAGTACATAATCGTATTGATATAGAATAGATAAAGTGAAAAAGAACCACACAGTGTATTTATAAAAATATGTATTTATTATAAGACACTCACTAACACGTACAAATATCTCCTCCTCGGAGATATACACAATACACACAATAATTAGCAATAAAAAAGGTAAGAAGCACAATTACACAGTGGTAGCCATGGGAAGACCAAACCATATACCCAAAATAGTAGTATGCGAACCACGACGCAAGTCAAGACTATACCCAAAAGACGTGGAAGTGCAGGGGGCACAAATAACCACCCAAGGTAACTAACCAGGAACCCCTCGGAGGCCATGTGGAGAGTAGAAACACGACCGTGGGCTCAATGCAAGTCAATGGGTAAATCACGGTTGCAATGTTAAAGAAGAGGGACCCTTCCCAGTGGACCCTGAGGACACCTCTTGAAAGACAGAAGGTTGGAGAGCTACCCCATCTGTGGATCACCTCGGAACCAGCATACCTACAACCGCTGTCAAGCACATTTAAGGCCTTCAGAACGAGACCACTGCTGAAGAAGGATGAAAGAGTCTGTTGGAACCTGGACATGGGTTTGTGTCGAACAGTCCCTGAAAGCAGAGGGGACAGAGTCTATGCCACAACAGGATGTCCAGGAGGCATGGGAGATGAAGGCCACTCAAGTTCAGTGAAGCAGGTCAGTTGATGAGGAGGCTTCAAGTACAGGTACACCAACTCAGTAGCTCAGCCTGAGCCATTGGAATGCTGTAGGTGACAGAGTCTGTCCGTCCAACCAACCGTGTCAACACTGGTCAGTTATAGCGGGGCCAGACTCGTCGACAGAACCTTTTCGATGTAAATAAGAGTCAGACGAAGTAACAGATGCGGTTACCGCATAATGAAACAATGCAATGACACAGTGCACAGGGTTTTTTTTGCAGGGCGTTCTACGAGGAATACTATCCTCAACTTGATGAGAGGACAGTTGAGGCCTTGAGGGTATGCAGGACCACCACCTGAGTTGCTGAGCCCAGGTTCGGCAGACAAGTCGATCTTGTTACTGTGCATGCGAATGCAGGGGAGTAACTCCTTCACTCCAAGGGAGATTCCTTCAGATGTCTTTAAATGTCCACAGGCCCAGGACAGAACATGTATGGGACATGGACACTGATGGTGCAGAGGGTTGCAGGACAGTGAGATCAGGAGCAGACAGAGTCTCCTCAGTGGCAGTCTCAGTCCCAAAGTAAAGGATGATGTGGTCAGTCTGGCACAGTCAGCACGACTTGGCCAGGATATCCAGATGGTCAAACTTGAAGTGGACTTGGAGCTGAATCGAATCTCACGACGAATCTAGGGACCCACCTATAGGTAAGTCCTTAAGTACCCTAAGAAAAGGGTTGGGACGATTCAGGGTTCCCTCCCAGGGGAGAAGATGGACAGTGGGGAGGATACTCCCATGTCCTTTGTCCAGTTTCACGCCAGAGAGGGAGCCAACGACTCCCTGAGCTGGTTTGAACTGGACTATGCAAGGAGCGCACCAAATGTGCCCCTCAAGCAGACGGAGTGGCACTGGCAAGCGCAC
This sequence comes from Lissotriton helveticus, assembly GCF_964261635.1. Classification (NCBI taxonomy): domain Eukaryota; kingdom Metazoa; phylum Chordata; class Amphibia; order Caudata; family Salamandridae; genus Lissotriton; species Lissotriton helveticus. Next base: position 1,451,802,392 of record NC_136065.1, read on the forward strand.
CCACCCGGCCACAATAGACTAAACTCAGTCTGGGAGGAGGTCACACCTCCCTGTGACAAGATACCTATTGTTCTGCCTTCCCCTGCTCGAGCTTGGCTCAGCAGCAGGAGGGCAGTATTATCTTTCTGGTCGGCAGCAGCCATGTTGTTTGTCCGGGTCTAGAAGACCGGCACCGGGAGCACTGATGCCCTCCTGGAGGAGCTTTACAGTGTGGCTCACCGGTTAGAGGAGGCAGACCCTGATGCAGAGGTCAGAACTGGGACCAGGGTTCAATTCCCGACGCGGCAGGGTCTTGAGCTCATAATGTCCACGGACTCGATAATTCTCGCGCGTGCCTACTCGAATCGTGGGTCACACTCTGCAACTCTGGGCAATAGCTTGCTTAATCTCCACTACGGCCCCACCGCGATGGGATGCCTGGGCTTCACCTTGGGGATGCCCAGTAGGGGTAATCTCGCAGGGAAAGACCAGGACGGGGTCCCAAAGCAAGCGCCTTGAGACCTTACGGTGATAAGGCGCTATATAAGAGCGTAAGATTTACGATTTATGATTTATACCCCACACCATGTACTGTGTGGGGGCATGATTTCAACATATTTGATACCAAATATGCCAGGGCTCATTACAGCCAGGTTATAGATGGTTAACGCGAAATGACACATGGTCACTCTATGTATTGTAATGGCTGTTGTACTTACAATACAGGAGAATAGACCCCGAAGGTTGTAGGGGTGTCCTGCTCATGCAGGGGCAGCCTCACACTAAGAACCAAGCACCCTGCCTCAAGGGACCGAAAGGCCTGCTAGAGGGGTGACTTATAGGTTTTAAGCGCAGTGATCTTAGATATAGGGAAGCCTATATCTGTTGTAAATGGTGCTAGTACCAGCTTATACAGGCTGCAACGGCAGGCCTGTACTTACAGTTTGAGTTGTCGCCCATGGGTGCCTAATACATGCTTCCACCCATGGGGGGGGCCTGATGTACCTATGCCCTGGGTACCTCAGTACCTTATACGAGGGACTTATAAGGGTACAGCAGTATCCAATCTGGGATGTACCTAAGTACTTACCATAACCAATTTAGGGGAGAAAGCACAGAGACGGGGTCCTGGTTAGCAGGATCTCAGTCAGACTAGTCAGAAACAGCATAGCACAAGGCAAAAATGGGGGGTAACCATAAAAGCAGATCCTACTGTGTCTCTTTGCATTGTGTGTTGTGAGGTGGCTCACTGAGCCTTCACTCCATTTTGTGGGCCCCTCGATTACATTAGGTTGTCCACAAAAGGCTGCCCGCTCCTCAATAAATTAAAACTAGCAAAGGACTACACCCACCCGGATGCGTAGAAAGTAAAGAAGGACCCTTTCTCAGTCTCCATTTCTCGGTCTCCCTCCCTCCCTTTCCCTCCCTTTCCCTCCCTCTCCCTCCGTCTCCCTCTGTCTCCCTCCGTTTCCCTCCCTCCCTCCCTCTCCCTATGTCTCCCTCCCTTTCCCTCCCTCCCTCTCCCTCTACCTCCGTCTGTCACCCTCTGTCATCTAACCCTGTGTGTCAGCCCGGGCTGAGATAGCTTCCCGGGCACACACACAGAGCCATACCCGAGCACTTCACAGGTCATTAAAAGACCATTTGCATGTTAATGGGGCTTTGTTATATTTCACCTCTTCTTAGGCCCCTGCAGCTCTGCTCTGCCTATCACTGGAATGAATCACCCGGCCCCCACAGACCCGCATAGTCTCATGCGACCACTAGGTTGGAATCTTACTTGAGTGAGCAACAAAAGAAAATAACGGAATGCGGTCTGAGTAATTCCCGGTGACTCGGATTAATTCAAACATTTCATCCATCACTTTTTGATTTTCTGTTCGAGTATGAATGAGGCAGTCAAGCCAACATGAGTCAAATTTTAGGTGCGGTCGGCAAATCCGCCAGTGGCCCCGCCCCTATCATTGTGCAATGAGACAGTGGCAGCACTCAGACCGATCCCTGTCTGGTCTAACACCAGCAAAAGTCCCCTGCAATTAAATGCACATTTCCGATTGTGCTTCAGCGACGGCGAATAGAAACTGTCTTCAACCTGGAAAGTGTCTCATTTCTGCATGGGCACACACTGCTCCCTTGAATGAAGCTAGTCTGAGAGGCGATCACCGGGAGGTCAAACCTGCTTGGTTGAAATTGACCAGAGTCGCGCTCCGGTTGCAGACACTCTTTAAAAATGTGTTTCTAAAACACAGGTACGATGTCTGCAAGGTCCGCGGGCCGCCAGGGAAGGCTTGCTGGGCCGCTGGCGGCCCGCGAGCCGTACAATGAGTACCCGTGCATTAGAGTTTCCACAGGGTCCCTCCCTCACACCCACTCTCTAATGAAACTTTGGAGTTTATCCAACATCCACTATCACATGTATGCCCGACAACACCCAATTATACCGAAAGTCTCCTCCCCGAAGACATCAAGTCCCTCAACTTAACTCTACAAAACCTCCAAAATTGGCTGACATGCACCCACCTCAAATAAACACTCTTGAAACTGAATTCCTCCAAATTGCCCTGCCCAAACAGTCACTCGGCTGTGAGGACTGGATGAAGCAAATAACTTCCCTCAACTGCTTGCCACAAGTTAATGATTCAGTGAGATCACTGTTAATAACTCTCGACAAGGACCTTATCATGCAATAGCACATCAGTGCTGCCACCAAAGTAGCGAACCCCCAAATGAACATGTAAAGAAAATTAAAATCCTTCCCCCCCCCCAATGACTTCAAGTCTGCTGTGCAAGACCTTGTGATTCCCAGGTTGGACTATGGAAGTGCAACCCTCTGTGGCTTGCCCTGAACCCAGACAGCTCCTTTAGGGGCCTCCCTCAACTCTGCTGCAAGGCACATCATGATAAAAGATCAAAAAGAAACAACCACATCACCCCCGATTTGAAATCCCTCAATTGGCTCCCTTGTGAAGCAAGAGCACGGCTAAAATTGCCTGCATGACCCTACACTTCAATGCCCCAAGATGCCTCGCTCAGAGGTGAGAACCTTCTGGGGGCGCAGATCCTCCAGAAACTCTAGCACCTTACTTTCGAAAACTCAGACATTCTATAAAACGAAAACCTACAACAAAGCCTTCTCTGGCATTTCCCTGAGAATTAAAAACTCCTTGCCCCCTGAAATCTGACTTAATCCCTCAACTGCAACTTTCAAGAAGGAAGTTAAAGTACTACTTATGAACACATTTCTGCCCTAGAATCTAGGAACTCCTCTCTCCATGCCAATCAAGACACGTTAACTGCAATCATGTCTACTGCTCGCTTGTTATGTCATTGTTTTGATATATCGGTCTTGACACTGAAGTGATCCCTTCCTCATCTGGGGAGTTGGCATCTCCTGTATTGTTCTCGACTATGATAATATTGGTTCAAGATGCCTCTTCTCTCTGAAAATTTGTAATGCACTCTGATACCCGCAAGAGTCATGTTCGAGCTATATAAAACGTTTTAGAAAAATAAAAGTATTAAACCCTGTGTTAGCCATGGCATGGCACAGAGCAGACGGGCTTAATATGGAGACAATGTAAGTGACAAAAATCCGATAAGGGGAACAGGACTTATGAATTTTTAAAGGTTTAAATGAAAATAGAGACAAAAAGTGTTAATCTCCAACCACAGTCAACTGATCATGGTAGACTGAGATCTAATTGTGATTTGAGGCCAATCGTGATGGAGCGTAGGTCAGCAACAGAAACCAGGTTCAGCTTAGTCAGAATCTTACCTTCAGACTTAGGGGTCCATTAGGATGGCGGGCGGATTGCCCCCGCCAGGCTGGCGGTAGCCGCCGCCAGCCTGGCGGGGGCAATCCGCCCGCCATCCTTCCCTGTATTCCCCCCGCCATATTAGAATGGCGGGGGGACCACGGCGGAGCAAAACACCGCCCGCCACTTTTCCGCCCCGGTCGCATTGCGGCCGGGGCGAAAAATGATTAATATGGTGTCGTGTCTTTGAGACACCGCCAGCCATATTACAATGGCAAGAGTGTAATGCCTTTCCGCGGCGGCAATGCCGCCACGGAAAGGCAGGCGGTGTTCACTCTGGGGGCCCCCTGTGCGCCCCCAGAGTGAAGGCCCAAGGGGGGTGGCACACGGGGAGGGGTACCTGTGGTACCCCCCTGCATTTGCATAATCATAGCGGCAGGCACCGCGCGGTGCCTGCCGCTTTGATTATGTAAATGATGCAAAGCATTTTTAGTATTGTGGCGGGCGGAGCAGAGAGCTCCGCCCGCCACAATACTATAAATACAGGATATGCCTGCCACTGTGGCGGGCACATCCTAATGGTGCGTGCGGGACCCCCGCCCTTAGGGCGGGCGGTCCCGATTTCCGATAGGATGGCGGGTGGGCAAAGCCCGCCCGCCATCCTAATGAGCCCCTTAGTCTCTGAAATGGAAGTTCAGAATCTTCAGCTGTACAAGGCAGCAGGCTGCAGCCGAAAAGGCCTCTTCATGGTTAATTAGCCATTAGGGGAAGGACTGGTGCAGCCGTTGAATGGTGAAAAAGCTCAGAGAGAGAGAAAGCCATGTTTCACACTCTGTCCTCTGGAGGTCATTGAACCAAAAAGTTTATAAGACCCAAGTTTCTCAGGATGTCAGGAGGAGTACCCTTTGGACCTCAGGAATAGTACTTAGGAGCCAAGATGCACTTCAACTGAAGACACCCCTGCAGAGTCCAGGGCAAGTCCAGTTGGAACCAGTCAGCTGGGTCGTTACAGGGAAGTTCTGTTGTAGCTTGTTGTTTCCTTGTAGATTCTATAGGAGTTCTGCCTTATGACCCTTGGGGTCTACTTCTGTGTCCTGGGTACAAGAAAGAGAGCATCTCCAGTTCCCCAGGGCTCTTCCTCAGGTCTAATGGTGTTCTGAGGGGGATAATGGTGATGCCATAGTTATGCCTGGCAGCAGCTTGTGAGTGTAGGTGACTCGTGGCTCCTGCCTAACACATGAAGTAAAAGTTCTAGAGAGTTACCCTACTCAAATTTTCAGCATTTCCTATGTGCCCTACAGAAAACAATCCCACATAGTCTCTTCCCCACCTAAATCCAAGATGGTAAAATACTTGTGTAGAACCTGGGTCTCTACCCCAGAGCTGTGTCCAGTGAAATGAGCAACCCCCTCCTCCATGGTCACTTCGAATACGTTCACGGGGATAGCTCGCCCAAGACTGTGATTGGAGCCTGGCTGACTGGGGGAATAGAACCGGTGTTATCTGACATCTGCCTGTGACTGAAGACATTTCTTGGTCATCCTTCGAGAGGAACAGAAACACCTCCACACACCCAAACCTTTGTCTTCTGCTCTGGGAGCAGTTTTGACACCCCATTCAGGGTTATTGTTCAGAGGTCTGCAACAGGGGCCTAATCTAAATGAGCCTGCACGGGCTTTAGACAGAGAAAAGGTAACTTTCTAAGAATATATTTGTATTAATATTAAGTAAAAACTGACTTCACCATTGAATTGAGCTTTTAATAAATACTACAAAGAGTCCAATATTTGGATAGGGGATTCCTATCTGGAGGTAGCATTAATAAATTTGCTACTGCATCCCAGTGTTTTCCTATGGAACAGCCAGCCTTGCTACTGTAAGAGTGAGTTGTGCTGCACAGTAGGGGACCCAAAAGCTGCCACTCCCACCAGAAGGTGTACACAGATCTCAGCCCAGTTGGGAGGGAGATTAAGAAATGAGGAGACTTTTTAGAAAGCCTGGGGCACACAAGGCATGAGAGGCTCCAGAGGGTGCCGAGCAGAGCAGAACTTTTCTTTTGACCAGACTCCATATACAAAAGCATTATGGGTCATTAAATCTCCAGGTAACTCATTTATCAAAGTTGTCTGTCTATGGAAGCTGTAAAGGGGGGTTTAACTCATCTCAAACTGAACCAAGCACAGGTGCATCACTCCACATGGTATGATGGACACACAGAAGTGGCAATAGACGTAAAGGTGTCAATAAGTAATTAGGGCCCAATGAGTAGAGCATGACTGTGAGTGAAGGAAAACTCAAACTGGTTGCACAGGGAAACACCACCCCAAGAGAAGAGTGGTCGGCACACAGTGGGTCCTCAGACACAGGCTCTTTAGCTGTGGCAGCTCAAAACAGACTTAAGGCAGACAATCTGCATACAGTGGGTGCCTGAAGACATTAGTGAGTCGGAGCGCAGTGGCGGCTCACGCAGGTATCGCTGTAGGGTGGTGAGCTGGGACCGGACGGCTGGGGGTGGGGTCATGGAGTTCAACATACGACAGGAAAGTGAAATGGAAATAAATAAATAAAGCACTTACCTTGAGCTCGCCGCATCGCTTAGTCAGTGATGAGGCAAGCGCAAGGTAAGTGGTTTTATTTATTTATTTATTTCCATTTCACTTTTCCGTCATATGTCGAACACCACTACCTCACCGCCCTACAGCGTTACCTGTGCCAGCCACCACTGGTTGGAGGACCAGAAAAAGAGTTGGTTAACTCACGACTGAGTAGAAGGATTGGGAGCCCGGGGTGACCCGTGCAGAGAGGTTGTGGAATCTGACCATGGAGTGAGGTGCAGGGGCTCCCATGTCAAACAGAGCAATATAAACTGTGTAAGAATTGAAGCATTAGAGGGTCCTGAAAAGGTAAACAATGCCAGAGCTCACCAGCAATGGCATCTAGCAAGTACAAAAAAACTCCAGCATCAGACACATGTGTCTCTAGAACAGGTGCACATAAACTAGATATGACAATGAGATCTGCAACCAGAGCCCTGGTCAGCGACCTAGAAGGCAGCCAAGAGACTACACTTTCAGAGCCCCGTCCCATTCAAATCAGACCTCGCCTTGTCGGCAAAAAGAAAATATCATGGAAGCTGCCAGAAATATGGGACAGATCAGATCTGAGGGTGATAAGCTGGCATCATACAGAGGACTCTCAGCTATCACCCTGCAGAAAGGCAGCAAATTACCAATGGTCACAGAATTATTAAACAGAAAATATGTCAAGTAAAAATGGGGCCATTCCGTCAGGATTATCTTTAAATGGGAGGGGGCCTAATTCATCTTAAATCAACCAAAGAAACATGCCAGATCCTGGGGCTAGACTATACCAACAGAGGCGAACAACCTCTGCTGGAGAGGCACCAGCAGCTCCTAAATCTAGAACACGAAGACTAGGTGGATGGAAGAAAGTTCAAACCACCAAGAAACACATGAAGCCACAGCAGACATAATGACAGCGGAGAGACAAGCTGTACTTAATCCACTCGAAGACTCAAATGACAAAGCGGACCTGAAGCAATGGAGATACTGATGTCCACTGATGACAAGGGTGGCCACAAAAGAAACAGGGGGCTTTAAAGAGACAGTCACCATAACACGGGGCGAGGTTGCATGAGGGGGAGGATTTGCTTGAAGGAGGTAGTACATGTTCAGTATATGGATGAACAGACTGTTGGCCATAAGGCTGGGAGTGTCCGGGACATGGATAGGAGACGGTTGCAATCTTGTTTTTATTCACATGATTTTAGTTGATAGCTAGAAATAATAGACAGAGACAGGATAGCTAGATCTGTGGAACAGAAAGGGAAATAATGAAAAAGTGACGGCAGTCGTGCCTAATGCTTTTACTCACTGAATTCAGGGAAAACGCCATCCCTAAATAACTGAGGGTGATCAGATTGACGGCTCCGAAGGAGGAATTGATAAAAGAACCGATGAAATGGAAGTTCACTCAAAGGCTGGGAACACTAGGAGATTGATTACTTATTCTCTGTGTGACTGGAACTACGAATTAGGTCTGGCACTGAGGGTGGGTGGAAGTGGTGGCTAGGGGAGGGGAGGTTCATTGGTTTTCGCTCCATCGTTTATGAAGTTCTCACCCTGCCTAGACCAAGGATTGTATGCATTGCATTTCCCCACATATGTGTTGTGTTTCCCTTTAATGTACGTAGGTTGTGCGAGGCATGGAATACTCTGGAAGTTATACAGTTGCTACTGGTGTCCTGGAGTGGAAGCCAGGCTGCCTGGCGCTCACCTGTTTCCTCTTGTATTATTAATAAACCTTCAATCTTCAACCGCCTTCGTTCATCATTACACTGGTGTACTGTGCTTCCCACTTATTAAATTCAATAAAAACGACCTGTTCCATAAAGATGCAAAGTGAATGACGACAGCTTGTTTGTTAAATGTACCGATATGGGTGGAGTGAATACAGATATGATTGCTAATTATAGAAGAGCTCATCGTCGGGGCAATTTCACAGACGCGACCTGGCAGAAAGGAAGCTAACCTTGTGTAAGAATTGGTGGCAACAAAGTGCAGCTCTTTCATAGGCATACTTCCATGGCGACATGACTTAGAGGCTGAATGAGGTCAAAGGCAGACATCGAGCTGGGGAACATGCTGCACAATACCACGGCAATACTTTCTGCACCAGCGTGAAATATAACAAACGACGATAAGAAGAAGAATGAAACATTGCTAGCTATGATAAGAGCGAGGTATTTAAATATATTCCTAAAAGACGCATGCAACATTTTGCAGTCACACGTTTAAACCCCGTCCAATCCAACTCCGCATTTCATCCTTTTGAAAGTCAAGAAAACAAGTATCACTGCCTTCTAATAATATCACTACTAACATACTAAATAACCCCCTTCCAACTGCCTGGCGTCTCCATGCACACTGCAGATACTCGACAGGAGCCAGAGTAGAGCCTGTCCTGCAGCTGAACAGCGACACACATTTCATCACCCCAGCTGTGCACCATGGCACTTAGAGGCTTTTCCTCATTGCATCATCAATCAAGTTCCCGCTCATTAGCCTATCTCCAAATGAGGACTACTGTGGCTTGGTGATAGGCGAATTTCTAAAACAAGCATTACACGCTGAATAATCATTACACAAATAAACACAACTGCACAGGTCATTAGGCAGGCAATGGAGTGCGCTGATCGGCATTAGGCCGGCTGCGCCATTGTGAGCAGATCATGGAGAACCTATTCGTTTATACGTCAGCATTACAATAACATGACACACCTTCAAACAGAGAGATGACAGGCACACCATAGGAACACACCCAGCAGTAATAATTACACCCTTAGTACGCAGCCCCAGCATATATATTTCTGAAGTATGCCACTAATCAAAATGTACTTCGTGCAAGTCACCTTTTTGAGAGTTCTCAGTTTGTCAGTGAATGCTCTCTCACAGCTCTTGGTGTCAATGACACATCTGTGCAGTTCTTTTGTGTCATATTTCTGGTTGGTCACATAGTTGGCATTGTGGCAGATGTTCGAGGTCAAAGTTGTCAAAGGGCTAGATATCGGACTATCAAAAACGAGAACATTATCACATGGCAATCAGAATAATCAATGTAACCTATTGTTTTGAAAATGTCAATCTGATTGTGTCGAAGCAAGTACACCGGCCATAGTAAAACCCACTTAAATACCATAAATGGATCAGTGTATACATCCTTTGCATAGCTTGAAGTTGTCGCAAGATGATTGTGTGGCACAACATGTCAAAAAAAGGCAAAATAAATAATGAATGCCCCATGTACTAAGAGATAAGCACTGACAGAAAAATTGTAAAACACATATAAATGTATAGCACACTTCTACCCAGAGGCCTGGTAGCGCTGTATTCATACCGCTGTGGAACCCATCCTGGCTTTCCTGATGTCCACCCCCAAGGTGAAGCCAGGCATCCAAGCGCTGCTGGGGCCGTTGTGGAGATTAAGCAAGCTATTGCCCAGAGTGGAACCCATTATTAGACTAGGCACCGAGGCGAGAATTATCGGGTCCGGGGAAATTAAAACCAAGAACCGTCGAGGCGGGAATTGAACCCTGATCCCGGGCCAGAGCTCTGCATCAGGGTCTGCCACTCTAACCATTGAGCCACGCTTTTCCTATTGAGCCACGCTTCTCCCATTGAGCCACGCTAACTATGACCTCTGAGCATCAGCTTGACAAAATGTTGTTTTCGAGAAGGACATTTCCTCCTATGCACAATGTAATAATAGCTGCAAGTTAACCCTGATACTTTACTTTAACAATGCATTTTTCTTTTTATTAATTTTTTTGCACGTTTTAATACGTGTTCCGGTTAGAGTAATTCAAACCAATAGCACATTTTCTTTGTGCCAATTAAAATCACGATTTCTTGCAATTTGCAATAAAATTTAAAGGGTGTGTATACTTATTCTAAGTACACCTGCCTATTGGGAACTATCTGTATTGTTATATTAAAATTATATGTGTGCTGATTACATTGAAAAAGTTTAATATAAGCATATTCCTGTGATGTTTAGACGGCGGTGTGCTTCCTTTATTTTCATCTTTTTTTCATTTTTGTGGCATATTTTTGCAATAAAAAAAGGAACCATCGCACCATCTTGCCACCATCACCAATGGCTTTGCCAGTGTGAGTTTATTTAGTTGATACCTGTCCAAACTGCAAATAAGTGCCAAACCAACAGGCATTTTTCGGCTAATAGGAAACTTGTCGCGAAATATCTCAATTGGTGACTACCATCCTATGAGAACATGTAGCTACTGGCAGGGCCAGCCCTAAATGAGATTGACCGAGACAGCGCCCTGGGCGGAAAGAAAATGTGGTGTTTGTTGTGGGTGTGGTGTGGTGTGGGGGGTCGTTGCTGTGTGATGGCAGGAGGTGTAAGGAAGATGGAAGGAGGGCAGGGGTTTATAGGGTACTAACAATTACGCTGACGTTCATTTAGGGCTGATCACAAAGCCTTGAACGGCACCCTATTGAGACCAAGTGGGATGGACGAGCTGCTGTTGATGATGGATAGACTTGTAATGCGCACAGCTACCCCCGAGAGGTTTCCCAGTTGCATAACAATCAGTGAGGCAGCTCCTTGCTGCGCCCCTCGGAATATTGGCAGCCAGGGCCCAACTCGCCCATGCCCATTGCCGGCCCTAACTGCTGGAGATCATCAAAGATGTGGCTGGAGTTAAGACTGCTAAAGGCCTTGAGATGCTGGGTCATTCATGCTCTGTCAAATAGGGCAGAGAGCTGAGGTATGTGTTTGCCATTTGTCAAACTCTGTAACGGATGAATGATTTAGAGTTTGGAGGACGGGCAGCACCTATCTGGCCTGCTGTATTACAAATGCTGTAGAACTGAATGCACTGGTAATACTGTGTGCGAGGTATCCAGGCTTGTGACAGAGTATCCCATCCGCCAAACTCCAATTCAGTCACAAAGTGACACTTTTCTAACCCACTGACAGGGTGCTGAAGACAATCTAGTATATATAATAGAGTGAAAGGTAGTAAAGAAGAAAAAGGTGATCCTGTTTGATTATGTGTGACATGCCTTATGCAAATGAAATGATTAACTTTGTACTTGTTCATCTCAGGACATGTTATGTTCATTTTTAAGTGAGGTGCTACTTAATTGTAAAGGATACGATCCTGCTATGAGCATAGAATATGTCTCCTTTAAGTGTAAATGTAAAGACACGTTGTTACCCGCTGTTTTATCACCTCATTTGTCATCATGTTGCTAATGCACAACAAAAATTGCATGCACAGTGGACAGAGTCTGTGCTCACAACACAGAGGGGATCCAGAGCTGTCAACTATTGATGGCAGCTGATAGGAATACAGCCCGTTATTGGGGTGACTGGTCCCGGCACGTGAGATGCAGCAGATCACACCAGGGGTGGACTCTCATTTCGGGCATTATGGCGGTGTCAAATTGGCCACCTTGAAAGTGCCAGTGTGAGGGCCTTATATTTTTGGTCTCAAGCTGGGGGGAAGAACAGCTCACACACCAGCCCTTTTAAGCTGGTCCACGTGGCAGTGCCAGACTGCCCGAAAAGACAGTTCAGCGGAGGAATAAAGGGGAATATTTTTACAATGAAATGGCGCAGCGTGGCGCTTCAAGCAATTTTGCTGCGCCGTGCTGCATCATTTCAGAAACGCAGGGAGACACCATATTTACAAGAATAGGGCACACCCGCGTTTTCCCTTGTGTTATCGCTAAAAAAAACTGCCTAGCGCACATGCATGCGCCCCTGCACCATGGTGGAAGAGTGCCTGTGTAGCAGGGATGATTATGTTTATGCAGGAAGGCACACCTTCCTGAACAAAAACAATCATTAGTAGCATTCTACTCCTTCTCTGTGTGACTGCTTTACAGATCCTTTTAAATCTGGGGCAATGTCAAAAAGCAATGGGTGTTGCGAGGAAACGCCCATAGTGCCACCCATTGCACCCCCCTTTGCTGCAGACAACTGCGGCAAGGAGGGACATATTTACAAGGTGGTGTTAAGCCACACTAAGTGGCTTAGCACTGCCTTGTAAATATGGAGCAGAGCACTGCGCCACCAGCGCGTCGAAAAAAGTGACGCTCCTGTGATGCAATGCCCTTGTAAATATGCCCCACAGTTATGTGGTAGAGAGGGCGTGTGCTGGGCCAGTTCCGGTCTAAAGGACTAAAATCCTCTGCAGGACCCTAAATGGTTAGTGATTCACCCATTAATGTTCAGTTTCCGCATGAAACTTTGCAATAATATCTCAGTGCTCATTTCTATGCAAATGTCACCCACTCATGTAAACAGGACCAGTTTGGTAAGGATGCAAGGATACTAAATAGACACTTCTAAATAGTTACTTTGAAGGAGGGTAATTATTGTCTATTTTCAACTGGAGACAAGACAGGGTTTTTACTCAAAGACTTATTCACACTATGCCTATATCCGGCAAGGTCTATGAGACCAAGAATTAAGCTGTACCTCAATGTATCAGAAAACAAAAACTGTACAAGTGGCTGACATTTTTTGTAGAGGTAAAAAGCAGTATGAGTCAGAAAGTTGTGAGTATTTGAAAGCAGTCTGCAAACCTACTTGATAAAGAAGCCATAATAGCAGTGCTGAACACCGCGGCCCTTTTAAGGCTTCACTATTATGCTTTATTCCTAGGAATAACCATCATTCACATCAGAAGATTGCAAACAGTCTTTGAGAATATCAACCTTCGCATAGTCATAGATGTCACAAAATGCACAGATCTCTCTTATCCTTGAATTACAGCAAAGGTTGGTGAAGTTAGCCAGGTTAAAGTTCTAATTTGTATGCACTGATACAACAGTCACTTCCCACATATTAGAGCACGCCCTTTTGAGACCAATTCGAATATCTTATGGTCGTATTTAGTATTTTGTTTAGCACAAACTGCAGCACTCATTTCCATCTAGACATTTTTAAATAAGAAGATCAGATTGTATTAGGGGTAAGAGAGGTCATGGCATAGCAACCACAGCACTTACTTGAGGAGTTGTGCTTATATAAAATGTATAATTGTGTGCATATTACTTGATACATATAGGAATGTCACACAACATTATGCTGTCTTCTTGTTTGCCCATGGCTTCATTTTGTATTCATGAAAAGCTACATTTGTATTATATTGTTATTGTTATTGTTATCTGAGGTTTGTATAGCGCCAAATCACTGTCAGGTCTCTAGGCGCTCATGACAGAGACAGTAACAACAGCCGAGTAAGTAAAAGAGAATACAGGGATAGCAGCATTACTTCAGATGGAACAGAAAGCTTCCCTAAAAAGCAATGTTTTCAATGACTTCCTAAAATGGAAAACATTTGTTTCTTTGCGAAGGGCATGGAGGGAAATTGCTGAGGGACACCACTCGCCAAGGGGCACACTAGGAAAGTGAACTTTCTCTCTATTAAACCTCTCTCTATTCTATTTCTTCCTCTAAACCCCCCTCCCTCTCTGCCAGCATGTACCTCTGACTCTCTCTCTCGCTCTACACAGTGTCATCCTAAGAATTTTAGGGGTCTCGGGCAACACAGATTTCAACTGGTTTTTGTGACCCTGTTAACGTTTACCATATAAATCAGTATTATTTGGCATCATGCCAGCTTGATTTAGCAGGAAATGGGAAATAAAATTCAAATTGCTAATCAGGACCCAAGTGTCTCTGCTCTCTCCCCTAAATTGTTATGGCAAGTACTTAGGTACATCCCAGATTGGATACTGGGGTACCCTTATCAGTCCCTAGTATATGGTACTAAGGTATCCACGGCATAGGTACCCCAGAGGTGCCCCATATGCAGAAGCATGGATTATGCCCCCTATGGGAGACCATTCAAACTATCATCTTTTGGCCACCACTGCAGCATGTGTAAGCTGGTGCTAGCACCACTTATGAAAGATATAGATGTCTCTATAACTAAGGTCACTGCACTTAAAAACCTATAAGACACCCCTACAGCAGGCCTTTTCAATCCTGAAGGTAGGGTGCTTGGTTATAAGTGCGAGGGTGCCCCTGCATGAGCAGGACACCCCTGCAGCCTTCAGAGTCCATTGTCCCGGGTTGTAAAACAGCCATGTCACATATGGAGGGGGACTGAGTCATCACGCCATGACCATCTCGAAACTGGCTGTAAAGAACCCAATTGTGTTTGGTATCAAACAGGTTGGATACATACCCCCATACAGTAAACAGTGTGGGAGGTATAATTCCAAGCACTGTAAAGGCCCTTCGTTAGGCCCTCAGTGCTCCCGGTACCAGTCTTCAAGACCCGGAAAGCACAAAATAGCTGCTGACACGATTCTGCCCTTCTACTGCTCAGCCAAACTCAAGCAGGGGAAGGCAGAACAATAGGTATCCTGTCATAGGGAGGTGTGACCACATCCCAGACAGGGTTTAGTGTATTTGGGCAGGGTGGGAGCACTTACCAGTTCCACATAGTCTGCAGGCAGGACACATTTAGTGTCCTCCATGCATAGTACAGCTCAAAGCAGTGCAGGGAGCCGTTGGCTCCCGCTCTGGTGCGAAACTGGACAAAGGACAGTGGAGTATCCCCCCCTTTTTCAGCCCCTCTTCAGGGATGGACCCAAGTATCGTCTCAACCCGTTCCTTAGGGTACTTAAGTGCTTACCTGTGGATGGGTTCCTAGATTCGTCGTGGGACACAATACAATTCAGACACCACTTCAACTTTCACCATCTAGGCACTCTGGACTGCAGTGGACTTCACTCTGGGCAACAAGGCTGCAACCGGGAAGACTCCTGCTGCTCCTGATCTCTTCACCCTGCATGTCTGCTGCAAGGTCCGTGCCTGTGCTCCATAGAGTCAACCCGTCCAGGGCCTGTGGACATCCAAGACACCTAAAGGAATCTCCCTTGAAGTGAAGGAGTCACTTCCCTGCAGGCACCACAACTAAGCTGACCGTTCTATTAATCCTGGGCTCCTACAGACTCCAAAAGACTCAGCAACACAGGTGGTGATTCTTCACATCCCTCAAGGCCTGCCCTGTCTTCTCACCAAGTTTGAGGCCAGTATCCCTCGTTGGAGCTGCAGGAACCAAACCCCTGTGCACCCCACTGACTTGCTGTTGCAAAGGCTTGTTGGCTTTCATCCACCAAGATCTTCGGGTTCCAAGTAGCCCCAACCTCAAGCATCTCCAATAACCAGAATCTTTGACCACACCACATTGCTTGCACTGTGGGCCTGCTTCTTTGATAGCTACACATGGCCATCTTGCAACTCCAGTGCCCCCGGTCTGTGGGTCCTGTAGAGGGTCACATTTGAATTCTATTGGGCTCCCCATATTGCTTGGAGCCTGCCCTGACTCTCCTCCTTGTGGTAAGTCTCTTGGACCTTGCTGGTCCCAACATTGTACCTTCTTCTACTTCCAAGTTGTTTGTAGTTGTCAAGGCTGTTTGTGCTCCCGCCGGACAACAATCCCTCAACTCTCAACATCCGACATGGGACAGCTTGTAAACTGCTCCTAGTCTTCCACAGGGTCGCCTAGTCTTCACAGCTGCAGTTCCAAGGGCATTGTCAAATCTTTTCCAACACCTGAAATTGGTTGGCATTCGTCTTCCATGCCTCCTGGTCAGGTCCAAGTGGCTTAGACTCTGTCTCCTGTGCTTTCAGGTACTTCTTAACTTAAATCCACCTTTGGGTTCCACCGGACACTTTCACCTTCTCCAGCAGCGGCATCTTCCTGAAGTCCTCCATTGGGTTTGACGGCAGTTTCTGACGTCACTTCACACTGATGTACCCGGTTCCACTGGGGCATCTATCCTGGTTCCTAAGGTATCCACGGGTGGGGTGACTCTCCAACTTTCTGTCTTCCACTGGGTTTCTTCAGGGTCCACTGGAAAGGGTCCTTCTCTAAAATTGCATCTGCAACTTACACGTTGATTTGTACGGAGAGCACTGTGGTGCTGACACACTGCACACGACCTCCGTGGGGCTCCTAGACAGTTACATTGGGTTGTTCCTTAGGTCCCCAGTACTTCTACATCCTCTGACTATTTTCTTGACTCAAGTTGTGGTTCGCATACCACTATTTTAGTATATGGTTTGGTCTCCCCCTGGAGACCACTGTTTATTCTGTGCTACTTACCTGTTTCTATTGCAAAGTATTGTATGCATTGAGTATATCTCCGGCTAGGAGATATCTGTATGTGTTAGTGAGTGTCTTATAATAAATACATACTTTTAAAAATAAACTGAGTGGTTCTTTTTCACTTAATCTATACCTATACGTTTGTGTTCTGGTAAAACAAGTTTCTTTACACTCCTTCTGGACTAAGCATGAAGGCTGCTCTCCACAGCTACCACTTAGAGAAGTTTCTAAGGTTGTCTAAGACCACTAAACTTACCATAAGTGTTGTGTGGATCAGTGCAAGGTGTCCACTTACATAAATGTACATAATATACTGAGCCAGCCTCTCACTTGGCCCCAAAATATGTGCGGTGGTGGGAGCCTATGGAGATTCTCCGCCGTGCGGAATGATGTCCGCCCCTCTCCACAAATTAGGATTGCCTAAACAGGCAGACGCACCGCACCGGAGACACCGCCCAACCAGTGACGGCGGAAGCTCGACAGCAGAGCGCGATAGCAGAGACCCGGTCCACACCACTCTGTCACGACCGCCATGGACCCAGCTCTACATGTGTATCCGGTGCTGTACTTTCTACAGAACTATCGACTAATAAGCCCCTCCGACGACGCAACTACACAAATACAACACACAACACACGGGCTAACACAGGGTCCAAATCCACAACAGACACCGTTCTGGGGGCAACAACACATCCACAAGGGCACCCATACATGACCCACCTGCCACCAAGTCACCCCACTGCATCCTGGACACACATCGACCACAAACTTGAAGCAACGTCCCGGTCTCGGTCACGTCACCGCAGCCGTCAACACATGCGCACAATGCTGAAGGCTGGGCCAGTCCAAGGCATGGGACACACGACCCCCAAACACACATCAACACACCCCATGAAGTCACAGGCCAGGTGTCCATCCTGTGCACCCCCATGCACAGCAAGAATCAACTAGCACAGCAACAAGCAAGCTCAATCCACACTCTGCACCACACAACAAATAACCAGGGAGACAGCCACTGCAGGAGTGGCTGACAAGGAACACACAACACCAGTGCCACACACACTGAAGGCTGCCAATACTTGCCAGTACATACACACACAAACAAACACACACCCTGGGTGAAGCCACAAACATAACACACACACAGGGATGCCTAAACAGATGCCTGCCAAAAAGCCACACACAAACATTACAGAAACACACACAGAACCCCATCAGAAACAGACATACCCTGTCAGCCAAACTGTGGAAAGGCAATGGGAGCACAGACACAGCAGGAGTGCACAACCTCATCACTCAGGAACAAAACACACACAGCATACCACAAAGGAAACAAGAAGTGCATCATCACAGAGCTACACTGCCACATGAAACCAACCACAGATACACATGAAATCAAAAATGAACACTACAGGACATCAGGGGATGCACATCGGGCAATATACACACAGCACCGTCTGCACAACAAGCAGTGTGTGCACACCAAGCAGAACAGTCACACACAGACATGACTGACACAACATCAACACACACAACACAAATCAGCACAGCACAAACACAACAGCACACCCAGGAAGTGAAGCACTACCACAGCCAACACACATACATCCAACACAACAACAACAGATGCACCACTCTGGGATACAAGAGCAGAACCATCTTGATCAGAGCACTGGGCAGCACACACAGCTGAAGTGCACATGAGCAATTCTGACTGATTAATAGCACAAGAACATCCACAGAAACCTTTGGGGCAATGTCCAGAGTGGAACAACACTCTTGTCCAAATAACTGCACCACAAAGCACAGTGTCACAAATGAAGTGATGGGGAGGCACACACACATGTAAACCAAGGGGACAGCTGACATCAAAGTGAACTGACTTGCATGTCAGTAGTAGACATGTAAGGGGTGTACCATACACAAATAGAGGGAGTGCAGACCCACAATGTGTAGGCATAAGTGGCACACATAGGGGATGGCATTACACCACACTCACTATGCCATACAGGAGGATAAAAGGCACCATGTGCCTGCAATGCATGAGAAACACAACCACAATGGCAGTGTGGAGCAGCAGGACTACACAGTCTACACAAACACACTCAATACACATGGATGATCAAACAAACACAACACTGGTGTGCAAGTCACACACTTTGCATACTCATAAGTGACTGAAACAACAAGGAGGAGTCAGACAGAACAGCATGGACACATCAACACACTGCACAGTGCACAACAGACAACTCACACATGTGCATACAGGGCAGAACAATCCAAACAACAGACAAACAACTCCTGGGTGACACATGTGTGTCTTTCACAATCGAGGGGCACCCACACATCCACACCCCCTACAAAGTCACACCCTTCACACTGCACACCTCTTGACTACCCAAGAGCACACACCTCATGTAGGCCATGGGACCAGGACTAAGGGCCAACACAAGATGACCATACACATACACAGCTGGGCACCCAAAGGAATAACACACATACATGATGACATTGCCCAGCCTGCATGCAAACCTGTGCACAGCATCACAACCTGTGCTGGCAGTGTCCCCCAACCTGACATGTGAACAATGTATCCAACAATAGCAAACCACTCAAATGAGAACTGCATGACAAGTAAAATAGCCATCACAGATGACACTAGTATCAGTGTCTGAATGGACTGAAGACCCTGTCACCCCTGTTTAAAAATGTGATGCGGACAAAGAGCATGGCAATGTTTAAGTGACACATAGAGCATGGGGAACAGGCAACCAAATGCACACACCAAAAGTACTTTAATCAGCTGCTGAATCCATTTGGGGAATCCTACCTGTTGTACACGCCGTGACCTGCCTTTCTGCTGTTGTCGGGCCCGTTTCGTCCCGCTCCCGCCGCCGCATCAATCACACAGCGGCTGCCGAGTGGAGGGGGACACTTTACATCGGAGGCGGAAGCGCTAAAACTACATTTCCCCCCCGCCCTAGCGGCGAGATTCACGGAGGCAGAGCGCGCCAGGCGGCGCTTCAAAGAGGCGTCACTCCGGTGGAGCGGGTGACGCTGCTGAATCCATTTGGGGAATCCTACCTGTTGTACACGCCGTGACCTGCCTTTCTGCTGTTGTCGGGCCCGTTTCGTCCCGCTCCCGCCGCCGCATCAATCACACAGCGGCCGCCGAGTGGAGGGGGACACTTTACATCGGAGGCGGAAGCGCTAAAACTACATTTCCCGCCCGCCCTAGCTGCGAGATTCACGGTGACAGAGCGCGCCAGGCGGCGCTTCAAAGAGGCGTCACCCCCGCGTCGTGGGAGTGCGCGGGAGCGCCCGGGGCTAAGCCCGGGCAAAGGGCGGGCCCTCTGTGGCCCTCAGTGGCTGAAGTAGGCTGGGCTGGGCCCACATATTTACATTTTATATTTTATTTTGTCGTCTTCTTCTTGTTTAGCTTGATATATTTTATTAACCATTCATGCTTACATAGACATTGACTTGTTGACTAATGCAGGAACTCTGACTCGCATGCTCCAATAGCCTTATTTTATATATCTTACGCTGCTAATTATTGTTTCTCTTATTGGTATTGCATTCTGCTTTCGCTTTTTTCCACTTGGATATAAGTCTAAAGATGACTGCTAAAAAGTTACGTTCTGGGAGACTCTTGGGGGGAAGGTCTTGCGCTAAGACAAGATCTAACCCCCTGCGAAACAAGGATTCAGAAAATTTCCAATTAAAGGGTCAATGCCAACTATTCCAGTTATGGGAACAGACAACGGATAAGGACTTGGTGAAGGAGGCTGACCCTGAAGATATTGCTATAAATAAGAACATAGGGGTAGCTCCCTCACTTGACGTAGAACCTGCGTTTGTAAAGAAGGGGCCTGTTTTGGTAGAAAAATCAATTCCTGCCTTACAGTCTTGTGAGGGGCTTAATTTAAACCCCGTAGAAAGCTCAAGTAGTGTTAATTTGCTCGCTTCTAGAATAGAGAATGTGCATCAAAATAATGTCCTCCCAAAGCTTGAAATGTGTTTGACTAATGATTTAGTAGGAAGTACCCAGCCACAGGAGATATGTAATGGTGACTCTCAAGGGTTAGATATTGACCTGGAGTTGTGTGGTCGTTACTTAGCAGATGGTTCACTAAAATTATTTGAAGCCACTAAGACCCCGATTGGCGCTACTCCTTCACCTTGCAGCTTTATAGTAGCACCCCCTCCCTCAAATCTCAAGATTCATTTATGCAGCCTAACCTTCCAAAAAGCTCTGTGCTCAACATATCAGGATTCGATCCTATTATACCACTAGACTTGGATAGACATGAAAAGCCTATTTCGGAGTCATTGATTGCTTTGGAACATTTGTTGTCTTCGATATTACTGTTATTTAGTAAATTTGTGGGGAGCTCTGACTGTGTTCTGGAGTCTGTTACCCAGATATTAAAGGCTTTATTACTTAGATTTCCAGAGAAGACATTGGACTTAGATCCTAGAGTGGGTTCGCAGGAACCGGTGTCCCCCGGTGCTTCTCCTTCTGGAAATAATCCTGTGCTCACGCTTTATAATCCTGATCAAACTATTCTGGAGGTCCCAACCAGAAGTGAGCTTTTTCCAGTCCCTAAATCATCTGCTTATAACTGTATAAGGGATTCTGATCTTGAAATTGTAGAAGAAGATGGGGTTTCCGCAGATTGTAAACTTGATAAAGCGCTCTTCCCAATTTTTAAGCCAGAATCCAAGGGGACAGAGGAAGAAGAAAAAGAAATAATAGTGAAGCACAAAAGGTGTAGAGGAAAAAAGAGAAAACCAATTCGCAGACATAAGAAAAAAAGGCTGAGACAAATAATATGTGAGGATTCTCAAGATCAGCCAAATGATCAGCCTATTATGGAAGAGCCAGTTAATGGGCTCTCGAAGCAGGATTCAAATGGTTGTATCCCAGATATTCAAGTTCCCTTTGCAGATTGCAATACAATTCTCCTTAATTGTTCCACTTTGCCTACAGGAGGACCTCCCCCTGATGTGGGGAGATCTACGACTCTTTTTTCTAAAATAGAAGTGACAAAGTCAGTCCCTTCTGGCTCAGCTGTCCTCAATCCCGCTGCTCCTATTTTTAATTCCCTGGTTGAAGGTACAGCTTGTTTGCAAGAACCTCCTAGAAAAATTACGGAAGAATCTGTAGATACACTGATTCTAGACTTTCTTCCGTTGTTTGACCACGATTTGCCATTCAATAGATCATTGTTACTTAAATGTTTTAGAGATATGGAGAGCCTAAAATTAATTCAATCAAATGATATTGATTTGGTTTCTATGTCAAGAACTGATAATACATCACATACTAGGGTAACGTTCTATTCCAAGCTAATAGTGAACATTATTTTGAATCAAGCCGAAAATGTTCAAAGTCGAGGAATAGATGTGATACCTGTTTTGGCGAATTGTGGAGATAGATTTTGTGAAAATAGACCTACTCAACGGGGCTTGGGTCAAGCTGGTCACCCTCCCTTCTTCGAGGAATTAAAGATATGTGTTTTAAAAACTAAACGGCTAGTGTCCCATGTAATTCATACCCCGCAATAAACTTACAGCATTTCAAGAGAGGATAACCAACAATGGAATTGGCTTCCTGGGGCTTTGTTAAGTAAATCAAAAGATAACCCAAAGCTATTTCCCAATCTTTAGCAGTAGCTTAAAAATTCTTTCCTGGAATGCCGCGGGGATCAACAATAGCCCTGAAAAATTACAGTATCTTCTCTCGTTGAACCCCGGTGTGATCTGTATCCAAGAGACCTGGTGTATAGACAGAATAGGCGTGGGGAGGGACTATTTTGCTCTTGAGGTCGCAGCCTCCCCTTCGAAGAGAGGGCATGCAAAAGGAGGAATTGCGTGCCTTCTTTCTAATAGAATAAAGTGGAACTACTCCCATTATGTGGATCAGAGTAACCTTTTTCAGGTGGTCACCCTTAGTAGCTTTGGTAGTGGGGAAAATAAAAACCCACTGGTTATAATAAATGCTTATATCCCCCCTGATGAATGTTACAATAGTGTATTAAAGCAGGTCTTTATTTTTATTAAAAAGATTAAGGAGACAATACTTAATCCCCAGGTACTGTTAGTGGGGGATTTCAATTGCAGAGTCTCTAATTATAGCTTAGAGCTTTTTAGAAATAAGTCCAAAGAGGAAGCTTTTTTGATTCCTCAAGCCCTTTTTCCCGATAAAATTAAAACTAATAAAAGAGGGAAGATGTTGCTGGAAGAATTGTCTCTTATGGAGGGGCTAATAGTGAATGGTAGGCTCCCTTCTGATGTCCCAGCAAAATATACCCATATATCCAGCACAAGTGAGTCCATTTTGGATTATGTAATCACAGACCACCGCCCCTTCTCTTTATTGAGAGATCTGGTGGTCTCAGAGAATACATTTAGTGATCATATGTTGATAACTTTAACCCTTTCAATACACTCTCCTAAATCCAACCCTTGGTCACTCAATGGTGATGCGGTCAATTTTCATAAGAAGTCTGGAAGATGTTTTTGGGACTTTAAAGCCATAAAGGGCCTGGGGCGTATCCTTGATAAAACTATATTAGAATTAAATAATTGGAAAGGGTCTGAATTAATCCATTTTGAGGATCTTATGAAGAAGATCATTTTGGATGTTAAAAAATCAAATTTGGCGACAAAAAAGATCTTCCTCCCAAGTTCGATTATTCTCCTCAATAAGGAAATAAATAAGTTAGTGCGGGTGCAATACTTGTGCAGATCAACTGAAAGACTCCACAAAATTGATCGTTTAAAAAGAAGGAGAAGAAGGATTAAGAAAAAGATAAAAAAAGAAAAAGAAGATTCCCTATGAATAAGTCTACGGGAGGCAGCGGTTCATGGCAAAGTTAGACAGTTTTGGTCTCTTATTGGGGAGGGTTGTGGTGCAAGAGTTGGTCCCCTCCCAATTCCTATTCCTGAATCGTCATGGGTCAATTATATCTCCACATTATACGCTATGAATGGGCAGTTGGGGGAGCTTAGGGACCTCAGTATTGAGCTTGACTCTCCAATAGAGTCCTCTTCAGGAAGAACTATTGAACAGGCGATTATGGATATGCGTACTTCAGGAGCTATGGGGCCTGATGAACTCCCGATATCTGTCTTGAAACAGGAACCAGTATTATGGGGCAAAATACTGTTTCCTGTTTTCAGATCTTGTTTCATTAAGAAAATTGTCCCCTCCTCTTGGAAAGGGAGCATACTGGTGCCACTATTCAAAAAGGGCGATAGGGATATACCGAAGAACTATCGTCAAATAGCCCTCCTTGACGCAATTGGAAAAGTTTTCACCAAATGTTTGTTATCCTTAATTAATGATTGGGTCGATGCGAACCACATTTTACCCCTAGAACAGACTGGCTTCCGCAAAGGGCACGGCACCTTAGATAATCTTACCGCACTTCAGATCATTTCTGATAAATATGTAAGGGTTCGTGGGGGATATGTGTATGCGGCATTTATAGACTTCTCCACAGCATTCGATAAAGTGGACCGCCCCTTGCTGTGGAGAAAGCTATCTGCCATGGGCATGCCTCCTCACTTGCTAGATCTGGTACAGGTTTTACATACTGATACATGGTGTTGTGTCCTGCAAGGTGGAGAAAGGGGGTTATCACGTGTCATTCCGTCAATTAATGGATTAAAACAGGGTTGTCTTCTTGCCCCACTGCTCTTTTCCCTGTATATTGCGGATCTTCCTGCATCTCTTTCCTCAGGTGATGGTATAGCCCCGGTTGTAGGGGGAACCCCTGTCTCCTGCTTGTTATATGCAGATGATATTATAATATTGGATCTAACACCTAAAGGGTTGGCCAAACGTCTTCGTGCATTACATCTTTTTGCCGAAGCCCATTATTTGAGGATAAATGCAACAAAAATCAAAATTATGTGTATCGCAGGGAGAAAGAAGTTAAAGTATAAGAACTTTGTTTGGACAGTTGGTGGCCACAAATTGGAGGTGGTAAAGACTTACGTCTTTTTAGGAAAAATCATTTCCAATAACTTGAGTGACAAGCCCCACACCGATAACAATACCCGCAAAGCTTTCTCTCAGGGAAAAGGCTTGAGTGCATTATATTCAGCCAAGGGGAGAAGACACTTCGATTGCCTACTGGAAGTCTTTAGGGCAAAAATACCATCTTCCCTTTTGTATGGAATGGAATTGGTTGATTTAAGGCATTGGGATTTTTTACATTCTGTAGAAGGGAAGTTGTTAAGATCTATATCCTCTCTTAACACCGCTTGCTCAGCGGCTGCCTGCAAACTTGAATATGGCCTTCGCAGTAGTTGGGTGCAGGGCCTAGCAGCTGTAGTACGGTGGGTAGCCAGTCTGGCTAGAGGAGAAATGGGTTCATTAAGAAATCTTATGAAGGTTGAACTGTTGGGCAGCTTAAAGGAGTACTCGCAAATTGTTAAGAATTTCAGAAAGGCGGCCGCCCTTCTTCAATTGGAAGAGAGCACTCTTTTCATTGTGTCCGTTGCACAGTTAAAATCACTTTTGAAAGAGGCATCTTGGGATCTTAGTTTTAAAATGGACAAGGAGGCTATTTATTTTAAGAAGGGAGCTAACCATCTTACTGACTCGTATGTTAGGAAAGCTAAGCAACCTTATGTCGCCTGGAATTTACCACATAGCATTCGGCGATTTTGGTTTCTTCTAAGACAGGATTTGTTGCCATTAAACAATCTATTGGCAAAGTGGTATGGTGCTTCTGCAATTTGTAATTTTTGCAACTTGTCCACCCAGGATCGCTTGCACGTTCTCTTCATATGTCCTGTATTGCACCCATTTCGGCGTAAGTGGTTAAGATATGTATGTTTGCAATTGGGCATTTTAAATGCTAACTCTTTCTTATTTGCATTGTATAATCCCCCAAATGAAATCTTCTGTTTTAACATTTTTAACTTTTTTAAATGTTTTTAGCTATTTAATGATGGCTTTTGTAGTATGTGAATCTGATTATTCTGTATTTTTGTAAACATTGTAGATGTCTTTCTGCATTGAATGGGTCTTGTATTGTGTATGGTTTTTATGTGGATCTCCTCGGAGTTCCAAAACATAATAAAGAATTGAATTGAAATACTTTAATCAGCTAGGACACTGACAAAACAGACAACAGGAGTAACTGTCTTTATTCACATATTGCATAGATGTGACAGTAGAACAACAGTAGAAAAGAGCAAGGCTCAAAATTCTGATCATATGCAAGATAACCTGCACAGGCAAACTCCAAACAGGAAGGCCAGTGTCCATGGCAGGGTGCACAGCAAGTACATGACAGGCTGCACAGGGTAGAGTCCAACACAGCAGAGCAACATGGCCAGTGTCCATGGCAGGGTGCACAGGAAGTACTCGAGAGGCTGCACAGGGTAGAGTTTAACACAGCAGAGCAACGGGGCCAGTGTCCATGGCAGGGTGCACAGCAAGTACATGAGAGGCTGCACAGGATAGAGTCCAACACAGCAGAGCAATAGGGCAGTGGGCATGGCAGGGTGCACAGCAAGTACATGAGAGGCTGCACAGGGTAGAGTCCAACACAGCAGAGCAACAGGGCCAGTGTCCATGGCAGGGTGCACAGCAAGTACATGAGAGGCTGCGCAGGGTAGAGTCCAACACAGCAGAGCAACAGGGCCAGTGGGCATGGCAAAGTGCAGATTCAGGACACGAGAAGCTGCACAGGCAAGGCCAGAACAGCAGTGAATGACAAGGCCAGTGGGCATGGCAAATTGCAGAGTCAGACAAACAAAGGGTTGTAACTGGGCGCACAGCTGTTTGTTTGGTATTTTAAATTTTGTGAGGTGCTTAAGAGTACCTTTCTCTAGCATTACATCACGTTAACGTTTGTAACTCGCCCTTCCTCTCAATACTTAGACCTTGTTCCGTTTCCTTTTTTGCCTACAGAATCTGTTCCCTGATGAAGGCATGATTGCAATGCCGAAATGCATTGGATTATACGAGTGCTCTCACTGAACTAAGAGGATATCATGTAATATACGCTTGTGATTTGAACAAGATGTACGATAAAAACATTGAATTAAATATTTGAACCTTACCCACGAGTGAACTTCACTATCATTTCTCAATCTTGTAATAAACCTTTATGTAAGGACACTTGAGGAGCCCGGAGGACACTACTCTCTTCAGATAGTGCTACCCCCCCAAATTGCAGAGTCAGGACATGATAAGCTGCACAGGCAAGGCAAGAACAGCAGTGAATGACAAGGCCAGTGGGCATGGCAAAGTGCAGAGTCAGGACATGAGAAGCTGCACAGGCAAGGCCAGAACACCAGTGAATGACAGGGCCCGTGGGCATGGCAAAGTGCAGAGTCAGGACATGAGAAGCTGCGCATGCAAGGCCAGAACAGCAGTGAATGACAAGGCCAGTGGGCATGGCAAAGTGCAGAGTCAAGGCATGAGAGGCTGCACAGTGAGTGTGTTTGACTGTACCCTTCCATGGCCAGCAGCACACCAAGGTGGTAAACAATGGACAGGGCTAGCACACCTGTATGAGAGACAGGTGTGTGAGGGGGACTACCACTCACTCTTGGCTGTCAGGCAAATTTGGAGCTGGCTATGTGTTGGGGACAGCAGGACCACTTGACTGGGGAGAGAGAGGCCCAGGTGATGTAGGGCTATCAGTGGCTTGGCAAGCTGGAGGGCTGTTTGGACCAGGTGGTGTAGCGGCACGTGGAGGTGGAGTCATGCAGACCTGTAACACAGTGTGGGTGGGAGAGGTTTGAGGGGTGCCTTTCCTGTTCTTGGGAAGTCGAAATGCTGGGGTCAATGGGAACTGGTGATAACACAACAGGCACACACACCAACAGACCCGCATCAGGTGCAGATACTGGCACTCCCTCTGGTGACGTGCTAGATCCTGCGGAACGCTTTGTCTGGCTATGCCTCTGGACCACTGTTAGACCCGGCCTCGTGGCGTGGTCCTCCCTGACCCTTAGGCACCCCCTTCCAAGCTGTACCCCACAACAGACCCCTGAGGCCCCGGCCTAGTTAGCCGTTCCCTCCATGTTACACACACCCGTCCCCGGACTGCCCCGTCCGTGCCTCCATCTTCCCGGCCCGAAGGCCCTGTGTGCCCACTTTCCGGCATCTAAGATGGCCGCCCGATCCAGCGCGGCCTAGGCCGAGAGGCGCCACCCTGGCAGGAAGACAGCGCGCTCCCCTTGAGTGAGAGAGGGAGGAGCAGTTTCTCTCACACCTCCGACCTCCCCTCGAGAGATGGGTTTCGATCACCCCTCCGGCCACCCTGAGGGCTGGCTCCACGCCTGCTGTGTGTCTGGGACTCCTCCCGAACCTGACATGAATGAATCAAAGGGCGGCGTGGCAGGAAACCCCAACAAGCGGCCCCCAGGTGTCAAGACCCCCGCATACCAGAAGTCCGGAGATCAAAGAGGAGCAGTCCTATAACTCGGGATGCTCCGGGACTATCAACAGATTCGACTCTGGAATGATGAGAGCCCTGCTGACGTGGTTGTGGCTCGCTCGGCGGAGAAGGACGTCTGCCGGAACCACCTGAGCCTGCTGAGTGACTCGCGGCTCCCCTGCAACTTTGGAACATCTGAGCCCAGCTGAGTGACTCGCGGCTCTCTTGCTACTTCGGAACACCTGAGCCCTGCTGAGTGACTCGCGGCTCCCCTGCACCGTTGGAACATCTGAGCCCAGCTGAATGACTCGCGGCTCCCTTGCAACTTTGGAACTCCTGAGCCCCGCTGAGTGACTCGCGGCTCTCCTGAAGATCATAAGACCTCCGACATCTTGCTTGAGCCCTGCTGAGTGTCTCGCGGCTCTCTGACTCCCCTGGTCCGGCTGGACCCCCAAAGAGCGCATCGTACCCCCCGGCTCGAGGATTGAGAGCTGTGCGCCGGATACGCACCGATATTGACATTGAACCATAAGACTGTCCCGCTATCCCTACCCTGACCGAGACTTTATGGGCCCTTGCCCTATTTGTAAATACCTGCCTTTGCCGATCATAAAGATCCTTTTGAACCACGAGATAAAGAAACGTTCTTAAGAAGCTACGGTGTGGTGTCTCTTTGTCGTGTGGTGCTGGTATAGTGTGTACGATCCTAGATTCGAGACTCTCCCCCTGAGAAGTCTCCCGCCGGGGCTCGACTTTGTACTTAGGAAGGTGGGCCTCAGGATGATCAGGTACACTTCCTGCTCACCCCTGAGGTCGCCGTCCAACATTTGGTGGCAGGCGACGGGATACGAGCCACAATCTAGAGATCGTACAGTACACGACTAACGCACTACCAAGCAAAGACGGCAGAAGAAATCATCATGAGCACCATTGAAGTCGACGCGAGTACCTCATTCCGTGTAGAGCAACTGGAGGAGTACACGCACAAAGAACTGAAGGAATTCTGCAAAGAACTGGGAATCGCTATCACTGGCCTCAACACAAAGGAGGACATGCAGAAAGCATTGAAAGCTTGGGTGGAGTCCGGAGTCCCCCGCACAGAAGGAGCAGTGGCGCAGCCAAACGAACCGGGACTCCCCCAGACAAAAAGCAGCAGCAGCCCGGTACGAAGTATCGTACCAGACGGGGGCCTATCCCCGGAAACACTCGCGGATTGAGAAAGAAGTCGCCACCACGAGCTCGAGATAGCAAGACTGAAGATCGAAGGCGAAATAAAATTGGCGGAAAAGAAACTTGCGATTGAGCAAATGAAAGTACAAGGAGAATTGGAGGAGAAGAAGCTCCAGCAGGAGCATGAAGGGAAGAGACTTCAGCTGGAGCACGAACGGAGATTGAAGGAACTCGAGCTCAAGGCAAGGACCGAAGAAAACCCGCCCCCGGGGAACCGAGAGACCGGACCCCCGGCAGAGCCGAAGGTCCACATCCCCAAAGATGTGGTCAAAGAATACTACAAGAATGACAACATCCAACAATGGTTCAAGGCCTACAAAGTTGCCATGACCTCCCACCGAGTCTCACAGAAAGATTGGGGGGCCGGATTGTGGGGTCGATTCCTGAGCGAAGGGAGAGACACCCTACTCGATCTCCCGTCCTCCGTGCAGACTTCCTACAGCCACATGAAGGATGCCCTCCTGAAGAGATACGGCCTCACCCCAGAAATGTACCTCCAGCGATTCCGGGATTGCAAAAAGATTCCTGGTACCACCTGGGTGGAGTACGTAAACTTTTTTAGCAGAGCATTCGAAGGATGGGTCAAGGGCAGCAAAGTGACCACCATGGAAGAACTAACTGACCTTATGGTGTGGGAACATTTGTCCACAAATTGTTTTGTGGAGCTACGCCAGCATCTGCTTGACAGCAAGCTCGCAGATCCGAGGAAGCTGGCCGTCGAGGCGGATCGCTGGGTGAACACCCAGGTCGCCCGGGGCCCCGTAGGTAACTACCCCCGCAACAATCAAGGACACCCCGCCAGAGAGGGGGGGGGGAACCCGGGAGGACCCAGGGACGCCCAGTCCGGTCCCCAGCGTAGCCCCCCGAGAAACCCACCGCCAAGTTTCCCCACACCTCCACCCGCTGCTGCCGGTCCCCCAGGTAGGCAGCACCGAGTGACCATCACATGTTGGAGATGTCAAAAGCCCGGGCACTACGCCAGCGATCCCCAGTGCCCCATGACCCCACGTCCCCCGACCACAACTCCCCCGGCTAAGCAGATAGCGAATGTAGCCCTAGGGGAGGAATTTGAGGACACCGAGGGATGGGAACCTACTGCCATGACCCTAGTATCCCTGGGAGATAGAGAGATGGTCCCCGGGAATGCCCTGTCTACCAACACCAAGAAGTACCGCCAGTTAGTAACAGTGAATGGCCACCGAGTGGAGGCCCTCCGTGACACCGGAGCCAGCATCACAGGTGTCCTTAGCCATTTAGTGCGAGAAGACCAGATCCTCCCCAATGTCCTCTGCCCTGTAATATCAGGAGATAACGTTGAGAGCTTGTGTAAGGTAGCCCTGATACCATTCGAGTGGGAAGGAGTAGCAGGTAAATTGAAAGTAGCAGTACGGACCTCCCAGCCGGTCGACTGCCTCCTGGGGAACGACCTGGAAAGTTCTCCATGGAAGCAGGTCGAGCGACGAACCCACCTCGAGATGATGGGTCTCCCCGAGTGGGTGTGCGCCACCACCCGATCTATGGCAGCCCGACTGCCCCCCGCCGGGGAAGTCGAGGACGAAACTGCCAGCCTCCCCCCTGTGGATGACAACAGGGCCGAGCCAGCCGGGACCTCCGACCTCTCCCCACGAGGAGAGGATGTCGCTGACGACAAACACCTACCCCCCGACCCCGCACAGATCACCGAGCTGGGTGATCTGCCCGAATTGGCGCAGTGGTGGCACGAGGGCGGCCCCTCCCGAGAGGAGTTCTGCCGAGAGCAAGCTACCTGTCCTTCCCTGGTTGGACCCCGGCAACAGGCCCAAGCCCAGGCCACGGGCGACCAATCCAGAACACATTGGCTGTACTGGGAGAATGACCTCCTGTACAGCGAACAGAAGTCGGCGGAGCTAGAGTCAGCCCGAGTGCTGGTGGTACCCCTACGCTTCCGAGACTTGCTCCTGGGCTTGGCCCACGATGTACCCCTAGCCGGCCACTTGGGCCAAGACAAGACGTATAGCCGCCTGGTCACGCACTTCTATTGGCCCAAGATGAAAGCAAACGTAAAGGCCCACTGCAAGTCCTGTCCCACATGCCAGGCTAGTGGAAAGAGCGAGGAAAGCGCAAGGCTCCCCTCCAACCATTCCCCGTCATCAGTACCCCCTTTGAGCGGGTCGGAATTGACATTGTGGGGCCGCTGGACCCCAAGACCTCTCAAGGTCACCGCTTCATCCTCGTCCTAGTGGATCATGTCACTCGTTACCCTGAAGCCATCCCCTTACGCACCGTCATGGCCCCCGTGGTGGGCCTGGCGCTGATGGGAATCTTTTCCCGTGTAGGATTTCCCCGAGAAGTTGTGAGTGACCGCGGGACGAATTTTATCTCCCAGTACATGACCTCCCTTTGGCAGCAATGCGGAGTGTCCTATCGGTTCACCACTCCGTACCACCCCCAAGGAAATGGCCTAGTAGAGCGGTTTAACCGGACTCTGAAGGGGATGATCATGGGCCTAGAGGAGCCCCTCTGGCGTAAGTGGGACGTCTTGCTCCCCTGCCTCTTGTTCGCCTACCGGGAAGTTCCCCAGAAATCCTTGGGGTTCAGCCCATTTTAATTGCTGTACGGACACCCTGTCCGGGGGCCCCTCAGCTTGGTCAGAGAAGGTTGGGAGACGGCACCCCCAGACCCCCCTCAGGAGGTGTTCTGGTACCTTTTGACCCTCCGAAACCATACTCGGAAGTTCCGGGAGCTGGCCCAGGCCAACCTGGAAGCGAGCCAGGAGGAAATGAAGCGATGGTACGACCATAATGCCACTCTGGTCGAGTTCTAGCCTGGCTAGCAGGTATGGGTCATGGCCCCAGTAAAACCTTGCGCCCTCCAAGATAAGTGGACGGGGCCCTTCAAGGTGATCGAGCGGAAAAGCCTGGTCACGTACTTGGTGGACGTCCAGTCCCCCCGGAACCCACTGCGGGTCCTACACGTGAACCGCCTCAAGCCTCACTTCGTGCGGACCGAGCTGAGTTTACTGTTGGCCACAGATGACGGGGCGGAAGAGGAAACGGAGCCTCTCCCTGACCTCCTGTGCACCAAAGAGAAAGATGGCTCCGTGGACCGAGTGAACCTCTCTCCCTCCCTCACCCTCCAACAACGAGAAGACTGCCGCCAGCTCTTGGGGCAGTTCTCTGACCTGTTTTCCCTCGTCCCCAAAGTCACTGACTGGTGTGTTCACGCCGTGGACACCGGAGACAGCCAGCCGGTGTGACACCGAGCCTACCGAGTCCCCGATCGAGTCCGGTCCTGCATCCAGGCCGAGGTCTCGAAGATGTTGTCCTTGGGGGTGGTCGAACCCTCAGACAGCCCCTGGGCCAGCCCAGTGGTGCTGGTCCCGAAAGCCGCTGCCCCGGGTGTTGCCCCTGAACTAAGGTTCTGCGTGGACTACCGGGGGCTCAATGCCGTCACCTGAGCCGACGCTCACCCTATCCCCCGCGCCGATGAGCTCATTGACCGTCTCGGGTCTGCTCATTTTCTCAGCACCTTTGACCTGACCTGCGGATACTGGCAAATTGCGTCACAGAGGGAGCCAAGGAGCGGTCCGCCTTCTCCACCCCGGATGGGCACTATCGCTTTCGCGTGATGCCCTTCGGGATGAAAAATGCCCCGGCCACTTTTCAGAGACTGGTAAACAGAGTCCTGGCCGGGTTGGAAGAGTTCAGCGCCGCATATCTGGACGATATCGCGGTTTTCAGTTCGGAATGGAGTGAGCACCTCCAGCACCTCCGGAGGGTGCTGATAGCCCTGCACCAGGCAGGCCTCACAGTGAAAGCGAGCAAATGCCAGATTGGGCAAGGATCGGTGGTCTACCTGGGACACCAGGTCGGAAGCAGGCAAGTCGCCCCTCTACAGCCTAAGATCGACGCCATCTTAGCCTGGGAACCGCCAACCACCCAAACAGAGGTCCGAGCCTTCCTGGGCCTCACCGGCTACTACCGGAGGTTCATCAGGAGTTACGGCAGCCTCGTAGGTCCCCTCACAGAACTAACGTCCAAAAAGCAGCCCCAGAAGGTGCAGTGGACCCCAGCCTGCCAAGGGGCGTTCGACGCCCTCAAGAAAGCCATGTGTACTGCCCCGTGCTACGAGCCCCTGACTACTCCAAAGAGTTTGTGGTACAAACTGATGCTTCGGAACACGGCATTGGGGCCGTACTATCCCAACTGAATGAGGAAGGACTAGACCAGCCCGTAGCCTTCATTAGCCGGAGGCTACTCCCCAGAGAGCAGAGGTGGAGCACCATCGAACGAGAAGCGTTCGCAGTAGTCTGGGCCCTAAAGAAGTTACGGCCCTACTTGTTCGGAACCCATTTCCGAGTCCAGACGGATCATCGACCATTGCGGTGGTTGATGCAGATGAGGGGCGAGAACCCCAAACTGCTGTGATGGTCGATCTCCCTCCAGGGAATGGATTTCACTGTAGAGCATCGCCCTGGTACCAACCACGCCAACGCTGACGGCCTCTCCAGGTTCTTCTGCCTCAGCGAAGAGAACCCCCAAGAGGATGGGTAGTTCTCCCCGACTTTCAGCTGGGGGGGACGCATGTTAGACCCGGCCTCGTGGCGTGGTCCTCCCTGACCCTTAGGCACCCCCTTCCGAGCTGTACCCCACAACAGACCCCTGAGGCCCCGGCCTAGTTAGCCCTTCCCTCCATGTTACACACACCCGTCCCCGGACTGCCCCATCCGTGCCTCCATCTTCCCTGCCCGAAGGCCCTGTGTGCCCACTTTCCGGCATCTAAGATGGCCACCCGACCCAGCACGGCCTAGGCCGACTGGCGCCACCCTGGCTGGAAGACAGCGTGCTCCCCTTGAGTGTGAGAGGGAGGAGCAGTTTCTCTCACACCTCCGACCTCCCCTCGAGAGATGGGTTTCGATCGCCCCTCCGGCCAACCTGAGGGCTGGCTCCACGCCTGCTGTGTGTCTGGGACTCCTCCCGAACCTGACATGAATGAATCAAAGGGCCGCGTGGCAGGAAACCCCAACAAGCGGCCCCCAGGTGTCAAGACCCCCGCGTACCAGAAGTCCGGAGATCAAAGAGGAGCAGTCCTATAACTGGGGATGCTCCGGGACTATCGCCAGATTCGACTCTGGAACAACGAGAGCCCTGCTGACGTGGTCGCGGCTCGCTCGGCGGAGAAGGACGTCTGCCGGAACCACCTGAGCCTGCTGAGTGACTCGCGGCTCCCCTGCAACTTTGGAACATCTGAGCCCAGCTGAGTGACTCACGGCTCTCTTGAAACTTCGGAGCACCTGAGCCCTGCTGAGTGACTCGCGGCTCCCCTGCACCGTTGGAACATCTGAGCCCAGCTGAGTGACTCGCGGCTCCCTTGCAACTTTGGAACTCCTGAGCCCCGCTGAGTGACTCGCGGCTCCCCTGAAGATCGTAAGACCTCCGACATCTTGCTTGAGCCCTGCTGAGTGTCTCGCGGCTCTCTGACTCTCCTGGTCCGGCTTGACCCCCAAAGAGCGCATCGTATCCCCCGGCTCTAGGATTGAGAGCTGTGCGCCGGATAAGCACCGATATTGACATTGAACCATAAGACTGTCCCGCTACCCCTACCCTGACCGAGACTTTATGGGCCCTTGCCCTATTTGTAAATACCCGCCTTTGCCGATCATAAAGATCCTTTTGAATCACGAGATGAAGAAACGTTCTTAAGAAGCTACGGTGTGGTGTCTCTTTGTCGTGTGGTGCTGGTATAGTGTGTTCGATCCTAGATTCGAGACTCTCCCCCTGAGAAGTCTCCCGCCAGGGCTCGACTTTGCACTTAGGAAGGTGGGCCCCAGGGTGATCAGGTACACTTCCTGCTCGCCCCTGAGGTCGCCGTCCAACAACCACCTTCCCCTGTTTGCCAGGTGTACCCCTTAAAGTGCCCTCCTTCCCCTGTTTGCCAGGTGTCCCCCCTACAGTGCCCTCCTTTGCCTTTTTGCCAGGGGTAGCCCTACAGTGCCCTCCTTTGCCTGTTTGCCAGGGATAGCCCCTACAGTGCACTCCTTAACCTGCTTCACTGGGCTTGGAATTGGAGTTGATGTGGCAGAGGAATGTGGCCCTGATCCCTTCCTAGGTGTACCCTTGCCATACAACACCTCCTCAGTGGGCATAGACACTGCACGCCTAGCTCTGCGTGACGTTTTAGGGACAGGAGAGTCCTTCGCTGGTGATGCCTCTGAGGCATGTGAGCCTGATGTCTGCTTCATTGCTTTTTCAGCCTTGCTCTTCCCTGACGGGCTCTTAACTTTGCATTCTGGGGTGGCTCTGCTCTTTTGTGGGGATGGTGTCTGTGGGCGGGTCCGCTTGGATTGTTTCTGCTTGGTGCTTCTTGTGCTGTATCGTGACTGTGACGCATGGGAACCGTGGTCACTATCATCTGATGTGGCCCCTGACTGGGGGGTGGACAAAGGCACTGGAGCAGGAATGGGAGTATGTGCCTGTTGAAGGGCAGACGTCACTGTGGACAACAAAGCCTGACCTGTACGGTGCAGCCCACCCACGTCAGAGTGTATGCCCTCCATGTCGGCAACCACCTGGCCTAATTTTTTGTCATGGTCACTGAAGGCATTGAGCAGGGCTCTCTGGCCCACACAAAGCTGGCACAGGAGTTCTACAGACTCAACACTGAGGGCAGCAGGGGGGATAGGTGCAGGCTCAGCGGTGCCAGGTGTGAATCTAACTCGTCCCCTCTTACTGAAACGGGCAGCACCAGAGGGAGTAGATGGGCGGCTGGCCACTGGGCGCTGTGTGGTAGAAGATGATGCAGAGTCCCCATTCCCTGTGCCTGTCAACATGGATGCATCACCGCTGGCATCAGATGAAGTAGTACTTTGTGTCTCAGGCAGGGATTCCTCCTGCATACTCCGGTACCCCTCTGATACGCTGGTGAGCTTTGTGTCACGGGGCTCCTGTGCAGCTGTAGTGCTACTCTTGCCAACACCGGTTTACGGCTCCTGTTCCTCCGTGTCCACTGGCGATTCTGCATGAGAGAGAGATGCAGGGTTAGGTTAGTGTCATCAACAGGACAAAGCAATTCAATCAATGCAGTACAGAAGATGCCCAAATCAACATGGTGACCACCACACCCTGCAATCACATTGCAGCAACACACTACATAGACCACAACAGTGCCTGTAACCCTGAATATCGGCCATGACTGAGCCATGTTAAGGCCACACAGCGCAACACCCTGCCCGTGGATGAAGTGTAGCAGACACACAACTTGCTCTGCCCACACCTAGGAACATGATGTGGGCACACCACTTATTACCACTGACAGACCTTGAGGGAACAGGAGGGGACAACACACACACCTATTAGGACATGACAGTCCACAATGACAAGTAGCTTATACCAAACACCATGTTGTACTCTGGTGCACATTGTTGTCAGATGTGTGGGCCTCAACGATCATGGTGCATGATGCAAAGTAGACATACATGAAGTCACACTCAGATAGTGGAAACTGCTGTTAACCCCCTAATAGATTCCCCACACTTTCCCAATGCTGAATGACCATGTAGATCCTAACACATCTGGCTCTGGGAATGCACAGCAGGGAGGATCACCTTTGTAAGGCCAGTTTGGGCCAATGCATGACACTGGCACCCATCCCAGCATCCACTCACATGACACAGCACAGCACCACCCCACGAACATCACATGAGCCACCACTGCCACAGGCCCTGTACACATGCATCCGCTCCCAGCCAAAGTCACCCTCCCTAAATACTCACCCCTGCCTTGCTGGTGATGCTCCTTCAGACATACATCCAGCTCAGGATGCGGCCCATCAGTGGTGTCATGCTGCGTTATGCCTAATGCCCAGTGCGTGGTAGAGACCCCCAAGGTCATCTCTGCCATGTTCTTTGCCAGCCGGCTGATGTCGTCCCACCTCTTGTGGCAGTGGGTGCGTCGTCGGTTAGATACCCCCAGGGCTCGCACCTTTGCTGCAATGGCCCTCCACATGGCCTAACGCTGGTGTATCTTGAGCTGCAGGCATGGGAGAAAAGAAGGGGAAACGATCAGTGACACAGTGTCATGTACCAACATCTATCAGTACAGTAGCAAGTCACAGACTCATTACCAAATGTAATCTCCCTCGATCCCAAACTGGGGTACACCACACAAGGGCACTCTGAATGGGCCAAGCAGATGTGATTGCATGCATTTATGAGGGCGTACAGGGTCCCTGATAATCTCACACACGTGCAGGATGACTGCACTGAACCCCCTCTGTGGCTTGCACACATCTCCAGTCCTATGCATGTCTGGCCACTACATACATCACATATCGACCTGTGGCTGTGCGTAGAATCACTGTGTGCATGACTGGGCAGGATTCAATGAGCATGTCCTGTGAACATATGTGTATGTCATGTGTGTGGTATCGGGGTACATGGACTCACCAACAAAATATCCATCTACACAAGTGTGGTCGTGTGCAAGTATTCAGGGCTGAGATGGTGCATATTTTTATTTCAGTGTGAATGAACAAGAGTAAGGACACAGTAAGTGCAGTGATGTTGTGATGTATTCCTATAGGTTCTGTATCGATCCCCCTATTCCTGACCCTATTCTGGTTAACAAGTTAACTAGCAGCCATCCCATGATGCAGAAAACCCCCATGATGCAGAAACCGTTATCTGATTAAGCCACACTACGGCACAGGAACGTGTTATCTGATTAGGTCATAACGCTTGCAATCTAATTAGACAAGCGATATTCCTCCAGCCCCTGATAAGGCATACGGAGTTCTCAAAACAAATCAAACCTATGACAACCTGGGAAAAACCCTGCGGCCATTGTTTTGATTTCACCGAGAACTTCAGCAAAAGAATGTGCTAACGACCAAGTCGTATGACATCCTTATTGACGTATCTATGTCCATCCTTACGTCAATCTCGGCACCTTAAAGGTATAAATATTACCGATATTGCCCTATGCAAACACACGCGGTGGTGACGAGATCGGAGCAGCCAGACTTGCCGAAGCCCAGAGCAGAGCAGACCCCGCTGGCGCAGCCCCGCCTTCCTGACGCGCTGAGAACGAGGCGCTGCTTTCTCCTGCCGAGAAATCCAGCTCCGGCGCTTCCGGGTAGCCCTCGCAGGCAGCCTGGAATATCGAGACCAGAGACGAGAGATACCATCCCTCATTCATCCTAGATTCCAGGTACAGAACTGAATAACCCCTTGCAGAGAATTCTTGAGTCAGTCACTTGGCAAAACAAACTTAACTTAAACTGCTACTTTCTATTCCCGCCCACGTATTAGGCTTAGGTCAGGTACACTGGGGTAGGCGTAGTTAGAAACACCAGTTGAGTACGATTAGTCAAATGTATATGTGTATGTATCTATTTTATTCATTTTAAACCACCTTATGGCTTAGAAACCATATAAATGTTTTTACAGTATTATTTTATACTTCTGCTTTTATTGTATGCACTTTACTTAACCATAAGTATTGCGAAAATATCGATCCATTTCTCTTGTATGAGAAAAGAGACTGATCAATAAATACCATCTTTTATTGAACACGCCCGTCTCTTCCTTTTCTCTACAATCTGGTGAGACTAAGAATGCACGTACTGACTGAGTAAAATAAGTCGTCTTTTGTTTTCACACGACTCTAGAGATACACTCTTGATTAGGGGAGAGCAAAGTTGTCATGTTCTATGGTTGTCAGAAACGAAATCCCTTCTTGTCTATCCAGGGAGGTTCAACTCCTCCTTGCCTATTCGAGAAAGTTTCTAGTGAACTCTGAGCTAGCTGGCAAACCCAAAACTTTAAGTCTAATATCGACAGTAGTAGACCTAGTTAACGTCTGGTCTAGGCCTATACTATTGAAGGTATTATTCCAATGCGCAGAGCCTATTGGGATAATAGGAACTACACTACATGGCGCCCAACGCGTTTGGATAGGCGATAAAACTAACGTAAGACATTTAGAGTAACTCAGTCGTGCTTTTTCACTCAGACCCCTTTTATCCCATAATACTCCAAAGACATCTGTAGTTGGTGAAAGGTAATATCCGCCAGACCTCGCAGGAGGAAACTCCTATGTATGGTTCTTGGTTTAGTCAACGTTGAAGGATACACTGTTCCAAAATATTGTGCATCTAATCTTTGTTTCCATAAGAAACCTGATCTGCAAACAAACAAAATAACCTTCTGGACAGTACAATGTCAGACAGTGAAGGAGAAAGAGAGGCAGTTAGAATAGCAACTGAACTCGCAGCAGCTGATACTGCTATGCAAGAAGCAGACCCGGGTATAATAATCATCCCGGTCAACACAAGAAAATCTATAACTTTAAAACTTATAGAAAATGGACTGACACCTAGAGGTGGCACAGTCATATTCGTAATTGAGGCACACGAATATCGGCAGACAGAGGTATTCTACACATGGATAAACTTTCCGGCAGCTAATGCTGTAACAAAGGTCTTCCACTATTACAAAACAGAGGAACCTCCTGAGGAGTACACTCCTTTCGAGGAGGTGGAAGTACCACTAAAATTTCAAGAGCACCTGCTCTTGTTTAATGGCGCCCTAAAACATAATAATCACATCACCAGGCTCGGTCCCTTAGGTAGACTAGGAGCAACGTGGCCGGTCCTAGCCGGATACACACCACATCCAGACATTGAAAGAATGCCTGCACCAGAGCTGTTAACACAGCTGAAACAATTAATAAAGTTACATAGACAATTAGTCCAATATGTAATGCGGACTTCAACAATCCAACCAGCAATTAAAATTCCACAACTGACCCCTCATCAGGGGAACACAAATAAAATTACACCACAGAACATACAATCCTGCCTAGGTAAAGTACCAGCTAAACGGGAACAAATACCATTCTGGTTAGCACAAAAAATCACCCAAATAGAGGCGGTGTTTCCAGACACCACCCCGTTGGAAAAACACAGGATTCTGACTATCTGTCTTCCAATGGGAATCGCACCACACGTGGAGGACTGTGACACTTGGGGTACAGTCTTTGCTTCCATTTACACAAAAACGCACGGTGTTCCATCCATTTCGGTAATACCAGATGTGCTAAAACAAATTCAAGACGAATACGGTCCAGAACCCGCTTTAACTCTTGGTATGAAATTACTAAAAGACTTCAAGCAGGTCTCGGCTATATTATTAGCCAACATAAAGGGAGAAGCAGCAAACGTGGCGATCCGCCAGAGGTTAAAAGAGACAGATATAGCAGACCAACCAGCTGAAATTGCCAGAATTATAGAAAAGTCCTATGAGGAACTAGGTAGAGATAGTTTAGGTGGAATACCAGTAAAACCACAACTGATTGAAAGTCCTGAAAAAATATTTTTTAATAATAATTCAACATCACAAAAAAAGAGCTGGGATGGAAACAAACAATCCAATCCTAAAGAAAAGAAATTCCAGTCCAGAGGAAGGTCTCCTCGGCGGAGAGAAAAATCTCCGAACCAAAGAGGCAGGTCACCCCAAAGTGAGCCCTCTGGGAAAAGATATAACCTTAGAAATAGGGATAATATAAAGAAGCCTGATAGATATCAAGACATTGATACACGTCCCTCTCAATCTTTTCAGACTTCCTCGCAGAAATCGGAAAGAAGAGGACGATCAGAACAAAGAGAAGAGCACGCCAAGTCCAAAGACAAGGAACCTGCTCATCTAAAAAAGAAATTACAATTTCCAAAAAAGAAGGTAGCCAGTATTAAAGTAGTTAACAATGCCGAGAATACTGAGGACACAACTGAAAAACGTAGAATGGGCTCAGACAATGCTAGACAGCGCAGCAGAAGTGAGCATAGCTCGCAAAGTCCTTATGAATCTTCTGGAGACAGTGGACACGAATGAATATCTTCAAGTGGAAACTGCAGACACCAGAGTTAGCAAACCTCACAAAATATATGAAATAACATTACGTATAGAGGGGGATAAGACTAGAAAAATAAGGGGACTATTTTGGGATAATCTCTCCGAGGGCTATGACATCCTTCTAGCTGAAAAAGACTGGCCACCAGAGTTTGTCAGGGACTGCCCTCATGTCGAAGAAATAATTATGCCTGCCTTCTCAAATCATATCCCAATTCATAAAAAATAATACACACTTGCTAGAAAGTGGGCAGTAGCTCAAGCTCCTGCTTTATATAAAAATCATGTAGGATGGGATGAGGACTCTCCTCCTCACAAAATCCAGTTAAAATCACAACCTACTGCACAGAGACAGTATCCAATTAAGCAAGAAGCTAAAAAACAGGTAAAAGAAATCCTAGATCAATTAGAATACCAGGGGGTGATTGAAACTTGCACCTCACAAATGAACAACCCTTTGTTTCCGGTCTCCAAACCAGACAATTCATATTGTCTAGTTTTGGATTACCGACACCTTAACTCATGTTGCAAAACTTTTGCAGTGCAAAACTCGCATAGTGCTGCACTAATGAATAACATAGTGCGCAAAAAATACAAAACAACATTAGACATCTCTAATGGATTCTTTTGTCAAAACATAGCACCAGAGAGCAGATATTTGTCTGCGTTCTCAATAAATGGCACTCAAAAACAATTCTGTCGGTTAGCCCAGGGGTACAAGAATAGCCCAGGGGTATTCTCAGCGAGAGTAACAGAATTACTACAAACATATGATGACGAAGCATTATCGCATGTCGACGACATATACCTAACAGATGATGACTTGGATACTCACTTGAAGAGAGTGAACACCATAATACTTGGGTTCGCAGCAGAGGGTTACAAATTCAACTTTAAAAAATCCAGAATTGCCCATCTAACAGTCCTGTTCTTAGGATATGAATTATCAAGTGAAGGCAAAAGCCTGGCAGACAATTTCCTAGAGAAATGTGCCGTACTCCAAGCACCTAGAACACTAAAAAACCTACAGTCAATTCTAGGCTTCCTAAATTTCGGAAGAACATACATTGCAAATTACGCAGAAAGGGTCAAGCCCCTTTATGATCTAATAAAACCAGATTTTAAAAGAACCAATTGGACTCAAATACACACAGAAATTCTGAGATCCTTACAAACGGATATGTTAATTAAAACAAAATTAGAAACACGTGATAGCACACGCAATCTTGTGATTCGAGTCATCCCAGGAAGATGCGGATTCACATACCTGACCTCTAATGAGGGAGAAAAGTTACCGATTGCATTCAAATCACACTTGTACACAGAAGCTGAAAAGAAATTCAGCATTAAAGAAAACATTGTTCATGCAGTTCAAACCACAATAGCTAGAGAAAAAGATAAAGCAGACGGTAGACGTATCACAGTCAGAACAGCAGAATCAGCCTTTGAGGCATTAACAACACCGTGTAATTTACCAACAACAGCATTGAATCCGGAATGGATACAATGGGTGAATTCAATTACAACGGACAAAGTATACTACTACTTTGATCCAGAACTAAAGGAATTGAAAAATCTAGAATATGAAAGAACATTCCCTCTGCCAATCGACATTCTGCCCTTACGACAATACACTTGTGTAATCTATACAGACGGACATGCTCAACCCTCCGTTTGGGGAGAACAAGCATACAACCCCACATGTGAGATTACAA
The DNA here is from genome assembly GCF_964261635.1 of Lissotriton helveticus. Taxonomy (NCBI): domain Eukaryota; kingdom Metazoa; phylum Chordata; class Amphibia; order Caudata; family Salamandridae; genus Lissotriton; species Lissotriton helveticus. The sequence goes on from NC_136065.1 coordinate 1,451,845,048, forward strand.
AAGAAGTGTGGCGCGGAGGTAAACTAAGACCTCTATTAACAAAAACACACTCAGTAGAAACTAATTCAGAACAACAGACTGAAATAATAGCATTGAAAATGGCGCTAGATAATGCGGATCGCGAATTCCCGACACTTATAGTGTCAGATTCATATTACTGCGTCAAATCATATAACAACGATTTGCAGACATGGATTCAAAACGGTTACAAAGATGACACAGGTGCAACAATAAAGCAAAACCTGCTTTGGGAACAAATAGTTCTGTTACAAAAAGAACTACCAAAGACTCACGTGACACACTCACTGAGTCATCAGCGTGATGGCGTTCACGTTGCAGGGAATTCATTGGCTGAGACAGCCACAGCGGTAGCAACTAAATCGGCTTCCGTAGCTCGAAAAAAGCGTACAATAAAATACATTGACGGTGAAACAGTGCTGGCGGTGAAAACGTCATCAAAAGGCGACTGCTCAGCACTACCGATCAACTATCCACTCAATTACACATACATAATCGATGCAAACTCCGTCCCTTTTGCTCGAATCCCTGGAGTGGGGGACAGAGTAATTCCAAACATGGACAGGAGAACCTTATTAATTGCAGACGCACATATGGGTGAGGGTCTCGGACACCTCAAACTAAAAGATTCTCTGGAAGAATTACAATCAAGGTACTGGTGGCCAGGCATGAGCCTGCATCATACCATTTTTGTAAAAAACAGCCCAAACTGTAACAGAAATCGCAGTGGTGAGAGAAACGGTATAATACCGTGGAGTTTCACTCCAGGAAAGATCAACAGCAAATAGCAAAGCGTCCGATTAACATATACAGGCTAGTTTCCACTTATAATGTGGATCACCAGCACTCGGCTGACGTCTGGACTGTTATACAAAGATAGGCGAGTCTAAATGGCATATACGCTAGGAGCATGCTACGTTTGACCATTGTTTTCACTTTAGCCTTAAGCCTGAGGGGAAACATGGCCAAATGAGCATAGCATAGCGGGGCTCTTTTCACTTCCTTCCTGAGGGATACGGGATGGTGTAAAGAAAAAACCAAGGCATAAAGCTATCTATAACGGAAAGGATATTAGGTTCGGGAGCTGGGTGGGTCAAACATCTAATAAGTGTCCAACGTAGTCTAAATAACCTGCCAAGAAATTCTCTGATGGGATTCAGTCCGTACGAATTATTATTTGGAACTAGGATGTTAGTCTTAGACCTCGACAGTCAGACTTCAGTGGTGAAGGAAAAAAGCTTTGATATCAAAGATCGTTTGGCTATTTTGCAGGACTTAAACGAAACAAGAAAAGACCTGAGCAACATAAAGTTGAAACAGCAGCCAACAACCACTGAAGAACCACCACCTGTCCCAGCAAGACCTGTCTGGATTCCAAAAGTTGGGGATCTAGTCAGAGAAAAGATCGCGGTAAAGAAGGAATTTGGGCCTTCTTACAGAAAAGCAGTTCCTGTCTTGTCCATCAACGGGACAAGATCAGTTGTACTACCGCCGCTTGCTGGTAAAAAGGAGAACCGAGTAGTATCCATCGACCTGGTAAAACCACAATCATGTGGCCGATAACAAATAGTAGGCCAAGTGGACTCCCGATAAGTAGTAGAACACCAAGGTTTGCTACCAATACAGAGGTCCTAACTAAGAGGCTAATCACATTCGAAACGCCTACAGAAGAACAACAAGGACTATGCAACAATGCAATGGAACTTAAACCTCTGAAAACCCAAATAAAAACATTTAGCAGAGACAAACCAACCTACAATGAAGTAACAAACGAATATGCAAGAAACAGTAATCCTGAAGCAATTGGAACAATTGACAGAACTGCATCCGGCTACTTCATAAACTTCGATGATTCCTCTGAAGGCTTCAGTGAATCAAAAACACAGCCATCAACAAAAACCTTTAAAGATAAAGTTAAAGAACTTTTGAAACAACTGAAAGAAACATATCTGATTTCTCCATGGATTGAATTTTGGGTGGGTTTTGGTGCATTTATCCTCATACTTTGGCTCATCATGGTACTAACTTTGGGACGCTTCATTTAGGGAAAATATGCTAAAATGGACACAGCAAGTCAGAAAATCAACTTGATCCTCAAACCACACACATCTTCACACGTCGAGAAAAGAGAACTTTCTTCAGTCAACTTCACAGCCAATCCTATACCGGGTGGGGTAGCATGGGACAACACTGACTACGAAATTTATGGTCCGGTTGAAATCCTGAAATATCCACACCAAATTAAGATCTCGTTGAGTGACTTTGTAAAACCAAGCTCATTTGCTGTTGATTGGCACTTTGAAAGTATAAATAATATGATGTCTGACTTAGTGATGTCTGCTAAATTTACCAAACATGATTATTTGCAGGGTTCGACAAATTATGATAGTATGTACTGTTATAACCACTATGGTAACCATTTTCTACATAGATCTGCACAACCTAGAAATGTTTTAAATTATAATCAATGGGAACATTGTGCAACCCCTCCAAAAGAAAGCTCAAGAACCGTTTATGACAAATATTCATACTTTTCAGGTTTCAACACAAGTAATGCTGAAACATTTTATTTCAAATTGTTAAATAAGACAGGGACAAAGACCATGATAACAAACACGAAATTGATATATTCAGACTCATTCTTTGAACAAATGAATACTTTTGGTTTTGATTATTGGGACAAACATGTTGAAGTAAAAAGTGTTTGGGGTACAAAAGAATGGCAAGTACAAGGTTTAGAATCATTGTTTAGAGCCTGCATGATCCCAGAACAAATTATATTTTTAAATGACACTGTTCAACAAACTACCTGTCTTGGCCTAGCCAAAATCAAAGACTTAAATAAACCGTCTATTCCAAAAACAACAATGAACAGCAATAGCTCTACAGATGAAGAGATAGACGTAAATTATGTATTAAACCAAAACAGAACACATCCAGATTGGAAACAGTGGTTGATCTGGCCCACAGATACTAATAACTGTCAAGACAGATTCCTGAACAAAACACAGGGGTTCAAATTGACCAGGCCAGACCCTAGATATTCCCAAAGACAACACCCAGGGATAATAACCACCTACAGTGTGGGCAAATTATGCCTTCAATGGCTACAAACTTCCACACTGGCAGAAATTAAGCAACACCTAACTTTACTTACTGATGGTGCTGACTTGCGTGATTTCATTATGGAACCGCGCAAACAGCGTCAAAAACGTTTCATAGCAGCCTCTGTATATGCAACATACAACGAGGCCTGGAAGGTAACTCAAATTGAAACAGCAGAAAGTATACGGGAAATTGACCGTATTAATTTGGAAAAATCACTTTCTGTAGTGGACAATGGGTTAATGACTCTGTCCTCCAGAATTTTTTCTTTGGACAGCATTGTGTCTTCAGCAATCTACATATTATCGCAAGACTTACTGTTGTTACAACACGGTCAGTCTCAATTGCGTTCTATTGTACAACTTGGCTGGACGTTACAAAATCTGCGTTCAGGCTATGTGCCTTGGCGTTTAATCAACACAACGTCACTATTCAATATCTTTAACCTTACTGATAAACAAATCAGTATGGCACAGAAGGGTGCTGATTATACAATCCTGAGCATTGAGAAACTCGAGAGATTACCAGTGACAATGTCAGAACGACCTGTCAGTGAATGGATAATACATGGGATAATTAATATTCCAATATCAACCTTCAGGTTTCAATACTGCCAAAAATATATACAGGCTGGCATGTACGAAAAATTGGGAAAAGGGTACATTAAAACAACATGGAACTTGCCCTATTCACATGCATGTGTCAGTAATAAAGGACAGAAAGTGTTTCTTAGTGGCAATAATTGTGCAATGTCACTGAGCGGTACACTTCTGTGTAATGGAATTAGTTTGCATGGAGCCTGTGAAGGGAACTCAAATAACCTTTCATGTCACCAGCTAGGCGCACCTGCAACAGAGATAGAACCATTCTTTCAAAGACTCTATAATGGGAGTTACATTCTAATTGTGGATCGCAGATGTTGTAGTCTTATGCCCGGGACTCCTTATCTCGTAACTACGACTGCGAAGGTCAAGTGCTGTGGACGCTTATTGTTCCCCAGCTCCTTTGCAGACAGGGAGGCAAGGGCATGGCCCAACTTGAAAATTACTTCTATTCGAATAGATACTTTAAGCAGAATGAAAACAGTGCTTCTTCAGACGCCGACAAGGCTCACGTCATCAAAAGAAACGTATGATCTCCTAGTCGCAAGGACGACTGCAGAGATTCACTCATTGTTATCAACTAATTCCCCCATACATTTCGCAGAAATCCTGAATGAAATCTTAAATATTTCTGATACCAGTGGAGTCTCAAAAGTATTTAAGACAGTATTTTCGATGGCATTAACACCATTCAAAGCCATACTGGGTATTTTTCCAGATTTCGTCCATTCGATATTTGGCGGATTTCCCCTCATTTTGGGACTAATTGCAGGAATCCTATTCTTAGTCCTTATATTTCGTTATGGCAAACCGTGTCACAGACAAAACACCTGCGACAAGGGAAGAAACAATCCGAGCCATTGGATACCGGGACCGGATATCAAAAATCCTGGGACTATCCCGGCTTAGAGACCTGAACATGACTTGGTTTCTTTCATTTCGACCAATGTGGCATCGATGTGTTTTACCTGTATTAAGGTGCTTGCTATGCGGAGAAGAATGCGTGTTAGACACCTGTCTGACGCTACAATCGGATGCGCCAATGGATGCAGAAACATTGTTGAGTCCAATAAAGGCTCATGCTTTGTGCTGCCCTCAACGGCTACCAATCCTGATGACGGCATTCGTGGAAGCTTCACCACTACGATTAAGGGGTAGTGAAGTTCAAGATGAAAGCAGCATTGATCAGGTACGACCTTCTGTCAGCAATACTAATCAAAACGTCAATGGAGACAATCATGCGCACGAATGCATGGTTACACCTTTTTCCGAGTTAGTGGAACTCTCCCAGGAAGCTGTTGACAGCTTTTTCGACAGTCTAAATGATATGATGTTCTCACCAGAGCAGAAATAGAGACTTTTGAGCAAGCTCGCACACGGCGTTCCCTGAATTTGGCCTTCAACTAGAATAATAAAATACCATGAACAATTTTCCCTCCAGTTCACGGACAGCAATTTTTTTCAGCAGCCCCAAAATAATTTTACGAATTTTTCGGGACACTTATCTTCTGCTTAAAGTGAGAACTATTCTTAAAGAACTAAAATTTCTATTTTTAGATACTTTATAGACATTAGCTGCCCGCTGGTATGTTCATAATTATTTTGCTCTGTGATGGAATGGTCTCGAACCTTTTTTCTGTATTAAGAGCCATTTCATGTGTAAATTCTCATATACAAATTAGTGATAATGTATAGATATGCGTGATTACTTTAGCGTTATTCTACAGCTTGAGTGCATATAATACATGTGACTGTTTTTTCCATATATTTGATAATTTCAAAATGCATTTTATGTATTTTGGGGTGGTAAGGTATACACAATACTCTACAGTATGTTTTACTATGCCTAGATTCGTAAATATGTCCATAGTTAGCGTGGAGTGGGTGTGATGTATTCCTATAGGTTCTGTATCGATCCCCCCATTCCTGACCCTATTCTGGTTAACAAGTTAACTAGCAGCCATCCCATGATGCAGAAAACCCCCATGATGCAGAAACCGTTATCTGATTAAGCCACACTACGGCACAGGAACGTGTTATCTGATTAGGTCATAACGCTTGCAATCTAATTAGACAAGCGATATTCCTCCAGCCCCTGATAAGGCATACGGAGTTCTCAAAACAAATCAAACCTATGACAACCTGGGAAAAACCCTGTGGCCATTGTTTTGATTTCACCGAGAACTTCAGCAAAAGAATGTGCTAACGACCAAGTCGTATGACATCCTTATTGACGTATCTATGTCCATCCTTACGTCAATCTCGGCACCTTAAAGGTATAAATATTACCGATATTGCCCTATGCAAACACACGCGGTGGTGACGAGATCGGAGCAGCCAGACTTGCCGAAGCCCAGAGCAGAGCAGACCCCGCTGGCGCAGCCCCGCCTTCCTGACGCGCTGAGAACGAGACGCTGCTTTCTCCTGCCGAGAAATCCAGCTCCGGCGCTTCCGGGTAGCCCTCGCAGGCAGCCTGGAATATCGAGACCAGAGACGAGAGATACCATCCCTCATTCATCCTAGATTCCAGGTACAGAACTGAATAACCCCTTGCAGAGAATTCTTGAGTCAGTCACTTGGCAAAACAAACTTAACTTAAACTGCTACTTTCTATTCCCGCCCACGTATTAGGCTTAGGTCAGGTACACTGGGGCAGGCGTAGGAAACACCAGTTGAGTACGATTAGTCAAATATATATGTGTATGTATCTATTTTATTCATTTTAAACCACCTTATGGCTTAGAAACCATATAAATGTTTTTACAGTATTATTTTATACTTCTGCTTTTATTGTATGCACTTTACTTAACCATAAGTATTGCGATAATATCGATCCATTTCTCTTGTATGAGAAAAGAGACTGATCAATAAATACCATCTTTTATTGAACACGCCCGTCTCTTCCTTTTCTCTACAATCTGGTGAGACTAAGAATGCACGTACTGACTGAGTAAAATAAGTCGTCTTTTGTTTTCACACGACTCTAGAGATACACTCTTGATTAGGGGAGAGCAAAGTTGTCATGTTCTATGGTTGTCAGAAACTAAATCCCTTCTTGTCTATCCAGGGAGGTTCAACTCCTCCTTGCCTATTCGAGAACATTTCTAGTGAACTCTGAGCTAGCTGGCAAACCCAAAACTTTAAGTCTAATATCGACAGTAGTAGACCTAGTTAACGTCTGGTCTAGGCCTATACTATTGAAGGTATTATTCCAATGCGCAGAGCCTATTGGGATAATAGGAACTACACTACTCTTGTCTTGGTGGGCAGGCACTGAGCATAGCCTCTGGGTTCACACTGACAACAGGGACACACAGAGACCATCAGCCGAGCAATTATTGTCCTGGCACCTGCATGTCCAACAACCTGTGGCTCTGTATGGCTGACAATGTGACACACTCCACTCAGACATACAAGGGAAAACAGGGAAAACAGTGACATTGGGACACACACACTCCTTCACCCTGGAGACAGCATGTTTGTCAGTGTATGACACAACCCCACACCCTAAGGCATATACTGCAGCAGTACAACTACATGTCTGCCCCCCCTGCCCTACACCTCCCTTTACGATGACTTACCACAAAAATGGGGGAACCATACAGCCGTGGGTACTGTGCGAGCACCTCGTCCATCAGGACCTCAAGCTCCTCGCTTGTGAATGGACTGGCTCGCATCTTCTCTGTCCTTGCCATCCCTGTGGACATGGAACACCTGTGATGGAAGAGGGTGGTGAGGGGTCCCAGGCAGCAGGCTCTGGAGGCAGCAGCAGGAGAGGGTGCCAGGCAGCAGGCTCTGTGAGCAGTGTGAGGCTCACTCCCAAATATTTATAGCCCCTTGGGGTCGTTTCTTAGGTGCCAAGCTGCAACAATTGGTTGTCCAGTTCTGCCTCTTTCAAAAGCATCCAATGACTGCCTCCGCGGTGGCCGAACAAGCCTTCCGCGATTTTCAAAACTGCTTCATGCCAGCGCAATCATCGCTCCCATTGGCTGTAGAAATGCTCCATGGTGGTGATGCACCGCAGGGGCCTGGGGTGCGCTACCGCAATGGTGCATCTTTCAAAAGCAACCAATGACCGCGGTGGCGGAGCAAGCCTTCCGCGATTTTCAAAACTGCTTCATGCCACCGCAATCAACGCTTCCTTTGGCTGTAGGCAATGCTCCATGGAGGTGATGCACCGCAGGGGCCCGGGGTGCGCTACCACGATGGTGCATCTTTCAAAAGCATCCAATGACCGCGGTGGCAGAGCACGCCTTCCGCGATTTTCAAAACTGCATCATGCCACTGCAATCATCGCTCCCATTGGCTGTAGGCAATGCCTCATGGCGGTTACACACCGCTGGGGCCAGGCGGTAGCTACCACAATTTGGGTGGCAGAGCATGCCCACCGCCATTTGGGCATGTCTCCATGCCAATGACTACCGCACTTGTGTAAGGGGTGGTACTGGTGACACACCACAGGGGCCAGGCGGTAGCTACCGCGATTTGGGGCACATGCAATGGCAATGTCCATCAGGAACACTTCAACAGTACACAGTGGCAACATGATGAAGGGCACATCATTGTGCACACAATGCCATTATTCCATTGAATCCACAGGTGCCCGCACGTGTCATGGTTGGGTATGTGTGACGTACATTGGTCTGTAGTCCCTGCCATGTCAATTATGCATTTGATGGTTGATGATGTGTGACAGTGTTGAAGTGGACTCAACAATATGTACACTAATCAATGTGTTGTGGGTCAGTGATGACCGTGGCAAGGCTTGTCTCACTGTATGATGTTGTTACTTACTTGTGCTTTTATATCTGCTCATACACACAATTGACAGTTCTTGGCCTACTGTGATCATTGTGTTGTGGATGTGTGCCATGTTTACATGATGCATTGAGGTGTGACAGGTACAGCAGATGAGTATGAGACAGTCATGTTCATTTTACACACATTGGCTGGATGGTACACTACAAGGCGTGCATATGTGAAATGTGGGGTTTAGTATGTGTGCATTCATATTGACCTATGTGTTGTTTTAGGCACTTGTGTATGGTAAATAGAGAAGTGTGCCCTCCGTGTGTCTCAAACGTCCACCCCTGTAACCTGGTGTGTCATGCATTTCTCAGGGCAGACTTTGGTTTTCCGTAATAACCTTAACGAGATGTGCTGTGGCCATCTCATGATGGTTGTCATTGACATGTGTCCATTTTCATCTCAACTAGAAGGAGGCCTAATCTCATACGTCACTTGACACTGCTGGAGGACATGGAGTATGTTGCGATCATTGGCAAATTCCACCTCGACAGACCCACCCTGAAGACCCTTTGTGATCTGTTGGAGCCCCACCTGCAGCCTCGTCGCCACTACCCAACAGCTTTCACACCAACGTACAAAGTGATGGAAGCCCTCCATTTTTTTGCAGCTGGTTCCTTCCAGGAGACCGTGGCCAGCGCTGCAGGGATGTCTCTACCCATGTTCAGCCTGGTGCTAAGGGATGTTCCTGCAGCCATGATGATCTATAAGGACAGATACATACATTTCCCCATGGGAGCTGAATTGGCCGGTGTGAAGGGAGACTTCTATCCGGTTGGAAACATCCCCATGTTGTTGGTGCCATCGATTGCACACATGTCGGTCTGGTGCCACCACAGGCAAGTGAGCATATTTTTTGCAATTGAAAACATTTTCACTCAATCAATGTGCAGGTGATGTGCCTGGCAGATATGACCATATCGCATGTGTGAGCCAGATTCCCCGGCTTGGCCCATGAATCAAACATCCTGAGGAACAGCATTGTGACCTGGATGATGAAAAAATATGCTTCCCGAGCATGCTTGGATTGTGGGTGAGTATGCCTAGTAATATGGCGGGTTGTGTGTGTGACCTGCGGCCCTCTGCCTGTGCAACATTGCAATGTGTGTTTGTCATTCCTAGGTGACTCTGCATATCCCAGCCGTCCATGGCTGCTGAGCCCATTACGTAATTCCAGGACCCAGGCTGAAATCAGGTACAATGAGGCCCACGGCAGGACCCGTCGTGTCATTGAGCGGACTTTTGGCCTACTCAAGTCAAGATTCCACTGCCTGGAGGTGCACTGTCATACTCGCCTGGGAAGGTCTGTAACATCGTTGTGGCATTCTGTATGCTCCACAACATGGCCATTCACAAGGGCGTTCCCCTGCTTCTGGATGGTGATGAGGACCCAAGGCCCCCCGCCTGCCCAAGGACCTGAGTCCAGTGATGAGGACAGTGGAGAGGAGGAAGGAGTTGACATGCATCAACAGCTCATCACCCGCTACTTCACTTGAAGGTGGATGACAAGGTACAACTTGTACATTGTCCGGGGTGATTGTTGTTGTCGTGAAGGGCTATGTGCAGATGGTACAGACAGGCACAGATAAAGTCACCTGTGTGTGGAAATGTGGCAGTGACATTTCATCTGTGAACGTATACGGTACTCTGTTTGTTGACGCTTGTTGCACATTGTATTGTCTGCCTGTTGACTTATGTCGATGGTTGGTGTAGTGTAATGTCTGTGATGCCACACTCACACCAGTGACTGTTGTTCTGTTGTGTCTCCCTAGGTGCCTTGAAATTATCCAGGCCTACATACTGTACATCTTTTGGATACATTATGGACATTTTGAACACTGTAAATATCGCACTAAAGACAAAGCTGAACCAATTGAAGTGTGTAAGGTATTTTATTTACAAAGTTGACATGTGAGGGGTGCGGGAAGATTTACATGAAGGTGGTGATGGAGCAGTGAATTGACAGTCATGGTAAATGAGATGAAAGTGTAGACACCCCATCGATGTGGTGACCCAGTCCAACAGACAGGTGCCATTCACAAGGCAGTGTGGGGAAGGACAGTCCAAACAGTCAATGCAGTGGGGAAGAGCGTTGCCATCAGGGTTGGCTCCGTGACTGGCGTTTGGCTGGTGCTTTGCCTCCAGAGACTCCCAGGCTCTTCATTGGACACCCCCTTGATCGCTTGGCCGGGGGGGCTCTGCTGCATGGCCAGCGGCGTCTGAGGACTCACCCCTCTCTGTGGCCACAGGGGAGAATGGTACACTGTCATCCTGCAGCACAACAGAGGGGGGCGGAGGTGTTGTTTGGGAGGCAGGCCTGTCCCCCAGTAACGCCAGTTGTTGGCCCATGAGGTCCACCATTTGTCCAAGGAGGGTGTCCCTGGACCTGTTTGTAGCCCCGATGAATCTGGTGAAGTGGTCCCGGGATGGTGTCCCAACCTCCTGAGGTCTGGGGTGACCCTGGCCCTCCCACCTGCCCTGCTGCCACTGACCTGTTGCCTCACCACTGTGGGTCCACGCACACTCTCCCTGCCGTCCACAGTTGTTGGTGTGGGCTGGTCATAACCTGGGACAGGGAGGGTGCTGCAGGTGGCACTGGTGGTGGTGGTGGTGGCGGTGGAGGCACAGGCCATAACTTCAGGGGTCTGCTGTGCAGTTGTTGTTGCAGCAGACGTGGTGAAGGAGAGGATGGGGGCCTGGGACCTGTTGCTCCCTGGCGCACCAGATGGGCCAGCCTGGAGCTCATCGTTCAGAGAATCCTGGGAGTCTACATCTGAGAGTCCATGTACCGGGGTTGGAGACTGGCTCTACTGGTCGTAGTTGTTGTCCTCAGCAGTGAGTTCTTGGTCACTTGTGAATTAGATGGGGAATGGTCAGTGTTGTGCACTGTGCAAGGATTCTGTTAGCTGTGTCATCCACTGTCTGTACACTACCCAATTTACTGATCTATTTTTTGTAAGTGTAATACTGCGCCTCATTACATGATGCAGAGGTACATAAATTACTCGTACATGTCAGGTATCAATGCATTGCATGCAATTGGTGCTGTGTGTAGTGATGCAGGTCTCTCACCCACAAACAGCCAGCCCAGGGAAGGTGGCTACCTTCCTGTAACTTTGTTTGGTGAAGAATGCAATGGCTTCCAGGTGCTCCTGGGTGGGATGGAGTGCTCCTTGCTGCTGGGGTGTGGGGCAGGGGGCATGGTGGGAGCAGGAGTACAGGCCTCCCTCTTAAATACAGGCCTCCCAAGCGAGATAGCTACCTACCTGTAAGGTGAGGGTGAACAATGCAATGGCTTCCAGGTGCTCCTGGCTGGGTGGTGGTGGGGGGGGGGCTCCATCTTGCTGGGGTGTGGACAGGGGGCATGGTGGGAGTAGTAGTTCAGGTCTCCCTCCCATATACAGGCTTACCAGGGAAGATGGCTACCTACCTGTAAGTTTGTTTGGTGAAGTATGCATTGGCTTCAAAGTGCTTGTGGGAGGGAGGGACTGGTCCATGCTGCTAGGGTGTGGGACACGGGGCATGGTGGGAGTAGTAGTGCAGGCCTCTCTCCCACATATAGGCCTCCCAGGGAAGGTGGCTACCTACCTGTAAGTTTGTTTGGTGAAGAATGCAATGGCTTCCAGGTGCTCCTGGGTGGGATGGAGTGCTCCATGCTGTTGGGGTGCGGGACAGGGGGCTTAGTGGGAGTAGGAGTACAGGCCTCCCTCCCACATACAGGCCTCACAAGAAAGATAGCTACCTACCTGTAAGGTGAGGGTGAACAATTACATGGCTTCCAGGTACTCCTGGGTGGTGTGGGGGAAGGGTCCATCTTGCTTGGGTGTTGGACAGGGGGCATGGTGGGAGTAGTAGTGCAGGCCTCCCTCCCACATACAGGCCTCCCAGGGAAGATGGCTACCAACCTGTAAGTTTGTTTGGTGTACTGCAATGGCTTCAAAGTGCTTGTGGGAGGGAGGGAGTACTCCATGCTCCTGGGGTGTGGGACAAGGGGCATGGTGGGAGAAGTAGTGCAGGCCTCCCTCCCACACACAGGCCTCCCAGGGAAGATGGCTACCTACCTGTAAGTTTGTTTGGTGAAGAATGCAATGGCTTCCAGGTGCTCCTGGGTGAGATGGAGTGCTCCATGCTGCTGGGGTGTGGGACAGGGGGCATGGTGGGAGTAGGAGTGCAGGCCTTCTTCCCACATACAGGCCTCCCAAGCATGATGGCTACCTACCTGTAAGGTGAGGGTAAACAATGCAATGGCTTCCATGTGCTCCTGGGTGATGTGGGGGGAGGACTCCATCTTGCTGGGGTGTGGGACAGTCGGCATAGTGGGAATAGTAGTGCAGGCCTCCCTCCCACATACAGGCCTCCCAGGGAAGAAGGCTACCTACCTGTAAGTTTGTATGGTGAAGAATCCAATGGCTTCAAAGTGCTTGTGGGAGGGAGGGAGTGCTCCATGCTGCCGGGGTGTGGGACACGGGGCATGGTGGGAGTAGTAGTGCAGGCCTCCCTCCCTCATATAGGCCTCCCAGGGAAGATGGCTACCTACCTGTAAGTTTGTTTGGTAAAGAATGCAATGGCTTCCAGGTGCTCCTGGGTGGGATGGAGTGCTCCATGCTGCTGGGGTGTGGGACAGGGGGCATGGTGGGAGTAGTAGTGCAGGCCTCCCTCCCACATACAGGCCTCCCAGGGAAGATGGCTACCTACCTGTAAGTTTGTTTGGTGTACTGCAATGGCTTCAAAGTACTTGTGGGAGGGAGGGAGTGCTCCATGCTGCTGGGGTGTGGGACAGGGAGCATGGTGGGAGTAGAAGTGCAGGTCTCCCTCCCACATACAGGCCTCCCAGGGAAGATGGCTACCTACCTGTAAGTTTGTTTGGTGAAGAATGTAATGTCTTCCAGGTGCTCCTGGGTTGGATGGAGTTCTCCATGCTGCTGGGGGGTGGGACAGGGGGCATGGTGGGAGTAGGAGTACAGGCCTCCCTCCCACAAACAGCCCTCCCAAGCAAGATGGCTACCTACCTGTAAGGTGAGGGTGAACAATGCAATGGCTTCCAGGTGCTTCTGGGTGGTGTGGGGGGAGAGCCCCATCCTGCTGGGGCATGGGACAGGGGCCATGGTGGGAGTAGAAGTGCAGGTCTCCCTCCCACATACAGGCCTCCCAGGGAAGATGGCTACCTACCTGTAAGTTTGTTTGGTGAAGAATGCAATGGCTTCCAGGTGCTCATGGGTGGGACGGAGTGCCCCATGCTGCTGGGGTGTGGGACAGGGGGCATTGTGGGAGTAGGAGTAGAGGCCTCCCTCCCACAAACAGGCCTCCCAAGCAAGATGGCTACCTACCTGTAAGGTGAGGGTGAACAATGCAATGGCTTCCAGGTTCTTCTGGGTGGTGTGGGGGGAGAGCCCCATCCTGCTGGGGCGTGGGACAGGGGGCATGGTGGGAGTAGTATTGCAGGCTGACTGTGCTCATGCTCTCCTGGTGATATTGTTAGCTACGTTTAGGGTACATGGGAGTGGGAGTCTGTTGGATCTGTGAGACAGGTTTTTGTGGGCGTGTGGTGCAGATGGATGTGATTTGTCTGGTGTGGTGTGTGTTTTTGGATGTGCAAAACGGTACATATCAGTGTGTTGGTTGACATATGTTTGTACTTACCAGCCTCCACTCCCCCGGATATTCCTGTGAGACTCTCAGGATGCAGTATGGCAAGCACCTTCTCCTCCCACGGTGTGAATGTTTTCTGTGGGATGGGAGGGCCACTGCCAGTCCGGTTAGCCAGCTCCCAGTTCTTGCTCCTCCTCTCTTTGACAACCCTCTTGAAATCATGCCACCGCTTCATGATCTCCTTCTTAGATCGCGGGGTGGACCCTACTGCATTGATCCTTGGTACTATCCTTTCCCAATTTTGAGTTCTTGTGGCTAATGGTGTCTGTTGGACCAGGCTACCAAACAGTTGTGGTTCCACTCTGACTATCTCATTTACCATGACTGTCAACTCACTCTCTGTGAATTTGGGCATTTTCTGTGATGCCATGGTGTGTGGTGTTTGAAGTGTCTCTGGGTGCAGGGGCGTGGGTGGTGGGTGTGGTGTTATGTGTGAGGTGTGTTATGTGCTGGGGGATTGTTGGTGCTGGTGTGATGGTGGTGGTGGGGGGTGTGCTGTGTTTTCTTGCCTCTGATTGGGTAGATGCCCTTCTCTTCTGGAGTGTTGCATAGGATTGTGGTCAGTGAAGGGGCTGGTTTTATACACAACTGTGTGGGTGTGTCCAAATGGGGTTTTGCTGTCAGGTGTGTTGTGGGGGTTGTCCTGGGAATTGTGTGTTTTTGTTTGGCATATTTCATTTTCATTTGGATGTGTTTTGTGTATTTGGGGGCATGGCTACTTTGGTTTGTGCAATGTTTGGCACTGCTGCAGTGTTTTTGCATCGCCCACCATGTTTTTCATGTATCGTCCACTGCGGTGGCGATGCTGCAGCTCTTCCGCTATCTCTCACATTCATTCCTGTGTGTGACCGCGGCGGTCAATCAATCAATCATTTGTAAAGTGCACTACATACCTGCGAGGGTCTCAAGGCGGTCGGAAACAGCGGATCGTACCTCGGGACCATCGGGGATATACTAATTTCCCATGCGGAGTCTCCGCTTTGCTTACGGCAGGTTGTAGCTTTTCCGCTGCGTTTCTGACTGCCACGGTCGGTTTTTGGATGTCACCGCCCGCAGCGGGCGTTTTTTGTTCGCCTGCTACCGTCGCGGTTGTTTTTTTTTTTTTTTGGCGGTTGTTCCTAATTTAACCGCCGATTTCTCCACGGTCCCGGCGGGCGGTTATTTCCTGCCTCCATGGCAGTCGGGGTGGTTTTCCGCCATCCTGATGGGGCCCTAAGTGTTAATAATTATTTTAATAACTTATAAATTATTAAACAATATTATAAATTACAAATACATCTACACACATAAAACAATAACATAAATAAAAAGTCAATAATTATGTTTAATAAATTAAAAAATTAAATGTACTTTCAATATTAAAAAAATTAATTATATACTACATTATCTAAAATAATACAAAAAATATTAATAGCTAAATAAAGAAAACTACTATTCAAAGTCCAAAAAAACTACAGTAATGAAAACGTTGGATAGCGTAGGACTTAAAATTACTATTCCCACTCCAGAAAATGTAGGGAAAGCGTTGGATAGTGTAGGGGTAAACATTACTATTCCCACTCCAGAGAGTGCAACAGTAGGGAAAGCGTTGGATAGCGTAGGGGTATAAATTACTATTCCCACTCCAGAGAGTGCAACAATAGGGAAAGCGTTAGATAGCGTAGGGGTAAAAGTTACTATTCCAACGCCAGAGAGTGCTACTGTAGGGAAAACGTTGGATAGCGTAGAGGTAAAAATTACTATTCCCACTCCAGAGAGTGCAACAGTAGGGAAAGCGTTGGATAGCGTAGGGGTAAAAATTACTATTCCAACTCCAGAGAGTGAAACTGTAGGGAAAACGTTGGATAGCGTAGGGGTAAAAATCACTATTCCCACTCCAGAGAGTGCAACAGTAGGGAAAGCGATGGATAGAGTAGGGGTAAAAATTACTATTCCCACTCCAGAGAGTGCAACAGTAGGAAAAGCATTGGATAGCATAGGGGTAGAAATCAGTATTCCCACTCCAGAGAGCGCAACAGTAGGAAAAGCATTGTATAGAGTAGGGGTAAAAATGACTATTCCCTCTCCAGAGAGTGCAACATTAGGGAAACTGTTGGATAGGCTAGGGGAAAAAATGGCTATTCCCACTCCAGTGAGTGCAACAGTAGGGAAAGCGTTGGATAGCGTAGGGGCACAAATTTCTATTCCCACTCCAGAGAGTGCAACAGTAGGGAAAGTGTTGGATAGCATAGAAGTTAAATATAACATACTTATAAATAATTTTTATATTTAAAATAATTAATAATTTAATTTTTAAATAACTCTACATCATTTACAAATACCCATTAATAATTATTAAAAACATAATTACGATTGAATAATTAATTAACATTACATTTACTATAAATACCGATAAATATTAATTAATACATATTTGTTAACCAAAAATAAATATTGAACAATATAATATTTTCCATAAAATATTAATTATAAAAAATTGATTAACAATTAAAAATATTAGGCAATAACAAAAAAAGTATACCAAAAAATACTTTTTATGAAACATCAATTACCAATTAATAAATAATAATTTCCAAATCATAGAAATTAATTACCAATTAAAAATATTCATTGCTAATTAAACAATTAATTACCAATTTAAAAAAATGTATTGCCAATTACACACATCAATTACAATTAAAAAAATAAATTACCAATTAAAATAATGAATTGCCAAATAATAATTCATTAAAAATAAAATAATTATCAATACCAATAAATAAAAATAAATCATTACTTAATTACAATTAAATTACTTCCCACCCAATTCCCCTATAAACCCACAACCTACTACAGAACTTACACAAAAATTAATTAAAATTAATTTATAATTCCTAAAAATTCATAATTAGTTTAGTATAATTAAATTACTTCCCACCTTATTCCCCTATAAACCCACAACCCGCGCCACTAAAATATAAAATTGACTTAAAAATAACATTATTAATATATAAAAATAGTACACATACAATTTAAAACAAGTAAAATACTTAACAAAAAACATTTAACACATACATAGTAAATACATAATAAAATACATAACAATATTACAAATATTGATATTAGTAACATCGAGATTAATAACATCGATATATTTGATATCGATATTACTAACTTCAATATTACTTACATCGATGTAAAAAAATTCTATATTACTTACTTTAGGGTCGATATTCTGTCCAATGATATTCTTGACCTCGATATTCTGTACCTTCAATATTTCCAACTTGATATTTCTGTAGGGCGATATTTAGGAATCGATATTTAGACTGTGCACCCACCGTAGTAACGATTCAGAAAAGGGGGTGGTGATGAACAGAGTGTCTGAATTATGCAGACCACTCTTACCCAGTCCAAAGATCAGGGCTTGATCCATCACCGTTATTTAGCTCACTGCCCCATCCCAGCTCAGAACCTGGCTATATGCAAATTAGTCTGTCCCTGGCCCAGTGCATCATGGGAACAGGGCAGACCAAACTACCAAGCCAATTATTCACCAGAAAGGAGACAAGCTTCCGGGGACCGGTTTCTGGCATTTCAGCCGTCGTCGGCCCGGCTTGCTTGAATCCTGATGGAGCAGTGAGCAAGGGACTCATGTCTGAGTATACCCTGCCACACCTATAGTGGCCAAAACGATTCAGAAAAGGGGGTGGTGATGAACAGAGTGTCTGAATTAAGCAGACCACTCTTACCCAGTCCAAAGATCAGGGCTTAATCCATCACCGTTATTTAGCTCACTGCCCCATCCCAGCTCAGAACCTGGCTATATGCAAATTAGTCTGTCCCTGGCCCAGTGCATCATGGGAACAGGGCAGACCAAACTACCAAGCCAATTCTTCACCAGAAAGGAGACAAGCTTCTGGGGACCGGTTTCTGGCATTTCAGCCGTCGTCGGCCCGGCTTGCTTGAATCCTGATGGAGCAGTGAGCAAGGGACTCATGTCTGAGTATACCCTGCCACACCTATAGTGGCCAAAAACAATTCAGAAAAGGGGGTGGTGATGAACAGAGTGTCTGAATTAAGCAGACCACTCTTACCCAGTCCAAAGATCAGGGCTTGATCCATCACTGTTATTTAGCTCACTGCCCCATCCCAGCTCAGAACCTGGCTATATGCAAATTAGTCTGTCCCTGGCCCAGTGCATCATGGGAACAGGGCAGACCAAACTACCAAGCCAATTCTTCACCAGAAAGGAGACAAGCTTCCGGGGACCGATTTCTGGCATTTCAGCCGTCGTCGGCCCGGCTTGCTTGAATCCTGATGGAGCAGTGAGCAAGGGACTCATGTCTGAGTATACCCTGCCACACCTATAGTGGCCAAAAACGATTCAGAAAAGGGGGTGGTGATGAACAGAGTGTCTGAATTAAGCAGACCACTCTTACCCAGTCCAAAGATCAGGGCTTGATCCATCACCGTTATTTAGCTCACTGCCCCATCCCAGCTCAGAACCTGGCTATATGCAAATTAGTCTGTCCCTGGCCCAGTGCATCATGGGAACAGGGCCACCGTAGTATGGCAGATCTAACAGGAGCCCCATGATTTTGTGTTGCATGACTGCACATGCTTGCTATGGATACTGCTTAGTGCTTATAACAGATATAACGTTCCCACAATGCTGGTGATGGAGCAGGGTTTTCACGTAAAAATGAAACCTGCTTGGATTGAACCCTCAGTAATATTTACTAAATGTGTGCAGTGAAAATCTAATGAAAAGGCCTAACATGAAGGAAAAGCTTCAGTGCAAGCGCGAAACTAAAACTGCTAAAGTAGGCCGCAAGCTTGTTTTTTAGCTAAGTAAGTAAAAGGACGAATGCTGCTTCTAGTGCACATTACTAATATTGGCTGAAAATGAAAATAGATTACTAATATGGTTTGTGCAGGGGTTGGTGCGTAGCGAAAAACATTTTAATGAAAGTAATAAATGTTTGTGTTTCATTCTCTGTAGAAAGCAAGCATGGGTTTTCGTCCTGCATGTCAGTTAAAGGGTTAATGCTTAAAACTAAAGAGAATATTTTAAAACTATGAAGTGTGAGCAGAAGTGAAGAAGGAGCCTGAATTTGTCCTTCAAATATCTGCAAGGCTGCCAGATTCAGAACAAAAAGGATGTTACTATGAATGAGGAGAGAAACTTCCTCTGCAGAGAGGCGCTCAGCAGACGATATTTATACAAAGTATTAGTTGCTGTTGTAGTGGAGTACACAAGTGATAGTGGAATGGAAAATATTTCCTGGGTTACAGAACTGATGTCATTGCTGTTACAAAAACAATAAACTCTTAGAAGCTCCTGTGTGTGTAAAGAGTGGAGTGACCATACACCCCCTTTCCTAGCCAATCAAAAGTAGAGAAAAACCTGAGTTAGATACATCTTTGGGATGGTCTTTTAGGTTTTTAGGGTATAATTGAGGTGGCTGGAGAGTGGGGCTTATTAATATTGAAGGCAGACATTTTCGCTGACTGATGGTGTGAGATCATCACTTGTCTGCGGTTTGCTGTCCTTTCCTTGTGTTTCCTGAACGTAGTCTTTGCCTCTTCAAATCTACTTGAGGGACCCATGCTGACTACCCAGCCAGGAGTTAGTATTTCCTTATTGGGTTAGTATTAGCCTGATACCTAATTTGCATAATTATGTGTAAATGTATTTTCTCTCTGAAACTTTTGTCTTTTCTCCTATCCACTCTTCAAAGCATAGTCATTGATTATGAATTTGGCATTTTTCCTCTTCTGATGTTGTTTGCTTTGTGACAATCTATGATTGGTGCTCTATTTGATGTTTACGAGCATTAAATGGCACTATTTAGATAAATATTATACATTTATAAATGAGTCTGTCTATAATAGTGTATTTATATTCATGAGCATACATTTATCCACCCTGACCTACTTTACAAAGATTGCTTTGCCATATTCGGTAAGATAGGGAAACATAATTATGGATATTGGTAAGTTGGTATAGGTACAAGGAATACAACTAACCCAGCGCGAAGGGGCTTGTTGGGAAATGGAAATTGGGCCCTGTCGTTAGAAAATGTATCAGTTCCTGAGTGCTGGATCACTGGTCTACCATGACCCACCCCCACGTTTCCATCTAAAGCTTCTGAAATGTGGGGTAGCCCTCCAGCTGCATAGACCTCTGTAAAATCATTCCAGCAAATCCATTCAGTTCAGGTGAAGGCTGGCTCCTCCTAGATGAACTATCTTAGATCACCCTCCTGACCCAGCAGGGAGGGACATCCAAGTGGTGCAATTTCCCAGCTCAATATGTGTTGTGGATTTAATTGGTTCCTAACCAAGGTACAGAATAAAAATTCTGATGTAGGGTGGGAAGTATAGTGCTGAATGCCTCAATGGGAGAAGGGTACCCAAAAGAAATGTGTTATCCTGTCAAGAGGTGGGTTCTACCTCAGATGTAAGCAATGGGATGATGAAGAGGAACGTGGAGGTAATGGCTAAAGGTAAATTTCAATTTTATTAGCAACTGGCTACAAGCTAGTGATGCCAAAGTGGATTGCTACATTCAACATGCAAACAAATCTGAAATTGCTTTAGTACTGAGCACTGCCAAATCTCAAAAGGTCGCTTTCCGAGTCTTACACATCTTTTTGTTTCCACTTTAAGGTTATTTTAGCTGAAAACCAGGACTAAGTTGAATTTGTAAGAAAAGGGCCCTGTGTTTTTAGGTAAAGCCTAGCATCAGCATGCATGCGCTGCTCGCTCTGCGAGACATGCTGTATTAGTGTATGCACTAGAAGTCCCGCCGACTCTCTGACCATGTTTTTAATTGGCTTGTGCCATTTTCCTTCATAAACGCTGGCTTCCGATTCATGATGAGGCTTGTTAGTCCCTCCTTGGTACCACCTTCTTCCCTTTTGTTACCCCCCATAACGACATTTACTGGTGTTGTTACATGCTCTGCTTTATAAGTTGGTGAGCACTATTTTCCTTAATGCTCTCCTACTATTCCACACACATCGCCGCACGCTTACTAGTGTATTTATTTAAATTACTACGCAGTCCGCTTTAACTATAGCGGCCGCACTTATCACTTATTTAATTTAAGCCGGGGTCTGCTTTTAGTTTAGCGGCTGCGCTTATTTAATTATTTATTTTACAGACAGACGCTTTCGCATTAGAGGCCATGCTTTTTTTTTATTAATGAATAGCGCTTGCCACTTTCACTTCAGCGGCCGCGCAGAACGTTTCTTAATATTTTATTTTTACTTTGTGTGACAGAGCTTCATATGTGCTTTCACTTTAATATTGTCCGTGGCCCTTTGATTAGAGGCTGCTCACTGTAACCTGAATACGGTGAGCCGCGCCTGAATAAATGGGTGCGGACAACATTAAAGTGCTCTCGCATTTGCGAGAGCTTGAGCTATTGTCATTAAAAATAACAATGCCTTTTATATATGTGTGGGGTTCAGAACACATGAATAAAAGGCATTGTCATTTATAATGCCAATCGCTGAAATGCTGGCAGAGGCGAGACCGATTGAATTGAAATGCTTGATCTTTTGGGTGATTTAGATTTCTCATTTACTGACATGTAAATGTCTGGATAGATTATTTTCTGGTGGGTGACCTGCCGCTGCGTGTTGCTGTATTCAGAACTCCGTGTTTTTGAGTGTCGCAGCAATTCTCAAAAGAGGTCATTTCTGTCTGTGACATCAAATCAATGTGATTTTCACACGAAATTTTTAAAGAGGACGATAAACGTTGTTGGTGCATATATAACCTGAATATATTCGCCCCGAATCTATGAACATGCAGGCAGATACTTGAAAAGTGACGAGTCCATATTCGGTTACAGATATCGTCTTTTCATTTTGCTCAGATTCCCGTTTCTTCACAAGCTTTATTGACATTAAGCATGGGCGTAAAATCCGTTCCGCTCGAGGATTTTGCGGATTTTCGGCAAATTCGCAATCCGCGAACTCTTGCGAACTTGCCGAAAATTCGTAAAATCGTGCGAAGCGGATTTTTTGCTTGGTCGCACTTGCCAACTAGAATACTATACAATTTCGCGGGAGTAAACACTTGCGAACACGTAGATGCGGCGGGCAGCGACAATCTCGCAATTGCGAGATTGCAAAATTTGCAATTTCGCACAAGAAATCCACCAGCAGGCAGCATAAACCTTGAAAATTATGATTTTTATCAGAATAACTCCTCAGGTTGACATTTGCCTGCACTTTTTCTTTGCAAGGAGTCCATTTTGGGGGGGTGGGGGGGTGGGAGGAAGGAAGTGCCCCACAGTCTCCAACTTCCTGTTCCTGTCCAGCAGGCTCCTCCCAGTGCTTTCTTCATGTGCTGGTCACTTTGATTTGGATCTTGACCTGGAAGGATTACTTTTTGTGGATGCTGCTGGATATTTGGATTTTGCAAAACTGAAAGCACTCAGCAGGTGCAAAAGTTCAATCTTATCATTAGTAACCATTCCCTGTAGTGCCTGGAAGGATTACTTTTTGTGGATGCTGCTGGATATTTGGATTTTTGCAAAACTGAAAGCACTCAGCAGGTGCAAAAGTTCAATCTTATCATTTGTAACCATTCCCTGTAGTGCTTCCTGAGGGGTCCCTTCAGAGTTCAGTTGCCTACTTGCAACTATTCTATGACCCTGCTCTGACCCTCACAGCAGGCTCATAGAATAGCTACAAGTAGGCCACAAAGGTCCTGTGAAAACAAATTGCACTGCAACAGAAAGCAAATTACAGATAAGGAAGCAGGTGCCAGCCAGACTGGAAGTTTAAATTCAGTGACACATTAATCAACCCCAAATTAATTCATGTCAGTTGAAGCAGGGCAGGTGTGCTTGCTTTTTTTCACCACCATAATTTACAGTGATAAACCAACCAGAGGGTGGCAGTGATGTACCAGAGGGTGGCATGGGTGTACCAGAGGGTGGCAGTGGTGAAACAGAGTGTGCTGTGAACCTGTGATGATGAACCAGACGTAGAAACAACATAGTCGCGGCCGTTGCGAGCCGACAAGTAAGTTCGCAATTGCGAACTGGTACACAACCCTCGCGAACTGGCAGAAACCCTTGCGAACACAAAAATAAAATCCGCAAATTCGCGAGAGTTTGCGGTATTTTGCGGATTGCGAATCCGTAAATACGCAAGTTCGCGGATTGCCAATTCGCAAAATGCGCCCATGCTTAATTGACATCTTAAAATCACACTTCTATTTTGTAGACCTTCTTTGTTTTTCGCGTCTGCCATTAAATACAAGATGCAATCAATGACACTTAAATAGTTGTCTAATTGATACACTCTTCAAAAAGAACATCTCGGTTTAATTGAAAATACATTTCCTTAAACTCAGATATATATGTATGTGTAGTTACTTAGCATCAATGTGGCTACAAAGAAAATAAACTCTATAACGCAGCCTAGAATACCATTAAGATGGCGTCATGGAGCAATTAGTGGTTGTGGCTGTTGCTGTTGCTGTTTGTAATGCACATGTAGGCAGAGGGGGCAGGCGAAAGGTTGGTACCAGTGGCGGCTCCTTCGGTAAGGAGGCGGATCGTCGCCTCACTGCTTTTTTTTCAGCAGAGTGAGAAAAAATAAAATGATAATAACTCAGGTAATATCATTTTATTTGTACCTTTTTTGTGCACGTTAGCTTTGCGAGGCGGGGGCCTGACAGAGCAGCCAAAGACTGGCTTGCCACCATTCCTAAGTCCACATGACTTTTTGGCCGGCCCTCTGGGGCCGACCATAACAGTCATGCGCACTTTCTCTCTTGTCCATGACCCCATTCCCAGTCTGAGTGCCAAGGCACGGTGTTCAGACCAACCGCAACACTGCATTGCAGAGTCGTGATTAGCTCTGGTCGTGCAAGACATGGCCAAAGTGAAAAATTATGGTCAACTGCAGTGGAGTGTGGTACGGATAAAAGAACCATGGTGGGTCCTGTCAAAGAGTTACCTTCGGATTTACAAGAAATTCTGAGAAGGTAAAGTCTTGAGCGGGGCAAGGCACGTGGTTGCATCTGAAGACAGGGCTGTCGAAAACAGGAAGCCGCTGGACGAGGTCTCAGTGAAGCTGTCAACAAAGGCAGAAAAGCTCCAAGCAGGAACATTTGAGATTTCACACCAAGGAGGTCATCGCCGCTGTGTGCGGGTGCGTTGTGCACCATGAGACCTTTGTGGGGATTTGCATTTTTATCGTGTGCACCGGAGTTAAAGTGAGTCTCAGCGATGATGTGCATGTGATTTTCGTGCAGCCTGCGACCTGTGTGTGGAGTGCCCAGCGATCATGCACCTGAAGTTTAAGGAAGACTGCGACGCTGTATGTGTGTGCTTTGAGGCAGCCTGAGATCTTTGTAACTGAAGCGGCCCGGACCGGCAGTCCCGGTGAAGCTGAGCTGCCGAGCCGCCGTTGCCAATTCAGAAAGCTGCATTGGAGGCCCAGCCGCTGTATGGGAGAGGAGAGTGAGTTTGCACCCCCCAGGTAACATGTGTCGACTCCTGAGGCAGGGCGCGGGCATGGAGGGAGACGCTCTCGGCCACTCTCTTGTGTTGCCAGCGCGAGGCTCTCCTTCGGCTCGTATCGCGGCACGTATTGCCAGGGGAGTGGCAGTACAGAGGTCTGAGTGCAGAGCTGCCCTTCCATTGTACCTGTGTTGGGGACAACTGTTGAGAGGCTGACTGCAAGTCAGAAGGAGAGACTGCCTAAGGCCCCGTGATCGGGGCCTGAGTGTATTACGCATTATTCGATTTCTGCAGAATGGAGTACCTGACTGTCGTATTACTCATTGCATAATTTCTGCATAACGGATTACCTGATTAAAGTATTACGCATTGCATTATTCCTGCATAACAAGCTTCCTGATTAGTGTATGGCGCATGGCATTTTATCTGCATAATTAAGTACCTGATTGTGGTATAATGCATTGCATTGTTTCTGCATAAAAAACTACCTGCATAACGAACTACCTGATTAGCGTATTGCGCATTGCATCCGTCTTTTGTGACCTTTCTGCCCTTTCTTGGCACCTTTGTGCCACTTGTTTCCCCCTGTATATTTGTGACCTTTTGCCCTTTTTGTGACCTTTCTGCCTTCTGTGCCACTGATTAGCGTATTGCGCATTGCATCCGTCTTTTGTGACCTTTCTGCCCTTTCTTGGCACCTTTGTGCCTCTGTGCCCCTCGTTTCCCCCTGTATATTTGTGACCTTTTGCCCTTTTTGTGACATTTCTGCCTTCGGTGCCACTTGTTTCCCCCTCAATTGTTGTGCCCTTTTGCCTTCTGTTTCCTTCGACGCCCCTCGCCGCTGCGTCCCCTGCCGCCCCGCCCCCCTTACTGCCCATTCGCTGCCCCCACCTCCTGCCTCCCAGCTGCTCCTCCCTTCCACCTCCCCATATAGGCCGGCCGCTGCACGGTGAGGAGAGCGACCCTTGACCCTTCCAGGTAGGTCACTCCCCCTCCGCACAGCACTGCCTGTGCCTCCCTGCCCAGCTGCCGCTGCTGAGGAAGTTCGAGGCCCTCCTCCACCTGCAGGCTACCACCTGCGCTTCATCCCTGGTGGCCAGTGATAGGCTGTAGGTTTGCTCATCCTCCATTGTATTGCCTGTATTTTATTTCATTGCTCCCGTTGTAGTGATTAGATTTTCATTGTTGTGTCTGTGACTGCTGTTATCTGTCTCCCCCGCTGCCTGTACGTGGTCTGGGCCCGTTCTCTCCCTCTGTTCCCCTTGCTGCCCCCATGTCTCTCTGCCCGGTTTCCCTTCTGCTCCCCTCGCTGCCCCCGTGTTTCTCTGCCCGGTTTTTCCTTCTGCTACCCTCGCGGCCCCCGTGTCTCTCTGCCCGCATTTGCCTTCTGTTGCTTAGCTGCCCCTCCATTTCTGTGACCTTTCTGCCTTCTGTGCCACTCGTTTCCCCCATTCTTCTGTATTCCTGCATAACGAACTTCCTGATTAGTGTATGGCGCATGGCATGTTATCTGCATAATGAACTACCTGATTGTAGTGTGATGCATTGCATTGTTTCTGCATAACAAACTACCTGCATAACGAACTACCTGATTAGCGTATTGCGCATTGCATCCGTCTTTTGTGACCTTTCTGCCCTTTCTTGGCACCTTTGTGCCTCTGTGCCTCTCGTTTCCGCCTGTGTATTTGTGACCTTTTTGCCCTTTTTGTGACCTTTCTACCCTCTGTGCCTCTCGTTTCCCTCTCAATTGTTGCGCCCTTTTGCCTTCTGTTTCCTTCGTTGCCCCTCACCGCTCCCCCGCTGCGTCCCCTGCAGCTCCGCCCCCCTGACTACCCATTCACTGCCCCCGCCTCCCACCTCCCAGCTGCTCCTCACTCCCACCTCCCTATACATACCGGCTACTGCGCGGTCGCACCGCTGGCACGTGGCAAGCCCGTCTGCACCCGTCCGCGCCTGGACCGCGCCCAGTGCCAGAACCCCTGGCCCCCGCACCCGCCATGACGACCGCCGCCACTACGACGCCAGCATTCTGCAAGCTTTCAACCCCGGACGGACCCACAACTGCTTCAAGGCTGCCCCGAAATGCACACACGGTCCCTTCACCTGCCGGAACTGCAGCTACATCAGCAACAGAGCCGACAAACCACCCACCAAGAAAGACCTCAACCACCTCTGATAAATACTACTGAACACCCGTTCCGCGCGCAAACACGCCGTTGAGCTCTGGTACCTGCTCAACACAACCTCCCCGGACGTCGCCTTCCTGACAGAGACCTGGTTAACAACTCCTGCGCACCCGACATCGCCATAGCCATCTCAGACGGCTACAAGATCACCCGCAGAGACCACACCAACGGAGTAGGAGGAGGAATTGCCATCGTCCACAAGAACGTTGCAAAAAACACAGTTGATGGACAGAATGTAGAACAATGTCATACATTCACCCCAGTACAAGGATCTGGGCCTAAATCCATCGTTTTTTGCACTCCACACCACCCTGGGTTAGACACTGGCTATATGCAAATCAGCTCTGACCCTGTGCCTCATGGGAACAGTCCAGTCTGAACTACCAAGCCATGTCTTTCCCAGACCGGAATCAAGCATCCAAGGACCGGTTTCTGGCTATCAGCCT
Source organism: Lissotriton helveticus (assembly GCF_964261635.1). Classification (NCBI taxonomy): domain Eukaryota; kingdom Metazoa; phylum Chordata; class Amphibia; order Caudata; family Salamandridae; genus Lissotriton; species Lissotriton helveticus. The sequence continues at coordinate 1,451,872,334 of NC_136065.1, forward strand.
TCATTCAGCCTGGATAGCTTGACTCCAGTGGTGTGGAGAGCCTGGGACTCACGTCTGAGCATACCCAGCCCACTCGGGGTGAAAATTGCAAAAAACACAGTTGATGGACAGAATGTAGAACAATGTCATACATTCACCCCAGTACAAGGATCTGGGCCTAAATCCATCGTTTTTTTGCACTCCATACCACCCTGGGTTAGACACTGGCTATATGCAAATCAGCTCTGACCCTGTGCCTCATGGTAACAGTCCAGTCTGAACTACCAAGCCATGTCTTTCCCAGACCGGAATCAAGCATCCAAGGACCGGTTTCTGGCTATCAGCCTTCATTCAGCCTCGATAGCTTGACTCCAGTGGTGTGGAGAGCCTGGGACTCACGTCTGAGCATACCCAGCCCACTCGGGGTGAAAATTGCAAAAAACACAGTTGATGGACAGAATGTAGAACAATGTCATACATTCACCCCAGTACAAGGATCTGGGCCTAAATCCATCATTTATTTGCACTCCACACCACCCTGGGTTAGACACTGGCTATATGCAAATCAGCTCTGACCCTGTGCCTCATGGGAACAGTCCAGTCTGAACTACCAAGCCATGTCTTTCCCAGACCGGACTCAAGCATCCAAGGACCGGTTTCTGGCTATCAGCCTGGATAGCTTGACTCCAGTGGTGTGGAGAGCCTGGGACTCAAGTCTGAGCATACCCAGCCCACTCGGGGTGAAAATTGCAAAAAACACAGTTGATGGACAGAATGTAGAACAATGTCATACATTCACCCCAGTACAAGGATCTAGGCCTAAATCCATCGTTTTTGGGTTTTTTTGCACTCCACACCACCCTGGGTTAGACACTGGCTATATGCAAATCAGCTCTGACCCTGTGCCTCATGGGAACAGTCCAGTCTGAACTACCAAGCCATGTCTTTCCCAGACCGGAATCAAGCATCCAAGGACCGGTTTCTGGCTATCAGCCTTCATTCAGCCTAGATAGCTTGACTCCAGTGGTGTGGAGAGCCTGGGACTCACGTCTGAGCATACCCAGCCCACTTGGGGTGAAAATTGCAAAAAACACAGTTGATGGACAGAATGTAGAACAATGTCATACATTCACCCCAGTACAAGGATCTGGGCCTAAATCCATCGTTTTTTTGCACTCCACACCACCCTGGGTTAGACACTGGCTATATTCAAATCAGCTCTGACCCTGTGCCTCATGGGAACAGTCCAGTCTGAACTACCAAGCCATGTCTTTCCCAGACCGGAATCAAGCATCCAAGGACCGGTTTCTGGCTATCAGCCTTCATTCAGCTTGGATAGCTTGACTCCAGTGGTGTGGAGAGCCTGGGACTCACGTCTGAGCATAGCCAGCCCACTCGGGGTGAAAATTGCAAAAAACACAGTTGATGGACAGAATGTAGAACAATGTCATACATTCACTCCAGTACAAGGATCTGGGCCTAAATCCATCGGTTTTTTTTGCACTCCACACCACCCTGGGTTAGACACTGGCTATATGCAAACCAGCTCTGACCCTGTGCCTCATGGGAATAGTCCAGTCTGAACTACCAAGCCATGTCTTTCCCAGACCGGAATCAAGCATCCAAGGACCGGTTTCTGGCTATCAGCCTTCATTCAGCCTGGATAGCTTGACTCCAGTGGTGTGGAGAGCCTGGGACTCACGTCTGAGCATACCCAGCCCACTCGGGGTGAAAATTGCAAAAAACACAGTTGATGGACAGAATGTAGAACAATGTCATACATTCACCCCAGTACAAGGATCTGGGCCTAAATCCATCGTTTTTTTGCACTCCACACCACCCTGGGTTAGACACTGGCTATATGCAAATCAGCTCTGACCCTGTGCCTCATGGGAACAGTCCAGTCTGAACTACCAAGCCATGGTCCATCACCACCCCCTTTTGAAATTATTTTGGCCACCACAAGTGTGGAAGGGTATGCTCAGACGTGAGTCCCTTGCTCACTGCACCATCAGGATTCAAGCAAGCCGGGCCGAAGACGGCTGTAATGCCAGAAACCGGTCCCCGGAAGCTTGTTTCCTTTCCAGTGAAGAATTGGCTTGGTAGTTTGGTCTGCCCTGTTCCCATGATGCACTGGGCCAGGGACAGACTAATTTGCATATAGCCAGGTTCTGAACTGGGATGGTGCAGTGAGCTAAAAAACGGTGATGGATCAAGCCCTGATCTGTTGACTGGGTAGGAGTGTTCTGATTAACTCAGATACTCTGTCCATCACCACCCCCTTTTGAAATTATTTTGGCCACCACAAGTGTGGAAGGGTATGCTCAGACGTGAGTCCCTTGCTCACTGCACCATCAGGATTCAAGCAAGCCGGGCCGAAGACGGCTGTAATGCCAGAAACCGGTCCCGGAAGCTTGTTTCCTTTCCAGTGAAGAATTGGCTTGGTAGTTTGGTCTGCCCTGTTCCCATGATGCACTGGGCCAGGGACAGACTAATTTGCATATAGCCAGGTTCTGAACTGGGATAGTGCAGTGAGCTAAAAAACGGTGATGGATCAAGCCCTGATCTGTTGACTGGGTAGGAGTGTTCTGATTAACTCAGATACTCTGTCCATCACCACCCCCTTTTGAAATTATTTTGGCCACCACAAGTGTGGAAGGGTATGCTCAGACGTGAGTCCCTTGCTCACTGCACCATCAGGATTCAAGCAAGCCGGGCCGAAGACGGCTGTAATGCCAGAAACCGGTCCCCGGAAGCTTGTTTCCTTTCCAGTGAAGAATTGGCTTGGTAGTTTGGTCTGCCCTGTTCCCATGATGAACTGGGCCAGGGACAGACTAATTTGCATATAGCCAGGTTCTGAACTGGGATGGTGCAGTGAGCTAAAAAACGGTGATGGATCAAGCCCTGATCTGCTGACTGGGTAGGAGTGTTCTGATTAACTCAGATACTCTGTCCATCACCACCCCCTTTTGAAATTATCGTCCACAAGAACAGCATGAGGGTCTCGACTAGCACCGACGACGCGCTCAGCACCGCCGAACACATGCATTTCCAGATCCACACAGACCCCAACTCCACCCTCAGAGGCACTCTCGTCTACCGACCCCCGGACCCTGCCCCTAGTTCAGCGACTCCATCGCCGACTACTTTCACCTTGAGAACAACAACTCCACAACTCCACAACCCTGATCGATAAACTCACCAACCTCGGACTGAGACAACTCGTCACAATGCCCACCCACTCCGCCGGCCACACGCTCGACCCCGTCTTCTCCTCAAGCCCGCACATCTCCATCAGCCACACCACCGAACTCCTCTGGACCGACCACTGCTGCATTCACTTCACCTTCCAGAAACCCACCACACACTACCGCACCCAACAGATCCCCCACCGCCGCTGGAGCAAAATCACCGAAGGCCAACTACATGCAAACCTCGCTCTCAGCCCACCCACCGAACCCTCCAACACCGACATCGCTGCCCACAACCTCAGACGCTGGATCGAGGACTGAGCCAACACCCTCACCCCGCTGAAGAAACCCCCCCACAGAGACCCCAGCAAGAGGGCCAGCTGGTTCACCACAGAACTCCTAGATTCCAAGCAAGCCTGGCAGAAACTAGAGAAGACATGGCACAGTGAACAAGCTCCAGACAGCCACACAGCACACAAGTACGCCATCCGCAACCACCACCACCTCATCAGGGCTGCCAAGAAGACCTCCTTCAAAGACCGCCTGAACAACAACGCACACGACAGCAAGGAGCTCTTCAACATCGCGAAGGAACTCTCCAACCCCAGCTCCAACACCCATGATATCCCGCCGTCGCAAGCCCCGTGCGACTCCTTTGCCACCTTCTTCCACCGCAAGATACAGACATCCGCGACAACTTCAACACCCGGACAGCCCCAACAGACAGCAACACAATAGACCCTCCGCACACCATCGACCATGTCCCCTTGCTAGCCTGGACCAGCATGAGCGTCGATGACACCATCAAGACCATGAGCACAATCCACCCCGGCTCTCCGTCAGACCAATTCCCTCACCACTTCTTCAACAAAGCAAGCAGCTTCATCGCACCCCACCTACGCAATGTAATCAATCTATCCCTTGAGACCGTGACCTTTCCAGAGAGCTGGAAACACGCCGAGATCAATGCCCTACTCAAAAAAAACAAGGCAGACCCAAGAGACCTGAAGAACTTCTGACCCATCTCTGTGCTCCCCTTACCGGCCATGGTCATCGAGAAAATCGTTAACAGACAGCTCACCCGACACCTCGAAGAGAACAGTATCCTGGACCCTTCCCAGTCAGGGTTCCGCAGCAACCACAGCACCGAGACCACCCTCATCGCTTCCACCGACGACATCAGGACTCTGCTAGACAACGGGGAGACGGCAGCACTCATCCTCCTAGACCTCTCCGCCGCCTTCAACACTGTCTGCCACCGCACACTACGTGCACACCTCCACGCCGCAGGGATCCGAGACAAGGCTCTGGAATGGACCACCTCCTTCCTCTCAGGCAGAACCCAGAGCGTCCGCCTCCCCCCATTCCGAAGCCTCTGAGATCATCTGTGGCGTACCCCAAGGATCCTCCCTCAGCCCTACACTGTTCAACATTTACATGGCCCCACTTGCAAACTTCGCCTGACAGCACGACCTCAACATAATCTCCTACAGCGACGACACTCAACTGATCCTCTCCCTCACCAAGGACCCCATCACCGCCAAAGCCAACTTCCATGAAGGAATGAAGGCCGTCGCCGACAGTATGAACTCGGACAAGACGGAGGTCCTCATCCTCGGCTCCCACCCGTCAGCCTGGGACAACTCCTGGTGGCCAACGGCACTGGGGGCAGCCCGAACCCCCACGACCACGCACGCAACCTGGGAATCATCCTCGACTCAACACTCTCAATGACCAATGACAAAGCAAGTCAATGCCGTCTCCTCCTCCTGCTTCAACACCCTCTGCATGCTCCGCAAGATCTACAGATGGATCCCGAGAGATACAAGAAAGACAGTCAACCAGGTCCTTGTCAGCAGCATACTCGACTATGGAAACGCCCTCTACGCGGGAGCCCCGACCAAGCTCATCAATCGACTACAACGCATCCAAAAGGCCTCGGCATGACTGATCCTCGATGTACCACGACACGGCCACATCACCCCCCACCTGAGAAACCTGCACTGGCTCCCCGTCAACAAGAGGATATCCTTCAAGCTTCTCATCCACGCACACAAGGCACTCCACAAGACCGGCCCAGCCTACCTCAACAGACGGCTCTCCTTCTACTCCCCCAACCGCCAGCTATGCTCCTCCGACCTCTCACTCGCCACCGTCCTGCTCATCTGAAGAACAACCACCGGCACAAGATCCTTCTCCCACCTCACCGCCAAGACATGGAACACCCTCCCACTGAGCCTACGACAGACCTCAGACCTGCTGACCTTCAGAAGAACACTAAAGACCTGGCTGTTCGATCAGTAGCGGCCCCCACCTCCCTCCCCCAGCACCTTGAGACCCTCGCGGGTATGTAGAGCGCTTAACAAATGACTGATTGATTGATTGCATTGTTCCTGCATACTGAATTACCTAATTAGTGTATTACGCATTGCCTTATTTTTGCATAACGACATATCTTGTGGTGGTATTACGCATTGCATCATTTTACCATGCAAAGTGCCTGATTGTTGCGTTACTCATTGCATTCTTTTCATTGCAGAGTGTCTGATTGCGGCGTTACGTCTTACAGTATTTTTACATTGCAAAAGTTCCTGATTCTAGCATTAGAAACTGTATGACATGATATTAGGAGTACAGGAGAATGTTTAGAAGTGCTCATTAATACCGCGAGAACTTACATGGGCTGGCTATCCTAACAACCGGCCAGGAGAAATAGTACACAACCTCATATTTTGGATTCATATTGTGTGGTCTTATTGTATATCTTTGTATATAAAGTTTATACTTGTTTTCATAAAACTTGTGTCTATTTGTGTGTCATCATTGGGTTATTGTGAGCATGGTTGCAATTACTTTACACATATTTATTTATTTATTTGAAAGGTTTTATATAGCGCTAGCTAGACCCAAGAGTATCAGAGCACTTTGCAGGATAAGTTAAACATCAAGAACAGATCAACAGAGAGCAATTTGTTAACATAAAATAAGTCAGTCGAGCTTTCACAAGTGGATAAGGATAAAGAAAGTTCACCAAGCATGTAAAGAGATTGAGGACAGTCTAAGAGGTAGATAGAGAGGAGTTGTGTAGTTAGAATGAGGATGAAAGAAGGAGAGAGATTTTAGGAAAGGTTGTGGAAAAGAGTGAGTAAAGGTAATGCGAGGAGTAAATGGCCAGAAAGGTCAATATAATTAAGGACCCCAATATTTGTTGAAAAGAAGCAGCTTGAGGTTTTTTCTAAAGAGGGGGTAAGAAGGGTTACAACGAAGATCTGTGGGAAGAGAATTCTAAATAGAAGGGGCATTACCTGAGAATGAACGATCTTGAGTTGCTTTCTTTATGAGCTGAGGAGGGATTAGGACAAGGGTGTTAGTGCTCCTCAGAGATCTAGTACACCCGGCTTTTTGGAGTTTGTCCGAAAGGTATGAAGGGGTATTTTGGTGAAGGACTTTGTGAGTGAAGCAGGCAATGTTGTAGGTGGATCTGCCTTCGATTGGAAGCCATTCTGGAAAGGACAAGTGATTGTACAACAGATTTAAATTCGTCAGCTGGAATAAAGGGTTTAATTTTTTTAAGGTTATGTAGAGTGAAGAGAACACCTTTAGCTGAGTTTTTTATGTGAGGGGTGAGATTGAGATTCTGATTAATGCTAATGCAGAGGGATTTGACCGAGTTGGAGATGGTGAGAGTGCAGTTGAGTGCTTTAATGTCTGAGATTCAGTGTTGGATAGGGAGCGAGTTGTTTTTGGGAGCGAATAGGATGATTTCAGTTTTTTGGGGATTTAATTTGAGATGGTTTAGGTGAAACCAAGCTTGGATTTTAGACAGGGTATCGTTGAGATGTGAGATGTCATTGTGGTATTTGATCTTATAATATAGTTGTGTATCATCAGCATTGAGGTGGTAACTGATTTTAGCTTGTTTAAGTATAAGGGTGAGGCGTTCCATGAAGAGGTGGAAAAAAGTTGGAGAGAGGATAGAACCTTGTGGGACGCCCAGTGAGACAGGTTGAGGTTTGGAGAGGCAGCCGCTGAGTTTGATTTTTTGGGATCTATTTTGGAGATAAGAGGTGAACCACTTGAGGGCATTGGCGTCATAGCCGAAACGGTCTTTAGGCGTCTTGAGTAAGGTGACATAGTTAACAGTATCAAAGGCAGCAGAGAGGTCAAGGAGGATGAGGAGGGAGGATTCGCCTTTGTCCAAGGAGTGATGAATGTCATCAGTAATGTTGAGCATTGCTGTTTCCGTGCTGCATCCCTTTCTAAAACCTGATTGGAAAACGTCAAGGAGCTTGAATGTGTCGATGAGATTGTCCAGCTGTGTCAGGATGCATTTTTTGAGGGCTTTGGATAGGAAAGGAGGGTTAGAGATAGGGCGTAAATTGTTTAAGTCATTAGGGTCCGCTGCAGTGTTTTTGATGATGGGGGTAATTTGGCCTAGTTGGAGGGAAGCAGGAACACTACTTGTAGCAAAGGAAGAGTTGATAATACTGGTCCATAGTGGGGCAATGATGTGCTTAAGTTCCTGAATGAAATGAGCGGGAAGAGGATCATTGATGTGCGAGGAAGGTTTAAGCTTGATGATGTTGAGAATAGCACTATCTGATATTGGACAAAAATCACTCCAAGATGCATTGTGTTTTAACTGGGGGTTAATAGAGTTAGTATCATACTGGGAGAAAGAGAGGAGGGGTTCAGGGGGATCAGGTGGAATGAGGGAAGTAGAAGAAAGTACAGTTGGAATGCTAAGGAGGAGGTGTTGATTGAGTAGAGGGGGGTGGGTGGGAAGGATTGATCAATCTTGGTGACTTTATCAGAAAAGAAACTAGCAATTTCTTCACACCGCTCAACAGTGGCTAGTAATTTTGGAGGGCCTGAGGTGGTTTAGTTTTTGACAATGTTAAACAGTTCTCTGGGACGATTTCTAGCCTGATCAAGTTGGGAACGAAGGAAGGAGGCTTTTTTGTTGAAGATGTGCTTTTTGTAGTTGACCCTAGCATTTCTGAGGAGTACCAGATTAGAAGAGGAAGGTTGATTCCTCCAAATGCGTTCCGACTGCCTGAGAGCATGTCTCTCGTTATTTAGGTCAGAGTTGAACCAGGTTTTGGACGGGATTTTTTTTGTAGTTTTAATTTGGTTGGGGCAATTTGGACAAGGGCTTCAAGGATAAAATTATCGTAATGCCTTGAAGATAAGCCTGGCTGCTTGTGCCAAACTACAGAGGGGGTGAGTGGGGCTATCTCAGAAGGTGACCTTCCTTTCCTTGACGTTGGTACGCGGGTCCCTACTTGGCCCAATGTACCTACCTCAGCCAACCAGGGATCCTGGGTCTAACATTTGGTGGTTAGCGGTGTGGGATTTAAATGTGCATTTTCAAATTCACTCACAGTGATTGGTGTACATCACAAGTTTAGCGCAGACCACGACACAACCACATATTGTGTTCTTGATTTGTTGGTTTTATTATTGAGCAACCTTTAAGCCACACATAATTTCTCAGAGGAGTCAAGTAGGCAGTGAGGCTGCAGAATTAGAGTTCGACATTGAGGCATAGCTTAACTACAAAGTTGATTCATTGAGGAAATTCTGCAGAGGTTTGGGATGTCCCATGAAAAGTAGCGCCAAGAAGGAGGAGCTGCAAATAGCCTTGAGGGCCTGGTGGGAAGCCAAAGGGCCTCAGGAGGCGGGTGATGTTGATGTGGATGAGGATGACCCAAGAAATGGAATTGGTCCACAGGATTTGCCAGTGGAGGGACCAGCTTCAGGGGCTGGTAGTAGCCATTCAGGGAGGAGTTTTTCACCAGAGGAGCTGGAGGAAAACCAAAGGGTCAGAGAGTGTGAGTTGGAGGTTTTAAAACTTCAAGCTCAAGCAGAAGAGGAGAAGTTGCTCCTTGAGAGCAAAAGGTGGGCAGAGGAAAGCAAGAACGCTCTCGCGTTGGGGGAAAAGAAATTACTTTTGGCACATAAATTAGGAATGAGGGAGATTGATTTGGAGAACGTAAGGCTCGAGGCCATGAGTGTCTCAGCGAAGCTGAAAGAGATGTGTGCAGCTCAGGAAGTGAGCTCTGCTGGGTTGGAGGTGGAGTGCAGTTTAGATAGTGGCCGCGAAAATGTAGTATCTAGTGCTGAGAGAAATGTACATACACCCAGAGATGAGGCGCCTGACTTGAGGGAGGGGATTAGCATACACCAGGGGGTTCAGGTTTGTGAGGTAGCTCCCTTGGTGTGCAGTGTCCCTGAAGTAGATTGGGAAACTGACACAGGGGATCATATTCCTAGTGGTGGGAGGGACACTCTACTGACCCTAGATGAGAGGTGCAGGGAGAGGGGTTCTCCCGTGGTAGAAACCTTAGTGTGTGAGTGTGGAGACCACCCAGAAGAGTGTAGGTTGAAGGACAGAGACTGTCAGACCCTGTCTTGTCAATCTCAGGAGAGTGGTGTGGGATAAGTGTGCCAGGCACTGGATGGTGAGGTGAAGGACAGTTTGGTTAACACCTGTGTGGGGCTGTGTGATCCAATTGTGGGAGAGCAAATGGTAAGTCTCTGTTTTCCGGAGCTATGCCAACAACCGGTGGGGTGCGAGTTCTCTGATTCCAATGAGCTTGCCCAGGAGGCAGACCTCTGCTTGTGTGCTGGAGGGTCAGAAGATGCATTAGGGAATGGTTCCAAAAGATGTGGCTCAGTTATCTTCTGTTCCTGTGTGGGAGAAGAGGTTCAGTGTAGCCAAGCTAGGTCCCAGTGTTGTGAATTGGGTGTAGGGGCTCACGTCCTGCCTCAGAGGAGAAGGAGTAAATGTGGGCTGTGTCCCAAGGTGCTTGAAACTCAGTCTCAGGGCCTGGATGGTTCCCTTAGGGATCGCCAGGTCGGGGGCCTAGGCTATACTTGTGGGTCATTTGAGGAGGAGCCACTAGGGTCAGGAGAATGTGAAGCATCTGAAATCAGTGCTCCAGCGGTTCTGGTGTCTGGCAGTGCTGCTCCCGGTGGGAGGGCACGGAAGTCCATATTGAGGGGTGAGAGGGGGCAGTGTTCCCCAGTGGGAGAACCAGCGGGTCAGGGATCAGCCAGAAGGGCTGGGTCTCATAGAGGCGACCATGGTGACACCACTCCTGTCCTTGGGGGTCTTACCGCATTGTCAGGTGGACACAGGGCGAGAGATCAGAACCAGGCGAACTGTCACACAACACATGAGTCACATGTTACCTTCATGGGCTTGAGGCTGTGTGTGCCCCTAGAAGTCCTGGTGTGCCAGGCAAGTGCTCAGCCAAGGGGTTGAGCCCTAAATTTGGGAGGGCAGGTTCAGGTTCAGCCTGACCTGGAGGAAGGGACGGCTGTAACCAGCATCCTGGCCGGTTTGTCTTCCAAGGGTCCCACTCCAGGTGGGAGGGTGCAGAACTCTGGAAGGGGATGCAGAGGGAGGGGTCCCTCACCTCTGACGCCGGTTCAACCTAAGGGTTTAGACAATAGGCTGGGATCCCAGTGGCAGCATAGAACCCCTGAACTGGTGGATGAATTGTGCAGGACACCTGCCACTGGTGCCCTGACAATTCTGGAAGGGGGTACCACTCCAGGTGGAAGGGTACAGAGCCCCTGGGAGGAGGACCGGGTGTGTGAGAACCCACCCCAGTCCAGTGTCCATCCTCAGGGTACAGACCCTAGGCTGGAGGGTCAGAGTCAGGATGTCATCCCTGAACTGAACGGAGGGAGAGTGGACAAAATGTTGCCAGCACCTGGGGCTACTGCCCTCTACTCTCTGATGCCACCGAGGTGGGAGAACCCTGAAAGGCATGAGGCCTGACTCTCATCACTGACAGCGGTCAGTGGCCACGTGGCTGGTTGTCCTGGTGGACAGAGTTTCCCCTGGGAGGGGGGCTAGAGTCACACCTCGAGGGTGGACTGGGCCACACCACTGTGTTGGCCATGTGGGTACTGTCTACCAGTGTGGCCTCATCTGTGAGAAAATTAAGTTTAGGCGCTGCACAGATGGGGTCCCCAGTTGAGGAGATGGGTTCCCTCCGGTTTCGCTTAGGGGGCCCTGAGAGTATGGTCAGAAGGATCCAACTGGGGTCAGATTGGAGTACATGGCGAACATGTACCCTGGCCTGCAGTTGTGGGCCAGGGTCCATGTTCAATCGCCCCAAGCAGGGAAGCCTATCAAGGTATTGATTAGTCTACCCTGGCTTTAGGCTGGAAGGGGGTTATGATGGACTGGGCCCTTTTTGCAGGGTCATCCCTGAACTTTTTGCCTTCCTCCTGTGTTGTGTCTGACATGTTTTTGTTAGTTTTATGACTCTGGGCACTTTACCACTGCTGATCAGTGCTACAGTGCATATGCTCTCTGTGTAAATTATTGTTATGCATTAGTAATTCCATGATTGGTATGCTTGACTTATTAGTAAAGTCCCTAGTAAAGTGCACTATGTGTGCCAGGGCTGGTAATTCAAATGCTACTAGTGGGCCTGCAGCACTAATTGTGCCACCCACACAAGTAGCCTTAAAAAGGGAACTCAGGCCTGCCATTGCAGTGCCTGCGTGCAGTTTGTTCAACTGCGATGTTGTTCTGACAAGTGCACTCACTTACCAGACCTATGTTAGGTCTAGGGTACCCCCTTGGGCAGAGTGCAGTACATGTGAAAGGTAGGACATGTACTAAGGTGTGTGCCATGTCCTGACATTGAAATAATCCCCATTTTGTCTTTCACTGTTGAAAGGCCATCTTGCCCAAATAACAGAATGGAGAGGCTGTGTAATATGTTTTCCAGCTTATCTTTCTAAAAGCTTAAGATGGAAAGGTGCAAGTTTAGTATGCCTGAACTCACAGTGTAATAACACTTCTTTTTAGGAATGTGTTTTTTCCACTGTGTGTTTAAAAGCCACTCTTTTAGAAGTGGCTGAGTTTTTGTGCTCTAACTTTTTTGTGTGTCTCTGCCTGGCTGTGGATTGACTGTCTGGATTTGAAAGCGATAGGCTCTGGGGAATGTCTTGACCCGGGGAGGAGGTGAGACAGCAACAGGCTGACCTACATCTGGAGTGTAGGGGAGGAGAAGTCCCAATAGGTGAAGAGGCCTCGGTTGCTGCTATAAAACAATTGGCTCATCTCCTGCTGAGTGACTGAAAATCCAAACCCCCACTAATCAAAGGAAGAAAGGTGTCACTGGCAGGGAGGCACCCAGAACTGGTTTGAACAGGGGTCCGTGCCCCCTGAAACAGAAAGACTTCAAAGCCATTGAGGGGTGTAACTATGATAACTGAAGCTCCTAAACTTTGGAGAATAGCTTTGGAGTCCCGCGAGAAATCCAAGATGTCGCCCACGACTAGACCACCGGAAAGAGAAATAGGCGGTCTAGTCTTTTCAGAGGGTTTTCCAGCAATACGGGAGGAAGAGAAGGATATAGAGCAGGGAGAGAGCGCCAAAAAGGACGGAGGTTCATCCTATGCGGTGACTGTTGATTACTGCGGAGGAGACCAGACCGGACCCACATCCCGGGAGGATGACGCCGAGGAGGAGAACGTACACCAGGAATAGCGCCTAGTGGCAACACGCACGAATCCAGCCGGCCCGGAGAGGGGGAGGGCGGCCAGACTCCGACCGCCACGACCCAGAAGAGCCGTGCCCAGGCAAGTACCATTCTTTAACTATTTCACTGCAGGCTGGTGGAGGTCAGTCCCCACTGGTACTAATCCCCTTTTCTTACCCTCACATGCACAAACGCTCCCTTCCTAGCCTCTAAGCACATCCCTGATTGAGGGTGACAGTGGCAGGTGAAGTAACCAACCCACACCCTTGGGTGCTGACCTTATTATTTGCTCTCTTTGAGGATAAGGGCCACAAACAACCCTGGTGTCCTGGCAGTGAGAAGGAAACCGTCAGTAACCACACAGAAGCCCTCCGCGATGGGAAGACTACAGAAGTCACCCTCCCTGTGAGAACTCTGCCAGGACTGACACTTAAGGAGCCCCTTTTTTCTGTTGTTTACGCCTAGCGCTTTGATCGCCCTTTTTTGGTTTCTGCCTTTTCTTTGGGACCCCTGACAACTGGAACATTGTTATGCACCAGCAGGTCAATAAAGTTTTTGTCATCCCTCCACCCCGTCTCTAGACCCTCTATCCCTGGGGAGTGATCACAGGCTTGATCAAGTATGAACAAGACTGGAGCTACTTCGTGGTAAAGAGGACCTTTGCCAAGGAAGAAACAACTGAATAGACTGAAGGAGAGGACTGACCCTTGCTGTGTGTTCTGTGGCTGGACTGCAGTTTGCTGCTTTAACCAAGGAAAGGCTAAAGGGACTTTGCTGTGTTCTGTGTCCCCCTGTTTGAAGGACTTTGCTGTGTGCTGTGTCCTGAAGTAACTTATCCCCAAGGGCCCGAGGTGAGCTGGCTTCCTGTTTGGAAACACAGGAATATAAATGTTTCCATGAGAGTCTCAGAGACACTGTGAGTGCATGCCTGTTGCAGCTGAGACCCTAGCATGGCAGTGCTCTGTGATCAGGGGCACTTGGAGTCCAAGCAAGGATCAGTGACGCGATGTGCGTGTGCTTTGTGCAGCCTGAACCCCTTTGTGAGGATTGTCCAGTGATTGTGAGCACTGGAATCCAAGTGAGTCTCATCGCCGCTGTGTGCGGGTGCGTCATGCACTGTGAGACATTCATGAGGATTTGCCTTTTTATTGTGTGCACCGGAATCCAAGTGAGTCTCATCGCCGCTGTGTGCGGGTGCGTTGTGCACCGTGAGACCTTCGACGAGGATTTGCCTTGTTATCGTGTGCACTGGAATCCAAGTGAGTCTCATCGCCACTGTGTGTGGATGCGTTGTGCACCATGAGACCTTCGTGAGGATTTGCCTTGTTATTGTATGCACCAGAGTTAAAGTGAGTCTCAGTGACGCTGTGCGCGTGATCTTCATGCAGCCTGTGAGCTGTGTGTGGAGTGCCCAGTGATCTTGCACCCAAAGTGTAAGGAAGACTCAGCGACGCTGTGTGCGCGCGCTTTGTGGCAGCCTGAAATCTTCGTAACTGAAGCGGCCCAGTCCGGCAGCCCCAGAGGAGCTGAGTTGCCAGCCCGAGCCTCCGTTGCCAATTCATAAAGCTGCATTGGAGGCCCAGCCGCTGGACGAGGAGAGAAGAGTGAGATCACGCCCCCCAGGTAATGTGTGTTGACTCCTGGGGCTGGGAGCAGGCTCGGAGGGAGACACTCTCGGCCTCTCTCTCGTGTTGGCTGAGCGAGCCTCTGCTTCGGCTCATATCGCGGCCCGCATTGCCAAGGGAGTGATAGTACAGGGGCTGAAGCGCAGAGCTGCACTTTTAATTCCATTGTACCCGTGTTGGGGGCAACTGTTGAGAGGCTGACTGCAAGACAAAAGGAGAGGTGGAGAGACAGCCTAAAACCCAGTGATCGGAGCCTGAGTGTATGACGCATTATTCCATTTCTGCAGAACAAAGTGCCTGACTGTCGTATTACACATTGCATCATTTCTGCATAACGGAGCACCTGATTAGAGTATTACGCATTACAGTATTCCTGCATAATGAACTACCTGATTAGTGTATGACGCATGGCATTTTATCTGCATAAGGAACTACCTGATTGTCAAATGACGCATTGCACTGCTTCTGCATAATGAACTACCTGATCAGCGTATTGCGCATTGCATTGTTCCTGCATAACAAATTACCTGATTGGTGTATTACGCATTGCCTTATTTTTGCATAACAACATATCAGGTGGTTGTATTACGCATTGCATTATTTTACCTTGCAAAGTGCCTGATTGTTGCGTTACGCATTGCATTCTTTTCATTGCAGAGTATCTGATTGCTGCGTTATGTCTTACTGTATTTTTACATTGCAAAAGTGCCTGTTTCTAGCATTACAAACTGTATGACATGATATTAGGAGTATAGGAGAATGTCTAGAAGTGCTCATTAATAGCGCCAGAACTTACAAGGGCTGGCTGGCCTAGCAACCGGCCAGGAGAAATATTACACAACCTCATATGTTGAAATTATATTGAGTGGTCTTATCATATATCTTTTTATATGTAGTTTATACTCATTTTCGTAAAAATTGTGTGGAGTCTATTTGTGAGTCTTTATTGGGTTATTGTGAGCATGGTTGCAAATACTTTATGCATGTGCCTTGTAGATAAGCCTGGCTACTCGTGTCAAGCTACCGAGGTGGTGAGCAGGGCTATCTAAGAAGGAGACCTTCCTTTCCCTGACGTTGGAAGGCGGGTCCCTACTTGGCCTAAGGTACCTACCTCAGCCAACCAGGGATCCCGGGTCTAACATTTAATGGTCCCAAGACCCTAGAAAAGGCACCTATTCTAGGGTCATAGGACCATTACATCCTGAAACCCAATTATAGTGTTTTTATTCTTCCCTCCCACTTCATCAATAAAGGATACTTTAGGAGTGGGTGAGGAGTTTCATCTTTAAAGTTATGCCCCATACACCATTTCATAAGTGCTCCCTGAAAGATGGTTGAGCCCACCCCAACCTCTAGGAGTTGGGGTGAGCCCGATGATAAAGCACATCACTACTAGAGTGAGTGAGGGCTATATGAAGAAAAGGGTATTTCTCCCTTCCCACCCGTAGCAACGGGTCGGTTACATATTGGACGCAGATTCTCTCAGTATACTCAACTTGAGAGATTAATCATCAAACACTTAGGAACTCCAACCATAACCCCCCAAAAAAACACCCCCTACCTCTTCTAAAGCTGGAGGTACGACCAGCTTTTTTCCGAAGGGACACCCATTAGGTTCAGTGTACATTGACTAGGGAGGACGTGTCCCTTCTAACCTCGTGGTTAAGGATCTCTCTACCCTTCTGGGACCCTTCTGGGCCCACAATTCTTTGTGATAAATGCTCCATTGTCACCACTTGCGTTCAACTTTCAAATACAAATTATTTTGCTCAAATATTGATGCATTTAGTGCATTGGATCTACCTAAACAGAGGCCAATAAAGAACCTGGGGACCGATTCACAGAACTAACTTGAGACAAAATACTAAATTTACTACCATTTTGGTATTCACAGAAGGCACTTACTCATTTTGGTATTCACAGAATGCACTTACTTATTTCGATATTCACAGAAGTTAGGAGTCCTAACTTTAGGACTCTTAAATGCCTTCTGTGAATACCAAAAGTCTTAAAGTTAGGATTTTTCTCAATTTAGTAGTAGTAAAGTTAGGACTTCTTACTTTAGAACTCCTAAATGCCTGCTGTGAATAATGAAAGTCTTAAAATTAGGATTTTTCTCAATTTAGTAGTAGTAAAGTTAGGACTCCTAACTTTTGGACTCCTAAATGCCTTCTGTGAATACCGAAAGTCTTAAAATTGGTTTTTTTCTCAGTTTAGTAGTAGTAAAGTTAGGACTCCTTACTTTAGAACTCCTAAATGCCTGCTGTGAACACTGAAAGTCTTAAAATTAGGATTTTTCTCAATTTAGTAGTAGTAAAGTTAGGACTACTAATTTTTGGACTCCTAAATGCCTTCTGTGAATACCGAAAGTCTTAAAATTGATTTTTTTTCTTCAGTTTAGTAGTAGTAAAGTTAGGACTCCTTACTTTAGAACTCCTAAATGCCTGCTGTGAATACTGAAAGTCTTAAAATTAGGATTTTTCTCAATTTAGTAGTAGTAAAGTTAGGACTCCTAACTTTTGGACTTCTAAATGCCTTCTGTGAATACCGAAAGTATTTAAATTAGGATTTTTCTCAGTTTAGTAGTAGTAGTAAAGTTGAGAAAAATCCAAATTTTAAGACTTTTGGTATTCACAGAAGGCATTTAGGAGTCCGAAAGTTAGGAGTACTAACTTTACTACTACTAAATTGAGAAAAATCCTAATTGTAAGACTTTCGGTATTCACAGCAGGCATTTAGGAGTTCTAAAGTAAGGAGTCCTAACTTTACTACTACTAAACTGAGAAAACACCCAATTTTAAGACTTTCGGTATTCACAGAAGGCATTTAGGATTCCAAAAGTTAGGAGTCCTAACTTTACTACTACTAAATTGAGAAAAATCCTAATTTTAAGACTTTCAGTATTCACAGCAGGCATTTAGGAGTTCTAAAGTAAGGAGTCCTAACTTTACTACTACTAAACTGAGAAAACCCCCCATTTTAAGACTTTTGGTATTCACAGAAGGCATTTAGGAGTCCACAAGTTAAGAGTCCTAACTTTACTACTACTAAACTGAGAAAAATCCTAATTTTGAGACTTTCGGTATTCACAGAATGCATTTAGGAGTCCTAAAGTTAGGAGTCCTAACTTTACTACTACTAAATTAAGAAAAATCCTAACTTTAAGACTTTCGGTATTCACAGAAGGCATTTAAGAGTCCTAAAATTAGCACTCCTAACTTCTGTGAATACCGAAATGAGTAAGTGCATTCTGTGAATGCCAAAATGAGTAAGTGCCTTCTGTGAATACCAAAATGTAAGTTTAGGATCAAGGGCCAGATGTAGGTAATTCATATTTACCACTTCTTAAATACCGAATTTTACCGATTCGGTATTTAAGAAGTGGTAAATATGAAGGGGGGAGATGTAGGTATTTCCAGATGTGGAAATACCGAATCGTTAAGATTCGGTATTTACCGAATCTGGAAATACCGAATCCGTATTTCCTATTAATTCCTATGGGCTGTGAAGCCCATAGGAATCAATGGGCAATACCGATTCTGTAATTACAGAATCGGTAAATACTGATTTTAGCAAGGGTGCAGGGGGTGTCACTTTGACACCCTCTGGCACCCCTGTTTTAGGCTTGTGTGCCATGTGGCACACATACATGCCCTTGCGGCATGTATGTGTGCCACATGGCACAGGTGTACATGCACAGATGTGCATGTACACCTGCATCGGTATTTTACCATGCAATTGTATTGCATGGTAAAATACCGATTTTCAAAGCCCTGTGTCAATGTGCAACTTGGCACCTACATACCGAAAATGCATTTTCGGTAATTTTACCGACCGGTATATTTACGGATTCGGTAAAATTACCGAAAATGCCTGTTTTTTCCCCCTACATCTCAAAATCCAATTACCGGTCGGTAACGGCCGAATTCGGCCGTTACCGACCGGTAATTGGCCACCTACATCTGGCCCCAAGTCTTAAGTTAGTTCTGTGAATCGGGCCCCTAGAACTTGACTGTGAGGATAAGAGTGCCTAAAAGTTTGGGAATTGGAGCACGCCCACCACTCCTTTAGGTAGTTACAAAGAAGCCCTAAAGTCTGACATTCAAATAAAGTAGACAAGTCTCATCGCTATAAGCAGGATTCACATGTGGCTGAGTTTCACTTAGACCCCCACCACGAAGAGTGCTACATTGAAAGCAACGTGCCTAAAAATGAAGAGACTTTTTCATATTTATTTAACATGTGTATCAGATTGTAATCTACTTTGTGACAAGTTAGAGATTAGAAGAGAGGGATAGGAACCCTATAGTAGTGAGTACCATGTAGGGATCGAATTTATAATAATCTCGTATATTGGCCTAATATATCCAACATATATATATATTCCTTGTACACGTATACTGGTAAATAGAATGAAGTGCATGTATTCAGTTAACTGTCAATACTCTTTCTGTAACAGTGCTATTGGCACGACAGAAACCATCTTGTTTCGTTTCTTTATGCATCACAGCTGTTTCCTCGAAATCACGTGATCATGCCTTCCTTACTGAAACTTAGACGTCAGCCAAACTGCATACGAGGTCTGACTACTGTTAGCTCAAGGGAAACTCAAGGTCGCACCTGCCTTCTTAGCGGGAGGCGTACATTCTCACAAAGCCTGTTCTTGTCCTCCCCGGTTCAAGATAGACTAGGAGGCGTTCGGCTGACCTGCCCCCGGAATAGTCCAGGCTCAGAATACTAGCAATCAATTGTGCCTTATATGGGTATTCCTCTTGGCCCACTAACAACTTGTGTTTTTCCTTGTAAGGTGCCATCTTAAATGTGTGAAACCTATATATGCTCTGTACTTTGAATATGCTGGCAGTCTCCTCTGCGCACCTTGGTGGTTGTGTAGACCGGGGCTCCCCTGTCAGGGTTTTTGACTTTGATGAATAAACGATTGAACTTTCTCCATTGCCGACTGAATTATTGATTATATAAACGATATATGGGTTATTGGTAAGTGTGACCCGTAAGAATTAATTTGAACCCTTCAGTTGGCGACTCCGCCGGGACTCCGCGATAGGGTCGTCCCCTCCTGTAAGCAGGAGTAGCGGGACAAGGAGGAGTTCTGGCCGAGTGGGTGGACAGAAAGAGGATCCTGATTTGAGACACCCGTTTGTGGTAAGAAAATAAGCCGTTCCCCCCTTCGAGTCCAGTACCCCTCCCAGCTGTTGAAGACCCTACGCCGGAGTCCTACGGGCTTAACCCGAGAGAAGAACAGACTGTGTCGGTCTGTTAAGATATCGGCAGTGGAGAACCTGCAATCGACCTGAGTGCACCAGGTGAGTGAACTTTGAAATTAACTTGGATATGACTCACTTCAAGAAAGTGTTTCTTTTGGATATACAGTTACCTGTTTTTGTTTGAAGGTGGCCGGGGAAGCCGGACTACGAGGGAATCGGGGGGGATCTATCGTTGCGGCGAAGGGGCTGCACGATCAGAAACCTCATGGGCCTGTTTTGTGATTAATTGAGACTACCTCCGATGCCTTAGCGAAGTACGGTGTTGCTCGCTCGGCCGAATTCTCTCTGAGACACCTCGGGGAGCAACTGGGTAAGCTAGGGGGCCTGGAGACGTGTCCAGATACCCAGCCCAACCAGAACGGGACTGTGGGGTGCCCTGTGAGAGAATTCGAGGTTTACCTATCTGAGGGTCTTGAAGCTTTCTCTTTTTGAGAATCTGTTGGTCTACAATTCTTTTGAATCGATTCCCCGAACAGGAGTCGACGGGCTCTGTTCGTATTTGAAGACTTCATTTGCATTTGAATAGGTTTTTGAGAATTGATTGCCTTGCACCACTTTACAGCACTTTATTGTAAAGGAAATGTATGAATGCGGTACTGTGAAAGGATGAGTCTGACTAGGTATGTGTGATTATATGTGAAAGGAACGAGTAGAATACAAGAACAATGCCGTGTTTCAGTAAAATATGTTTTGGGTGCTGTTGTCGGAGAGGTACGCGGCTCGAAGAAAGACAGCCTGCCCCTCCCGAAGGCAGCCCCAGTTTCCATATGTACACCAAACATGGATTACAACCAATTTTGTTTAACACTCTGTGGAATAAGTATACTAAGATTAATTCGGATTTACAGTGGCCTCTAATGGGGTCTTTTGATGAGAAAAAGATAAATTATATACAGAATAAATTATTTATGAAAAAGAGTCGTCAGTCCATGTTTGATTCCTTGAACTTATGGTTGAAGGAAGCAAAAAGACGACGAATTAGGGAAGAGAAGCTGGGAAAGATGAAATCAGGTCAGACGGTTACACAGAAAGCTATGGCATATGATAAGGATAAAGTAGAAAAGAATATCGAACGAATGGATAGGCAGTTTCGGTTGGAGACAGATAAAAGCTATGTGGCCAGACCAGACACAGGGGATGAATTGGAGGAACTATTGGAGACCCGACCACCTCCCCCTTATGCTCCGCAAGGCCTGTATCCCGCCGTGCCTGTGATACGTCCGGTTCGGGCGGGCGCCGTTGCGGGTGCCCTAGCATCGTCGGGAATGGTTGCTACGGCCCCCGTTGGCGGAACGGGACCTGAAGTTCCGCTTTCTCCTCCTTCTCTTCGATTAACTACCTCACCATTATTATCTCTTCGGCCGGACGCGGCCGTCCCTTCTCCCTCGCACCCAGTATTTCTCTCCCCGCCGACACAGTCCTCTTTAGATCTTCGAAATATGGTTGGCCCTGGAGCCACACCCAAGCGACCGATGTCTGACTCGAGTGATCAACGAGCTTTCACTCGGTCGCTGTTAGGGCAGGAGGAGAGAAGAGCTATTATAATTCAGGCATCCCAATGGATGCGGAATCCTATTTACACCTTAGAGGATATCTGGAGCACTATGAAAGATTTTGAACCCGTTGCACAACAATTGGCTCTAGAGAGCATGGCGATTCAATTAATCTCATTATGGGAACAATGTTTCGAGGAGGGATTACCTCCTCAAATTTTGCGTGACATTAGGGACCGTGCTCATAAATTCCATCTCCAGGTTGAAGAAGTATATCAGAATGTTAACACCCTTTTGAGTTATAGGGAAAGAATGCATCGAAAGAGCGCTGAATGGGGAGCGCAGCACCCCATGAGAGAAGTGCACCCCCTCTTTTTCCCTGAAGTGCCGGAAATTAAAGATGCGAATAATGTAATAACTAGGGCCAGGGTGGATGTCAGGCTCCAGGAGCAATGGGTTTATACCCCTTGGAAACGGAGTGAAGTGCTTACTTTAAAGGCCCAGTTACCAGATCCTCGTAAGAACCCAACAGCCTATTACAAAGAATTAACTGAAGCTGCCAATTCTGCTATCATGACGATAGCTGATAGTGAATTGTTTTTTGGTCTCCTAATCCCGGTTGATATCTGGGGGAAGATTCACGATACTGACCATATTCCCGAGTTGGGAGGTACGTGAACCCAATTAAAAGATTGGGACAAAGAACGGAAACCCGGAGAAAAACCCCGGGATGAAATATTAGCCGTACCTGAAAAGATTGTTACATATATGAAAACACTGTTACCGCCAAGGAAGGTAGATTGGGACAAACTAACAGCATGTAGGCAAAAGAAGGACGAAAGTGTATCTGACTTCTTTACCCGATTCGAGTAAGTGTTTATAGATTTTAGTGGTCAGGATCTTTCTACAGAAGGTGGAATTCGATTGTTTGTAAATAGGTTTGTGACAAATCTACTCCCGGAGGTTATGTCCCGCCTTCAGTCATCTGAGAGTACGTGGACTACCGCTGCACCGTCTGTCATTCTTAGTATGGCCCAATATTATGAGCATCGCGAGAATGAGAGCAAGGATAGACTGGAGAAGAAAACTAAGGATCTAAAGACGAGGGTATTATTACAACAAGTTAGCAGAGGACAGCCGACAGGCAGGGGAGTGCGGGGCTCGTATCAAAGAGGACAGCCAGCAGGCAGGGGCAGAGGAGGTCCTCCGAATATCGGGATAAACCAATGTTCCTCTTGCAAAGAAGAGGGACATTGGAGAATAGATTGCCCTCTCCTGCAAGGTCGAAACGGACCCAGTCGGGGTAGGGGCAGAGGCAGGGGAAATATAGATCGAAATAGTATGAGGAGGGAGGAAGTGCAGCATGAGAGTCCTCGTAAGAATCATTTTGATGACCCACAGAGTAGACAATATTACAATGAAAGCTATCAGAGTGACCGATACGAGGATCAGGAGTACGCATGAGACAGCCAAGGACAGAGCGGGGGCCGTATTACAGTACCAGTGGACCAAGAGGGACCCTATGTAGAAGGAGAACTATTGGGTACAACGGGAACGTTTTTAGAGGATACTGGGGCGATGAGTAGTTCAGTCGCCCAGCCTCTGGTCCCATGGGCAGCTCTGTCAGGCCAAAATAATGTATCAGTTGGATTCTCTGGAATACCGGTAGTCAGCCCCGTTTCGAAACCTTTGCCTTTTACGATTGGTCCTATTTCTGTACATACCCCATTTCTCCTTACTTCTAATTGTGGAGAAAATTTGTTAGGTTTGGATATTCTAAAGAAACTACATGCACGGATTTATTGCTCACCCGATGGTGTTTACCTTACTATGCAGCCGCCACCGGTAGGGATGGCTCAGTATTTTGCTAAAAACGAACCCTTACCTCCTGAATTTGCTACCATCCCCCCAACCTTGTGGGCGAAAGGGGATACCGACGTAGGTCTGTTAAGAATAGACCCTGTGTCAATAACCATAAAACCAAACGCTAAAATGCCACGCATTCCACAGTATAAAATATCACCAGAGGGTGAACAAGCACTGCTCCATATCATTCGTGATTTAGTTGACAAAGGAGTGGTGGAAGAAACAGCAGCAAACATTTGTAACAGTCCCATTTTGCCGATTTTGAAGAAGACTCCAATTGATAGCGCCCCAGATTATAATTCCGCATATCGTTTTGTGATTGATCTTCAAGCAGTAAATAAAATAGTGGTCCCACAATACCCGGTGGTACCGGATATTACAACGATTCAGACCATGATTCCCCCTACTGCTCGGTATTTTTCTGTCATCGATTTAAAAAATGCTTTCTTTAGCATTCCTATTCATCCTGATAGCAGGCATATTTTCGGATTCTCATTAGTAGGCCGCAGCTTTAGATTTACGCGCGCATCCCAGGGCTATACTGAAAGTCCAAGTATATATAGCCAGGCCTTGAAAGCAGTATTGGATGAACTAATTTTGCCCGCTGGCAGTACGATCATTCAATATGTTGATGACATTATGGTGGCCTCTGACACGGAGGATGGGTGCCGAGATGCTACTGTAAAGTTGCTACACCATTTGGCTGAAAACGGAAATAAGGTCTCCCTTTCCAAATTTCAATATTGTCGACAGGAAGTGACCTATCTTGGCCACTTACTGTCGAAAGTGGGGAGACGACTAACACCAGAACGAATATCTGTAATTACTAATATGTCTGTACCTCGTACTCAACGTGATGTTCGTGCTTTTCTTGACATAACCTCTTACTGTCGCCAATGGATTCCTAACTATTCTCTCATCTCTAAACCCTTGTTGTACTTGACTACCAAAGATGTGCATGAACCCCTACCCTGGACGGATGAATGTCAAGAAGCCTTTGACTCTTTGAAATCTGCAGCTGTCTTAGGTACCCCAGATTACCGGAAGCCTTTTTCACTTTACGTGCACGAGGTGGACGGTTGTTCCCTTTCAGTGTTAACTCAGGATTTTGGGGGGAAACAAAGACCCTGTGCTTTCTTTTCATCAGTACTGGACATAGTAGCACGAGCCCTTCCCAGTTGTTTGAGGGCCACGGCGGCGTTAGCGGTGGCTATCCGACAGTCAGAGGGGATAGTCTTGCACACTGACCTTACAGTAATGGTACCACATGCTGTGGATGTTTTGTTAAATAAAACCAAAACCCAGCATCTTACAAGTGCCCGTTTGACAGGATATGAATTGACATTGTTTGCACCTCACATTACTATTAAAAGATGCGCCACACTGAATCCAGCAACACTATTACCTCTCCCTTCTAGTGATACAAAGGATGATACCCATGATTGTATATTTAGGACTGTAGAAGAAACGAAAGGCCGTGTGGATCTTACAGACATTCCTTTACCAGAACCCCAAGAAGAATTGTATGTTGATGGTTCCTGTTTTAAGTTACCAGACGGAACTGCAACAGCTGCATATGCTATTACGACTTTGAAGACAATAGTAGAAACTGCTAGGATTTCACACCACTCAGCCCAAGTAGCTGAACTAATAGCTTCGTTACGAGCATGGGAACTTAGTAAAGGATTGAGAGTAAACATTTACATGGATAGCCAATACGCCTTCGGCGTTGCCCATAGTTTTAAGAGATTATGGAGGGAGAGGGGTTTCTTTACAACACATGGCCAAAAGATTCAACATGGTCCTTTAATTGATCGTTTGTTGTTAGCTTTGACATTTCCGGAGAAAGTGGCCATTATTAAATGTAGCGCCCATCAGAAAATAGTCGATTCCACCGGAGGGAAAATGCATATGCTGATTCAGTAGCGAAGGAGACAGCTCAGACTAAAGCAACACCCATGTTTCCCAGCACTTCAGCTAGATGGGTGGCGGAAACTTCTGTGTTTGACAATACCATAGAGAGTGTAAGAGAATTACAGAAAGAAGCCACCATAGATGAAATGAAGAGATGGGAGCAGGAAGTGGGAAAACTAGATAAGAATGAATGTTGGATAGACCGAACTGAAAGGCAGCGTTGGTTACTCCCTAATGCATTAGTATATGCAGTAGTGACCATGGCCCACGGCCCTGCACACATAGGCGCAAAAGGCATTTGTGCGGTATTAGACCCCGTCTGGAACAACCCAAAAATTTCCAAAACAGCAGCTCATGTGGTTAAATATTGCCCAGTGTGTTTACGTTATGATTCAGGGGGCCGAGAGACTGTTCTAAGTGGAAATTTTGCACCACCCTCCTTGCCTTTTGAAGTTATTCAGATTGATTATATCCAAATGGAGAGAGTGAATAACTTAAAATACGTACTGGTGGTGGTTTGTGCTTTCAGTAAATGGGTCGAAGCCTACCCCACCAAGGAAGCCACGGTGGTGGCAACTGCTAAAGCCTTAATTAAAGAATACTTCCCCAGATATTGTTTGCCCCGAATCATATGGTCGGACAATGGGAAACATTTTAATTCGGCATTAGTTCAAAGTGTATGTAATGGATTACAGATACGCCAGAAATTCCATGCAGCTAGACACCCTCAGTCGGCAGGATTAGTTGAAAAATACAATGGCATATTGAAAATGAAAATGGCCAAAATATGTGCAAGCACTGGGGTAAAATGGCCTGATGCGCTCCCTTTGGCATTATTATCCTTAAGGACGACTCCACACACGAGAACCGGGTTGTCTCCATATGAAGTAATTTTCGGCAGGCCTGCCAACGTGTGGGGAGTCCCGAGGCCTAGGTCCTTTAGAGACATTGATATCCTTTGATGACAGATTACGTGTATGCCTTAACTAAAGACCTGCGTTCTATTTATCAACAGGTATCCGAGACATTGCGGCCGCTACCAGAGGGTCCTGGACATCGACTGGAGCCCGGACAATGGGTACGAAACTACCAGAGGAAATCGAGTTTGGAGCCGAAATGGTCTGAGCCCTACCAGATCATCCTTGTAACCAGGTCAGCGGTGAAGGTGCACGGGCGGAAACATTGGATTCACGGGAGCCATTTGAAACGGCTCCCCATTCCTTGCCCTTTGATTTACAAAACAGCGAAGGAATTCCAAGCCAAGAAGGAGAATCGCTTCAACGCTTTGTTCCTTTTTCATAAGCTCAAGATAGGGGGCAGCCAAGTGAAACTGAGCCCCCAGTCGACAAAGTGGTGATCCAATCAGCAGAGACCAGTATTGAGGGTCCATCACAAGATTCGGATGTATCTAATGCCCGTGTCCCTGAGTTGTTTTCTGATCAGGAACGACCTGGTTATTGCAAATACGACCTGCGGCCCCGAAAACAGCGCGGTACTCCAGCTCCTGCGGTTAGGAGATAGGGAAAGACTTGAGTTCAGAAACGTTGGATAGATTTGCTGGAGTACTGAGCGAGACACTGGACTGAACCCATTGAGAGCTTGGAACATTGTGCTAAATAGCTCTGTTCAGAAAGAAAGACTGAGTTGGGGGCTGCGGTCGTTCCACAAAACTAAGAGAGTTGTATGCTGTTTTGGTCCATGGATGTGAAAGACGAGAGTCTGCCTGTGAGACTCTGAACGGACACAGGAAGAAGAACCCCTCTGGTGGCGTGCGTGCTTTATGGATACAGATAGTTTTTGGACTTATAGAGAGGGACCGAGTTATATTTGAACTTTTAGAGAGCATGTTTCCTTTTGCCCGATTTGCAATGGAAGATGAAAGACCACTTGCCCCTCGACGATATATGGATAATATGCATTTGTTTTCCGGATGGTCCACCAGAGTGAAGGTGGCATTCTTTGTGTTTATTATCATTATTACGATTATTATGATGAGTGTCTTTGTATATTTAGAATTTCAACATCCAGTGCAGAAATTATTAGGCACTACTGCAGCTCCAGAAGAGCATCTCTTTTACTCTTTACCTCCTCACAAGGCTAGACATAGAGAAACGTACATGAAACATGCCTTTATAGAGATGCTGCATCAGACTCATTCCACAACAAATAAGTCGAACTGTTGGGTATGTGGACTACTTTCTTCGGTCATGCATCAGCATGAATTGTTTATTTCCCTGCCAATGTCCTATCTAGCCAGTTGCGAAGCATGGTTCCAATTGTTATCTTTGATGTATTCACATTATGTGGCTGAACCAAAAATGTATACTGAAAAGGATTATGAAGCCATTCTAAAGTACATAGAAACACATCAAGGATTTGATGCAACAGGGAATGATGGGGAAGGCTCATTGGACCCAAGTGCCTGCATGAATCTCTATACTGAGTCCAAGAATATTTCATGGCTAATGGAAGAAATGCAGGATTTTGAGCTCTTTAATGATACAATATATTTTCAGCATTTTAAGGACCGAAATGTAACCAATGACAGAGCCCTTCCAATCCCTATTATTAATACTACCTCCCCGTTCTGAATTCAGGGTAGAGGCCATGTTAAAGTAGGCAGAAGTAGATGTAATTATTCCTACACTCTACAAGTATACAGTACCCCACCTATGATCACCCCACCGGATGTTTACTTCGTTTGTGGTGAGAAAGCCTACACATGGCTTCCCCGGGGATGGGCAGGAAGTTGTTATATTTCATTTCTTTATCCTCCTGTATATATTGCACCCCCTGACTATCATAGAACTCATCAATTGATACAGAAAGAGGAAGTAGGGAGCCGGAACATTAGGAGTTATGACCTGGATGCCACTGATCAAACAGATACTTCTCTGCAGCAATTCGAAGACTTTGCAAAAGGACTTACCCCCTTCTGGGGGCCCATATTCAATAGCCGTAGTATAAGACGTTTGTCAAGGATAGTTGAGAATGTGGTACAGACCACCACTGGAATACTCACTAATATCACGGTCGAGCTGGCTGCGACAAAGCTTGTTTCACTTCAGAACCGGATGGTTCTTGACGTCATCCTCGCAGATAGGGGAGGAGCCTGTCATGTGATTGGCAGCTCTTGCTGTGTGTTTATTCCAGATTCAGCACCCACCATTCACCTGGCTATACAGAAGTTACACCGATTGGCTAGTGAGGCCCATGTTGACAATGGTACCTGGTCTCTTAGTAGTTGGTTTTGGGGTATTTTAGCCACCTGGGGTTGGAAGATTTTTATGATACTGGCAGGAGCATTTGGAGTAGTCTTTACATGCTGCTTGTGTCTGCAATGTGGACCTGCCTGTTGCTCGTTCTGTGCTACCAGGATCACATCAGCATTGCAGTTTTCCCGACAGATAAAGGTAGAAAAGCAGATGATCCAAAAGGAAGTGAATGACCTTATGCAAATTGATGAGGGGGTATTCGTAGAATAGAAGCCAGTATATTGGCCATATTAGGCCAAAAGGGCCGTCTGTAGGGATCGAATTTATAATAATCTCGTATATTGGCCTAATATATCCAACATATATATATTCCTTGTACACGTATACTGGTAAATAGAATGAAGTGCATGTATTCAGTTAACTGTCAATACTCTTTCTGTAACAGTGCTATTGGCACGACAGAAACCATCTTGTTTCGTTTCTTTATGCATCACGGCTGTTTCCTCGAAATCACGTGATCATGCCTTCCTTACTGAAACTTAGACGTCAGCCAAACTGCATACGAGGTCTGACTACTGTTAGCTCAAGGGAAACTCAAGGTCGCACCTGCCTTCTTAGCAGGATGCGTACATTCTCACAAAGCCTGTTCTTGTCCTCCCGGTTCAAGATAGACTAGGAGGCGTTCAGCTGACCTGCCCCCGGAATAGTCCAGGCTCAGAATACTAGCAATCAATTGTGCCTTATATGGGTATTCCTCTTGGCCCACTGACAACTTGTGTTTTTCCTTGTAAGGTGCCATCTTAAATGTGTGAAACGTATATATGCTCTGTACTTTGAATATGCTGGCAGTCTCCTCTGCGCACCTTGGTGGTTGTGTACACCGGGGCTCCCCTGTCAGGGTTTTTGACTTTGATGAATAAACGATTGAACTTTCTCCATTGCCGACTGAATTATTGATTATATAAACGATATATGGGTTATTGGTAAGTGTGACCCGTAAGAATTAATTTGAACCCTTCAACCAACTGTTTCCCTAGAGAGAAACAAAGAGGCATATTTACAAGCCCCTATTGTCACAGGTACGTCACATTTTCTGACATTCCTGTAGCGATAGGGTCTTCGACTTGTGAATAAGGCCCCTATTTACACTACTCTTAGTGTGAAAGGTGTGGGCAACAGGCCCGGACTGGCCATAGCGGGCACCGGGCAATACCCTGGTGCGCCGCACGGGTGGGGACCGGTTTTGGGCCCCCTGGGGAACGTTTTTGTTACATGGCCATTTTTTGTAGCATAGCGGCAAAATCGGCCCTGTACCAAAATCGGCCGAAAACTGGCCCCGGCAAAGAGCTCGGTGGCACCTCCAACCCCCCCCCCCCCCTGCCCCCCCCTGAGTGGGAAGGAGGGACGGCCGAGCACTTTGCCAGGGCCGGTTGTGGTTCCCAGTCCGGCCCTGGTGGGCAATGGGTGTTGTTGTGGGCGTTCCACCCCAATATACACACACCTTGGGAGGTGGGGAACAACAAACACTCAGACGCTTGGACAAGGCTTAAAGAAAAATAAAATTATTTAGAAATACTGCCCTCACTCACACACAATGTGTATGACATGCTTCATCATCGGGTCTGCTTACAATATGCCCCCGCATAGCCACGCAGGGGGCGGTGCATAGGGAGGGGAAACAGAAAAAAACACTACTACTCAAGAAAATGATAATAAACAAACATTAACAGACAACATATAAGTGACATACAGTTATCACAAATACATTTTGTCCGCCAGGACTGGGTGGGTGATAGACTAACGGTGCAGTTAGAAAGTGCTCATTAAAACTGGCTCATGGGTACCCATAAGTGCTTTATTCGGGGGTCCCAAGGTCAGGGTTAAAATTAATGTGAAGGATGTATGCATGTTTCGGCAGACAGTCAAGATCCAGAAAACACGACTCCTTATACTGCTGTGGTCAACATGTTTCGACCGTTACTCAGTGCCCTAAATTTATGGGTCACGCCGGTCTTCGTCAGGACAGTCTAACTGTCCCAGTCCTTATATGCCTCTTACCTTAATCTGGCAAAGGATGAAAGAGCCCACGTGGAGGGTATTTCCACACCCGTGGATTGTTTGTACGAGTCTATTGATTCTTAGCCCCTTCGCTGCTAGGCCTTTTCCCCTCCTGTGCTGAGGCTTTTTTTGGCGTTTTGGAGTAGTGCGCGCTTAGGCCCTTGTAACTTTTTGACCACATAAGGTATCCACGCCAAATTTGCATCCTTTTCTTCCAACATCATGTGGATTCTAAAGGCGCCCAGGGTTTGTGGATTCCTTTGGAGGGGTCCCAGAAATTAACCAAAATATTGTGATTTTTTTGTTTTTTTCAGAAAAATGGGAAAAACGGCCTGCAAATGAAAGCCTCTGGGTTTTTCCCTGAAAATGGTATCACAAAAGGGTTTGTGGGGCTGAAATCTCAATTTTCTCAGCTTTCAGGGAATGACAGTCTTTTGTCAGAGAACCGAAATTTTTCACTCAGTTTTGGCATGTTTCTGGGACATAGTCTATTTTTGCTATTTTTAGAGCTTTCCACCTCCTTCCAGTTAATGGTAGAAATGAGTTTGAAAGCAATAATGGATCCTGGAAAGCTTTACATTTTCGAAAAGTAGACACAATTCTGAATTCAGAAAGGGGTCATTTGTCTAAATCCATGAAGGTTTCGTTATAGAAACTAACAGTTAGATATTGGAATAATTGAAAATTTGTTGAAAAAAACAGCCTTTTGTCTCAACGTTTTCACCTATAACTTTTTCTAATTTTGACAGCTCTTGGAAAGCAATATACCGTTACATCCGTTAGACCTTCCTGGTTGTGGGGATATATAGGACTTGTAGTTTCATCAAGAACCCGACGAACCCAGATTCAAAAACTGAGCAGCAACTTGCAATGGTATTTTTTTCATTTACTGGGTATAGTGTACTTTGTCTTGGAAAATGTATACATGGAATAATCTGTATGAAAGACACCTATGTATTTATGAATTGGGTACAAACTATAGAGTTCAGAAACAGTATGTAATTGCACATTTTCAAACTTGGGAATACTCATACTAGCATGAGAATTATTGGTCATTTTTCATAAAGATTTTTTTTTTACACAATGTCTTTCATTCAAAGGGAGAAATGCGTGAAAGCTCAATTGGTAATAACAGTTGATTTACAAATCTGAATTACCCCAAGTGTCCCGATAAAAACGGTACCTCACTTGTTTGGGTCGGCCTTGTGCCTGCGACAGGAAACGGCGCAAAATGCAACGTGGTCACACCTAAATTTTGCAGTTACAAATTGACCCTTTTTTGGCAAAGTGCCTACCTGTAGTTTTTGCACCCTAGCTCTGCCGGCACCTAGGGAAACCTAGCAAACCTATACATTTTTGAAAAGTAGACACCCAGGGGAATTCAGGATGGGATGACTCGACTGCCTACCACCAGGTTTTGTTACCCAGAATCCCTTGCAAAGCTAAGATTTTGACAAAAAAACACATTTTCCTCACATTTCTGTGGTGGAAAGTTCTGGAATCTGCGTGGATCCACAAATTTCCACCCACCCAGCGTGCCCCCAGGTCTCCCCAAAAAAATGGTACCTCACTTGTGTGGGTCGGCCTTGTGCCTACAACAGGAAACGGCACAAAATGCAACGTGGTCGCACCTCAATTTCCCAGTGAAATCTTAAGCTCTTTGGACAAAGAGACTACCTTTTGTTTTTGAGCCGTAGCTCTGCCAGCACCTAGGGAAACCTAGCAAACCTATACATTTTTGAAAACTAGACACCCAGGGCAATTCAGAATGGGGTGACTCGTCTGCCTACACCCAGGTTTTGTTACCCAGAATCCCTTGCAAACCTAAACATTTGACAAAATAAACACATTTTCCTCACATTTCTGTGGTGGAAAGTTCTGGAATCTGCGTGGATCAACAAATTTCCACCCACCCAGCGTGACCCCAGGTCTCCCAAAAAAAATGGTACCTCACTTGCGTGGGTAGGCATAGTGGCTGCGACATGAAACAGCGCAAAACGCAGCATGGTCGCACCTCAATTTCCCAGTGAAATTTAGCACGTTTCGGACAAAAAGACTACCTTTTGTTTTTGCGCCGTAGCTCTGCCAGCACCTAGGGAAACCTAGAAAACCTATACATTTTTGAAAACTAGACACCCTGGGCAATTCAGGATGGGGTGACTCGTCTGCCTACCCCCAGGTTTTGTTACCCAGAATCCCTTGCAAACATAAACATTTGATTAAAAAACACATTTTCCTCACATTTCTGTGGTGGAAAGTTCTGGAATCTGCGTGGATCAACAAATTTCCACCCACCCAGCGTGCCCCCAGGTCTCCCGAAAAAAATGGTACCTCACTTGCGTGGGTAGGCATAGTGGCTGAGACATGAAACAGCGCAAAACGCAGCATGGTTGCACCTCAATTTCCCAGTGAAATTTAGCACTTTTCGGACAAAAAGACTACCTTTTGTTTTTGCACCGTAGCTCTGCCAGCACCTAGGGAAACCTAGCAAACCTATACATTTTTTAAAACTAGACACCCAGGGCAATTCAGGATGGGGTGACTCGTCTGCCTACCCCCAGGTTTTGTTACCCAGAATCCCTTGCAAACCTAAACATTTGACCAAAAAAAACACATTTTCCTCACATTTCTGTGGTGGAAAGTTCTGGAATCTGCGTGGATCAACAAATTTCCACCCACCCAGCGTGCCCCCAGGTCTCCCGAAATAAATGGTACCTCACTTGTGTGGGTAGGCATAGTGGCTGCGACATGAAACAGCACAAAACGCAGCATGGTCGCACCTCAATTTCCCAGTGAAATTTAGCACTTTTCGGACAAAAAGACTACCTTTTGTTTTTGCACCGTAGCTCTGCCAGCACCTAGGGAAACCTAGCAAACTTATACATTTTTTAAAACTAGACACCCAGGGCAATTCAGGATGGGGTGACTCGTCTGCCTACCCCCAGGTTTTGTCACCCAGAATCCCTTGCAAACATAAATATTTGACAAACAAAACACATTTTCCTCACATTTCTGTGGTGGAAAGTTCTGGAATCTGCGTGGATCAACAAATTTCCACCCACCCAGCGTGCCCCCAGGTCTCCCGAAAAATATGGTACCTCACTTGCGTGGGTAGGCATAGTGGCTGTGACATGAAACAGCGCAAAACGCAGCATGGTCGCACCTCAATTTCCCAGTGAAATTTAGCACCTTTCGGGCAAAAAGCCTACCTTTTGTTTTTGCACCGTAGCTCTGCCAGCACCTAGGGAAACCTAGCAAACCTATACATTTTTGAAAACTAGACACCCAGGGCAATTTAGGATGGGGTGACTCGTCTGCCTACCCCCAGGTTTTGTTACCCAGAATCCCTTGCAAACCTAAAAATTTGACAAACAAAACACATTTTCCTCACATTTCTGTGGTGGAAAGTTCTGGAATCTGCGTGGATCAACAAATTTCCACCCACCCAGCGTGCCCCCAGGTCTCCCAAAATAAATGGTACCTCACTTGCGTGGGTAGGCATAGTGGCTGCGACATGAAACAGCGCAAAACGCAGCATGGTCGCACCTCAATTTCCCAGTGAAATTTAGCACTTTTCGGACAAAAAGACTACCTTTTGTTTTTGCACCGTAGCTCTGCCAGCACCTAGGGAAACCTAGCAAACCTATACATTTTTTAAAACTAGACACCCAGGGCAATTCAGGATGGGGTGACTCGTCTGCCTACCCCCAGGTTTTGTTACCCAGAATCCCTTGCAAACATAAATATTTGACAAACAAAACACATTTTCCTCACATTTCTGTGGTGGAAAGTTCTGGAATCTGCGTGGTTCAACAAATTTCCACCCACCCAGCGTGCCCCCAGGTCTCCCGAAAAAAATGGTACCTCACTTGCGTGGGTAGGCATAGTGGCTGCGACATGAAACAGCTCAAAACGCAGCATGGTCGCACCTCAATTTCCCAGTGAAATTTAGCACGTTTCGGACAAAAAGACTACCTTTTGTTTTTGCGCCGTAGCTTTGGCAGCACCTAGGGAAACCTAGCAAACCTATACATTCTTGAAAACTAGACACCCAGGGCAATTCAGGATGGGGTGACTCGTCTGCCTACCCCCACGTTTTGTTACCCAGAATCCCTTGCAAACCTAAATATTTGACAAAAAAACACATTTTCCTCACATTTCTGTGGTGGAAAGTTCTGGAATCTGCGTGGATCAACAAATTTCCACCCACCCAGCGTGCCCCCAGGTCTTCCGAAAAAAATGGTACCTCACTTGCGTGGGTAGGCATAGTGGCTGTGACATGAAACAGCGCAAAACGCAGCATGGTCGCACCTCAATTTCCCAGTGAAATTTAGCACCTTTCGGGCAAAAAGCCTACCTTTTGTTTTTGCACCGTAGCTCTGCCAGCACCTAGGGAAACCTAGCAAACCTATACATTTTTGAAAACTAGACACCCAGGGCAATTTAGGATGGGGTGACTCGTCTGCCTACCCCCAGGTTTTGTTACCCAGAATCCCTTGTAAACCTAAAAATTTGACAAACAAAACACATTTTCCTCACATTTCTGTGGTGGAAAGTTCTGGAATCTGCGTGGATCAACAAATTTCCACCCACCCAGCGTGCCCCCAGGTCTCCCGAAATAAATGGTACCTCACTTGCGTGGGTAGGCATAGTGGCTGCGACATGAAACAGCGCAAAACGCAGCATGGTCGCACCTCAATTTCCCAGTGAAATTTAGCACTTTTCGGACAAAAAGACTACCTTTTGTTTTTGCACCGTAGCTCTGCCAGCACCTAGGGAAACCTAGCAAACCTATACATTTTTTAAAACTAGACACCCAGGGCAATTCAGGATGGGGTGACTCGTCTGCCTACCCCCAGGTTTTGTTACCCAGAATCCCTTGCAAACATAAATATTTGACAAACAAAACACATTTTCCTCACATTTCTGTGGTGGAAAGTTCTGGAATCTGCGTGGTTCAACAAATTTCCACCCACCCAGCGTGCCCCCAGGTCTCCCGAAAACAATGGTACCTCACTTGCGTGGGTAGGCATAGTGGCTGCGACATGAAACAGCTCAAAACGCAGCATGGTCGCACCTCAATTTCCCAGTGAAATTTAGCACGTTTCGGACAAAAAGACTACCTTTTGTTTTTGCGCCGTAGCTTTGCCAGCACCTAGGGAAACCTAGCAAACCTATACATTCTTGAAAACTAGACACCCAGGGCAATTCAGGATGGGGTGACTCGTCTGCCTACCCCCACGTTTTGTTACCCAGAATCCCTTGCACACCTAAATATTTGACAAAAAAACACATTTTCCTCACATTTCTGTGGTGGAAAGTTCTAGAATCTGCGTGGATCAACAAATTTCCACCCACCCAGCGTGCCCCCAGGTCTTCCAAAAAAAATGGTACCTCACTTGCCTGGGTAGGCATAGTGGCTGTGACATGAAACAGCGCAAAACGCAGCATGGTCGCACCTCAATTTCCCAGTGAAATTTAGCACTTTTTGGACAAAAAGACTACCTATTGTTTTTGCACCGTAGCTCTGCCAGCACCTAGAGAAACCTAGCAAACCTATACATTTTTGAAAACTAGACACCCAGGGAAATTCAGGATGGGTTGACTCGTCGGCCTACCCCCAGGTTTTGTTACCCAGAATCCCTTGCAAACATAAAAGTTTGACCAAAAAAACACATTTTCCTCACATTTCTGTGGTGGAAAGTTCTGGAATCTGCGTGGATCAACAAATTTCCACCCACCCAGCGTGCCCCCAGGTCTCCCAAAAAAAATGGTACCTCACTTGCGTGGGTAGGCATAGTGGCTGCGACATGAAACAGCGCAAAACGCAGCATGGTCGCACCTCAATTTCCCAGTGAAATTTAGCACGTTTCGGACAAAAAGACTACCTTTTGTTTTTGCGCCGTAGCTCTGCCAGCACCTAGGGAAACCTAGAAAACCTATACATTTTTGAAAACTAGACACCCTGGGCAATTCAGGATGGGGTGACTCGTCTGCCTACCCCCAGGTTTTGTTACCCAGAATCCCTTGCAAACATAAACATTTGATTAAAAAACACATTTTCCTCACATTTCTGTGGTGGAAAGTTCTGGAATCTGCGTGGATCAACAAATTTCCACCCACCCAGCGTGCCCCCAGGTCTCCCGAAAAAAATGGTACCTCACTTGCGTGGGTAGGCATAGTGGCTGAGACATGAAACAGCGCAAAACGCAGCATGGTTGCACCTCAATTTCCCAGTGAAATTTAGCACTTTTCGGACAAAAAGACTACCTTTTGTTTTTGCACCGTAGCTCTGCCAGCACCTAGGGAAACCTAGCAAACCTATACATTTTTTAAAACTAGACACCCAGGGCAATTCAGGATGGGGTGACTCGTCTGCCTACCCCCAGGTTTTGTTACCCAGAATCCCTTGCAAACCTAAACATCTGACCAAAAAAAACACATTTTCCTCACATTTCTGTGGTGGAAAGTTCTGGAATCTGCGTGGATCAACAAATTTCCACCCACCCAGCGTGCCCCCAGGTCTCCCGAAATAAATGGTACCTCACTTGTGTGGGTAGGCATAGTGGCTGCGACATGAAACAGCACAAAACGCAGCATGGTCGCACCTCAATTTCCCAGTGAAATTTAGCACTTTTCGGACAAAAAGACTACCTTTTGTTTTTGCACCGTAGCTCTGCCAGCACCTAGGGAAACCTAGCAAACTTATACATTTTTTAAAACTAGACACCCAGGGCAATTCAGGATGGGGTGACTCGTCTGCCTACCCCCAGGTTTTGTCACCCAGAATCCCTTGCAAACATAAATATTTGACAAACAAAACACATTTTCCTCACATTTCTGTGGTGGAAAGTTCTGGAATCTGCGTGGATCAACAAATTTCCACCCACCCAGCGTGCCCCCAGGTCTCCCGAAAAATATGGTACCTCACTTGCGTGGGTAGGCATAGTGGCTGTGACATGAAACAGCGCAAAACGCAGCATGGTCGCACCTCAATTTCCCAGTGAAATTTAGCACCTTTCGGGCAAAAAGCCTACCTTTTGTTTTTGCACCGTAGCTCTGCCAGCACCTAGGGAAACCTAGCAAACCTATACATTTTTGAAAACTAGACACCCAGGGCAATTTAGGATGGGGTGACTCGTCTGCCTACCCCTAGGTTTTGTTACCCAGAATCCCTTGCAAACCTAAAAATTTGACAAACAAAACACATTTTCCTCACATTTCTGAGGTGGAAAGTTCTGGAATCTGCGTGGATCAACAAATTTCCACCCACCCAGCGTGCCCCCAGGTCTCCCGAAATAAATGGTACCTCACTTGCGTGGGTAGGCATAGTGGCTGCGACATGAAACAGCGCAAAACGCAGCATGGTCGCACCTCAATTTCCCAGTGAAATTTAGCACTTTTCGGACAAAAAGACTACCTTTTGTTTTTGCACCGTAGCTCTGCCAGCACCTAGGGAAACCTAGCAAACCTATACATTTTTTAAAACTAGACACCCAGGGCAATTCAGGATGGGGTGACTCGTCTGCCTACCCCCAGGTTTTGTTACCCAGAATCCCTTGCAAACATAAATATTTGACAAACAAAACACATTTTCCTCACATTTCTGTGGTGGAAAGTTCTGGAATCTGCGTGGTTCAACAAATTTCCACCCACCCAGCGTGCCCCCAGGTCTCCCGAAAAAAATGGTACCTCACTTGCGTGGGTAGGCATAGTGGCTGCGACATGAAACAGCTCAAAACGCAGCATGGTCGCACCTCAATTTCCCAGTGAAATTTAGCACGTTTCGGACAAAAAGACTACCTTTTGTTTTTGCGCCGTAGCTTTGGCAGCACCTAGGGAAACCTAGCAAACCTATACATTCTTGAAAACTAGACACCCAGGGCAATTCAGGATGGGGTGACTCGTCTGCCTACCCCCACGTTTTGTTACCCAGAATCCCTTGCAAACCTAAATATTTGACAAAAAAACACATTTTCCTCACATTTCTGTGGTGGAAAGTTCTGGAATCTGCGTGGATCAACAAATTTCCACCCACCCAGCGTGCCCCCATGTCTTCCGAAAAAAATGGTACCTCACTTGCGTGGGTAGGCATAGTGGCTGTGACATGAAACAGCGCAAAACGCAGCATGGTCGCACCTCAATTTCCCAGTGAAATTTAGCACCTTTCGGGCAAAAAGCCTACCTTTTGTTTTTGCACCGTAGCTCTGCCAGCACCTAGGGAAACCTAGCAAACCTATACATTTTTGAAAACTAGACACCCAGGGCAATTTAGGATGGGGTGACTCGTCTGCCTACCCCCAGGTTTTGTTACCCAGAATCCCTTGTAAACCTAAAAATTTGACAAACAAAACACATTTTCCTCACATTTCTGTGGTGGAAAGTTCTGGAATCTGCGTGGATCAACAAATTTCCACCCACCCAGCGTGCCCCCAGGTCTCCCGAAATAAATGGTACCTCACTTGCGTGGGTAGGCATAGTGGCTGCGACATGAAACAGCGCAAAACGCAGCATGGTCGCACCTCAATTTCCCAGTGAAATTTAGCACTTTTCGGACAAAAAGACTACCTTTTGTTTTTGCACCGTAGCTCTGCCAGCACCTAGGGAAACCTAGCAAACCTATACATTTTTTAAAACTAGACACCCAGGGCAATTCAGGATGGGGTGACTCGTCTGCCTACCCCCAGGTTTTGTTACCCAGAATCCCTTGCAAACATAAATATTTGACAAACAAAACACATTTTCCTCACATTTCTGTGGTGGAAAGTTCTGGAATCTGCGTGGTTCAACAAATTTCCACCCACCCAGCGTGCCCCCAGGTCTCCCGAAAACAATGGTACCTCACTTGCGTGGGTAGGCATAGTGGCTGCGACATGAAACAGCTCAAAACGCAGCATGGTCGCACCTCAATTTCCCAGTGAAATTTAGCACGTTTCGGACAAAAAGACTACCTTTTGTTTTTGCGCCGTAGCTTTGCCAGCACCTAGGGAAACCTAGCAAACCTATACATTCTTGAAAACTAGACACCCAGGGCAATTCAGGATGGGGTGACTCGTCTGCCTACCCCCACGTTTTGTTACCCAGAATCCCTTGCAAACCTAAATATTTGACAAAAAAACACATTTTCCTCACATTTCTGTGGTGGAAAGTTCTAGAATCTGCGTGGATCAACAAATTTCCACCCACCCAGCGTGCCCCCAGGTCTTCCAAAAAAAATGGTACCTCACTTGCCTGGGTAGGCATAGTGGCTGTGACATGAAACAGCGCAAAACGCAGCATGGTCGCACCTCAATTTCCCAGTGAAATTTAGCACTTTTTGGACAAAAAGACTACCTATTGTTTTTGCACCGTAGCTCTGCCAGCACCTAGAGAAACCTAGCAAACCTATACATTTTTGAAAACTAGACACCCAGGGAAATTCAGGATGGGTTGACTCGTCGGCCTACCCCCAGGTTTTGTTACCCAGAATCCCTTGCAAACATAAAAGTTTGACCAAAAAAACACATTTTCCTCACATTTCTGTGGTGGAAAGTTCTGGAATCTGCGTGGATCAACAAATTTCCACCCACCCAGCGTGCCCCCAGGTCTCCCGAAACAAATGGTACCTGACTTGCGTGGGTAGGCATAGTGGCTGCGACATGAAACAGCTCAAAACGCAGCATGGTTGCACCTCAATTTCCCTGTGAAATTTAGCACTTTTCGGACAAAAAGACTACCTTTTGTTTTTGCACCGTAGCTCTGCCAGCACCTAGGGAGACCTAGCAAACCTATACATTTTTGAAAACTAGACACCCAGGGGAATTCAGGATGGGTTGACTCGTCGGCCTACCCCCAGGTTTTGTTACCCAGAATCCCTTGCAAACATAAAAGTTTGACCAAAAAAACACATTTTCCTCACATTTCTGTGGTGGAAAGTTCTGGAATCTGCGTGGATCAACAAATTTCCACCCACCCAGCGTGCCCCCAGGTCTCCCAAAACAAATGGTACCTGACTTGCGTGGGTAGGCATAGTGGCTGCGACATGAAACAGCGCAAAACGCAGCATGGTCGCACCTCAATTTCCCAGTGAAATGTAGCACGCTTCGGACAAAAAGACTACCTTTTCTTTTTGTGCCGAAACTCTGCCAGCATCTAGGGAAACCTAGCAAACCTATACATTTTTGAAAACTAGACACCCAGGGAAATTCAGGATGGGGTGACTCGTCTGCCTACCCCCAGGTTTTGTTACCCAGAATCCCTTGCAAACATAACAATTTGACAAAAAATACACATTTCCCTCACATTTCTGTGGTGGAAAGTTCTGGAATCTGCGTGGATCCACAAAATTCCACCCACCCAGCGTGCCCCCAGGTCTCCTGAAAAAAATGGTACCTCACTTGCGTGGATAGACATAGTGGCTGCAACAGGAAACGGTTCAAATCGTACGGCGGTGAATTTACATTACCTTATTGCAAAACTACCTTGATTTTGG
This sequence comes from Lissotriton helveticus, assembly GCF_964261635.1. Taxonomy (NCBI): domain Eukaryota; kingdom Metazoa; phylum Chordata; class Amphibia; order Caudata; family Salamandridae; genus Lissotriton; species Lissotriton helveticus. The sequence continues at coordinate 1,451,912,943 of NC_136065.1, forward strand.
GGGGGGGCATCTGAGTTTGTGGCCCGGGGCTCGGTGGTATTCTTTGGAAAGTAGCAAACCCAAACAGTTCTGAAAACTAGACACCCGGGGGAGTCCAGGGAGGTATGGCATGCGTGGGTCCCCCAATGTTTTCTTACCAAGAACTCCTTGCAAACCTTAAAATTAGGTAAAAATAGCACTTTTCCAAACTTTTTGGCGTGGGATCGCCGTGCCGGCAAAAAAGTCGTACCACCCTGCGTTCCCCTTGTTCTCCCGAGTAAAAGGATACCTCACTTGTGTGGGTGCCCCAAAGCAGAACACCCCAAAAATGAATTTTGAAAAAAGTAGTTTTTAGTCATATTTAAGTTTGACAAATTAAGCCCCCCAGCCTGAGTCACATGCCTTAGGCCCACCCACACAAGTGAGGTATCATTTTACTCGGGAGAACAAGGGAAACGCTGGGTGGTAGGACATTTGTTCCGGCAGCGAGATCCCACCCAAAAAAGTACAGAAAAGTGGGTTTTTTGACCAAAATTTCAGGTTTGCAGGGGTTTCTGGGTAGGAAAACATTGGGGGACCCATGCATGCCATACCTCCCTGGACTTCCCCGGGTGTCTAGTTTTCAGAACTGTTTGGGTTTGGTAGTTTCCAAAGATGCCCGCCAAGCCCCGGGCCAAAAGCTCAGGTGACCCCCTCAAAAAATAAGATTATTTGGCTAAAGTAAAGTTTTGGTCGCCACAGTATGAATTGGGCCTTTTCCTAAAGCAGCCACTATGCCTACCCAGGCAAGTGAGGTACCATTTTCATCGGGAGACCTTGGGGAACGCTGGGTGGGTGGTAATTTGTGTGAGCCTAATGATGCCACGCTTTCCCACACTAAAACATGTGAAAAAACTGATTTTTTCCAAGCACAAAATGAGGTTTGCAAGGGATTGTGGGTAAAGGAACGTTGGAGGATCCACGCAAGCCATACCTCCTTGGAAGCCCCCGGGTGTCTACTTTTCAGAAATATGTGGGTTTGGTAGGTTTCCCTAGATGGCTGTCTCGCACGGGGCCAAAAACCCAGGTAACCCCTCTTGCAAAAGCTGGTGAACTTAACATTTTCACCATTGTTACTCAAAGACACACACATACAGGTTGGATTTGGCATGAGGGCGAGTGATGGTTCAGTACATAAAATTTTATTAACAAGATATTTCAAAAAAATGAAATGGTCTGTCAATAAATAAATGCATAAAAACCGAACCAGTGACTCGCAACTCGTGAGCTGTAAAGCCACGACAAGGCACCAACCGTTTTACAGGCCATTCACGCACCTTTCATACCTGATACAAACCAGACCGTTGACAGCATCCGAATGGAAAAGCAACACATTACATCAATCACAATAATGGAAAAGGTACACCCTAATGCAGAAAGAGAAAAAAAAAAACTATTACTGCACACCCATCTAATCCGCAAGCACATACACATACTGGTTGGATTTGGCACGAGGGTGAGTGATGATTCAGTACATACAATAGGATACGCAAGTAATTTCATCAACAATGAAATACACTGCGTATAATTGAAAGTATGATAAACTGAACCACTGACTCACAGCTCGTGAGCTGTAAAGCCACGTCAAGGCACCAACCTCTTTACAGGCCATTCATACACCTTTCGTACGCGTGACACATACAAAACATTCACACCGCCAGCCGCGGACCCATCACATTTCAACACTCACACCAGCAAACAGCGCCATTCAAGGGCCATCACTTTCACACGCCCACATTTCTGACACTGCAACTACACAAAATGATGGACTGTGTGGAGTGTCACTCAACTAGCAGTGTGTGTAGTGACCAACAGAAAGTAACTACTCACACACCGCCTGCCGAGCGCCAGTCCACCCACACCACCATCCAAGCACCAGACCATGCACACTGCCAGCCAAACACCACTCAGCGCACACCGACAGCCAACTACCACTCCACACATACCACCAGCCAAGCATCACTCCACGCACACCACCAGCCAAGCGCCACTCCACAAACACAACACCAGCCAAGCACCACTCCACACACACCGCCAGCCAAGCATCACTCCACGCACACCACCAGCCAAGCGCCACTCCACAAACACAACACCATCCAAGCACCACTCCACACACGCCGCCAGCCAAGCACCACTCCACACACACCGCCAGCCAAGCACCACTCCACTCACACCGCCAGCCAAGCACCTAACCATGCACTCCGCCAGCCATGCAAAAATCCACGCACCCCCCCAGCACAACTCCAATCCATGCACTATGCCAGCCAAGCACCAGACCACGCACACCACCAGCCAAGCGCCATCCACTCACACCACCAGCCAAGCACCTAACCATGCACTCCGCCAGCCAAGCAAAAATCCACTCACCCCCCCAGCACAACTCCAATCCATGCACTATGCCAGCCAAGCACCAGACCACGCACACCACCAGCCAAGCGCCAGTCCACGCACACCAACAATCCAAGCACAATCCTGCACACACCACCATCGAAATTAGAATTTTTTAAAGAAATACCACAAATCAAATGTAGAAACCTACAAATCTGCTAACACAAATTCAAAAACTAAATGCTTTGCACTAATGCAAACCTAAAAGCAAACTAAAAAATATTACAGAAAACAGACCAGACAGTACACTTACAAGCTCAATGAAACTCCCAAAACTTCTTTTGTGTGTGGTACGATTTAAAACAAGCTGGCACACACAATCCAGGATTTGAAGGACAGTCAGGACAGTGCATACGAGACTCCCTCCGCACTTCTCTTCGCCAACAGACTCTACATCTTTTAGTGGGATTGTCTTTTGCAGTTGTGGGAGGAATGTATTCTGGAAAGTGGCGATCTTTCAGTCTAGCCACTTCCTCCACCACTCCAAATCTTGGCACAGTTGCCTGTTCCACTAGTACAAGGCTGCCTATTATAGTCTCCTGAAACTTAACAAAAGGCATCTTTGACTCAGGACAAGATTTCTGGAAAACAACAAAAGCATTAAAGGATGCCAAGTGGAAAAGATGGATAGCCAACTTCTTGTACCAAACGTAAGCCTTTCGAAGAGCAGCATAAGGTTCCAACCTCTGATCTACTCTGTCAACACCACCCATGTGCCTATTATAGTCTAAAATGCACACAGGTTTACGCACTTCAGCAGTCTCCCCCCGAACTGGCAGAGCTTCAGTGCTTTCGTCATGGATAGTAGTCAGCATGTAAACATCTCTCCTGTCTGAAAACTTCACAGCTAGAAGCTTCCCACATCGCAATGCAGTAGACTGTCCCCGCACAAGCCTTTTGCAAACAAGTTCTATTGGGAAACCTTTCCGGTTACTGCGCATCGTGCCACATGCAACAGTGCCCACTTTGGCCAACTCCTTGAACAAACGCACACTAGTGTAGAAGTTATCTACATATAAATGGTGGCCTTTGTTAAATAATCGTCTACCTAGTTCCCACACAATTTTCTCAGTCACTCCAAAAGTGGACGGACAAGCAGAAGTGTTAATGCTGGAATCCTTACCGGTGTACACCCTGAAATTATAAACATATCCAGTATCACTGTCACACAGCATATACAGTTTGATGCCATAGCGTGCCCTCTTACTAGGAATGTATTGCCTAAAAACCAAGCGGCCCTTGAACAATACCAAAGACTCGTCCACAGCTATTTCTCTTCCAGGTACAAAGATCTCAGGAAAACGATCAACAAAGTGATCAAGGACAGGCCGAATCTTAAAAAGACGGTCACAATCAGGGTGATCGCGTGGCAATGCTAAATCATTATCAACAAAATGCATCATGCGAAGAAGAAGCATATATCGATCACGAGTCATAACTGCTGGAAATATAGATGTTGCCATCAAGGGACTAGTGGACCAATAAGAAGACATTGATGGCTTCCTTAGCAAGCCCATCAAAAAAGTTAATTCCAAAAACTTCTTCATCTCTTCAACATATGTGGGAGACCAATGGGTAGCTCTAGAATGGGGCTTAAGGCTGGCACTGTGGTCCCTCAAATACTGCTCTGCATACAAATTAGTTTGCTCCACAATCTCCTGCAAAAACTCATCGTCAAAAAACAACTGAAAAAATTGAATTGGCAAAAAATTGTCAGTATTCACTCTACACCCTGGAACACCAGTGAAGTCTGGCAATTCCGGCTGCACCATGCCAGGGGCAACCCAGACGTCATCAGTAACATCAGAAGAAGAAGCCACCCTAGCCTGCAGGCCAGATGCCTCTTGCTGCACTACATCAACGGGAACACTAGCATCCCCAGATGCCTCTTGCATCACTACACCAACAGGAATACTAGCATCCCCAGATACATTTTGCATCTCTACACCAACAGGAGAACTCACATCCCCAGCTGCCTCTTGCATCTCAACATCAACAGAAGAACTCGCATCCCCAGATGCCACTTGCTGCTCAACAACAACAGAAAGACTAGCAGCACCAGATGCCTCATGCTGCTCTACAACAGGAAGACTAGCAGCACCAGATAACCTTTGGCGCACCACAGCAATGTGAAACCTTTTGGGCGCAGCCTTTACCACACTTGCCTCTTCCCGACGAAAAAAAAGGGAAACCTTGAGGACCTAGGCTGCCGCTCACATGGCTCTTGCCTCTCTACCGGCACATCAATGTCCCTCTCTACCACAGGCACTTCATCAGCACTAGAAGAAGAATCATCATCCGATGATACCATGCGAAGAGAAAACTCACTGCCTGAATCTTCTGCACCTACCTCATGCTCCGAATCGGAGTCAGTGTCTGGACCATGGTCAGAGGAAGACTCAAAAAGCAAACTAACAACCTGCCTAGCAGTCATCCTGCGAGCAGCCATTATCCTTACAAAGCAAGAAGACTACACACACAAGTGAACAACAACCTACACTGTGCAAAGTAAGAAGTAAACAAGGTAGAGTTTTCACACAAAAATCAATACACTCAAAAACAATTCAAATCTAACCAAATATAAGAACACTCACCAGCACCTACTCTGCTGAAACACAGCAAAAAGAAAGGAAATCCCACTGGAAAGAAAAAAAAAGTATAGATTAGACAAAGTACACATCAAGCAGCAGTACAAAAAAAAGTTAACAATCAAGAAACACAAAGCCACACAAACAGCAATAACTTCACTTTTCATAAAAACACATTCATCTAGGAAGAGTAGTACAAAAAACATTTACTTACCTGTGGTAAATAAATAATTAATTACCGGTACTATTTTTGAATACATTGAATAAAACAGATAGCTCAATAAATAAGAGACAGGATTCGAGGTATCTGAGTCTAACAGGCTTTAATCAGGCATGAGGGAAGGGACAGGAACGGGATAGCCTGCACGGAAATAGAATGGATGGCAGCTGCAATGCCTCATCGACAGTGCAGCATATATATAGTATAATACATTACATTACATTGCATACAATAGGCGTAGCAGTAGGCGTAACTAATGACAAACGTAAGATATGGAGACATGGGTGTGGAAAGAAGGCGTGTACAGGGCGTGCACCGAGACATGTGATGTGAAACGTCATAGAAATGTCATGAGTGGGCGGAAACATGGAGGGGGCTACCTGAGAGCAGCTGGGACCTTTAACCTAGTGGTGCGCGCAAACGGGCAATGACGTGTTACCAGGAAGAACTGGGGGCTATGACTTCTGCACTAGAAGAGGAGACTAAAGTCTGCGGTGTCAGGACGACATGTACCTATGGCATATCTGGTATCTTGTGTTTGGAGTACATGTTGATAGAAACTAAAAGTTATCAGGGCAGAGGCTACTTGACTCTAAGGCTGGTGCATGCATATATTCTTCGTGTAATGCGTGGGCTAAGAATCTTCTATGAATATTAATACAGTATTTCTCTTACATGGAGACAGAAAGACTAGACCATGGCTGGAACTGTTGATGCAGTTCAGTAGCTTAGGAATGCAGAGAAGGAGTTGAACTGATAACTAGAAGCATAACATACTCTTGGCAGACAGGCAGGCAGAGCTGGGCACCGCGCTGCGCGAAAGGAAGTAAGTGAAGGGTCAGGGATGCAGGTGGGGGCTGTATCGCTCCTCGGAGCGGGTTCAGAAGACTGGAGCTTGAATCTGGTGTCCGGGCCCTTTTGAGGCCTAGAAACGGGGACAATGCGGTGAATTAACGTGCACACTGTAAACGTGGCAACATAGACCTAATACTCGTTGCTTTCACGAGAACTGGAAATTGGCATACTAGAGTTGGACACAACTATAATTGCGTCTTTAATCGATCATAGGGGGATACATATGCATATTTAATCATGCACATATAACATAGGATGGGGAACACGTAGGCACATATAACATGGCAAAATTTACTTTTCCACATTCCCTCCTTGTGCCCTACGTTTCCATCAGGAAACATCAATATTCATGATACCATCTATCTGTTCATATAGCATCATTTGCTCGTCTCGAATTGTCTTGGAACGGGACTTAGGACTAGGAATACAGGATGTAGCACACAAGCCGCAAATCGCAGGGCCACATTGTAAACAGAGGCAGCAACTGAATATGATCATTACTGCTATACCTAGGAATGACAATACTTTCCATCCCCAGGCAGATATGATACTCCAGAGCCAACCGGACCATGTCCAGGTGCCTGGATCTTGGTGTAACTGATGGGCAATTTTATGAAGTCTGGTTATAGCTGAATAAACAGACGGCGCATTATTAGGAATGAAAATGCAGCAACTAGATCCGATGACTCTACAAGCTCCTCCTCTATCGGCCAATATGACGTCAAGAACGAGACGATTTTGGAGCATGACAAAACGCATAGCAGATTGCTCTTCGGTTAAGTTACCTAGAGCGGAAGTAGTCTCATTCACTACTGCTTCAAGGGTTCTGGTTAACCTACGTATTAACTTACTATTCTGGACAGGGCCTATAAAGAAAAAGAAACCTTTATTGAAGTCTTGATATTGTTCTAGAGTAGTTTCAGTTTGATCGACAATTGGGGACTCAGTCTCCCTTCTATGTCTAACGTGTACTAGATGTGTGTTTCTGTGATAATCGGATGGGGCTAGAAAAACTGGTGGCAGTAGGAAGGCAATGTAACAGGTTCCATCCCAATCGAGGGGCAGACGAACATATGCGGTCTGACCACAAACAAAATAAGAATGACGTGAGGCTTTGAAAATAGATTTCCCACTGTCACTATACTCGACCACAGTAGTACAATCACTATGTCCTACATGTGCGGAACCATTCTTTCTGACACATAATTCGCCTTTGACGGGTAGGACTGAAATAGCAGGCAAATCTGGAGTAGTATCGGACTGAACATTCAAAACCATGAAATTCGAGGAATAATTACCTAAATCATATACTTCATTTTCTAGATCTAACCCTGTTCTATGGGAAAGACCTTGCTTGTCTGGGAAACATGTTCGATTCAGAAGGGACATATCGGTGGAGGATGACGTTAATGTGGACCATGCTCCACACGAACCATTGTGTGAAAACGGATAAGGAAAGAGTGGCAGAACTCCCTTCGGTGTCTGGAAAAGGGGAAGTCGACCACACACCCAACAATTGGTGGCATTGCTGGTCTGGTGTGAATAGTGTAACATTCTGATAAATGTGTTATTACGCATAGCAAGACGATAGGATAACTCGTGAGGAGGCAGGTCTCTAAATGTGTGCTCTACTGTAGCATTAGGAAACATATGTACATGTGAAATAGGAAAACATAAATGAAAAGCATAACTTATGCAGGTAACCATAAGACTCAAAAACAATAAAAAGAATAGAACGATAATACATCTTTTAGAGTTTTGACTAACTCTCTCACTATGTGGGTCTGTCTCATACATGTCAGGAACCTGTCTAACCGCTTCACCCGAGAGGGACTTAGACAATTAAACTGGCTGACTTATTTTACTAGACCGGAGTTTTGCTTTATACTCCTGTTGCGGAGTTTTCTCTAACAGGGGAAGTTTAGAGTCTGTGTCTGGACAGTCCTTAAGAACGGGGCAGTCTTTGATAAATGTCTTTGGCCGTAATCCATGGAATTTCTTGATATGGCTGGTATGCACCCAGCCTTTGCGTCCTTCGAGCTTGACTGCGGTCCTTGTTGTTAATAACACCAGCTGGGGCTCCTTCCAACGGGGCTCCAACGGACTTGAACGATCAAAATTGCGCACCAGGACGAAATCCCCCGGAACGACTTCATGCGGTTTCACCTCAGTGTTGTCTGGAAAAGCAGCGGCAACCTGTGAACGACAAGAGTGTAGGGCAGACATCAAGGAAGCTAGGTAATCTGTCAGCATATTACTGGAAACGTCTGTAATCTTTCGGGGCATAGGTGTACCCCACATATTTGGAGGACGGCCGAATACGACCTCGTACGGGGACAGACCTGATCTAGAGTGTGCAGCCATTCTCATATAAAAAAGGGCAACTGGCAGTGCTACCAACCAATCTACACCTTTTTCTGTACATACTTTGGCAATGCGGATTTTCAAAGTCTGGTTATGTCTCTCCACGAGACCGGCTGCTTCAGGATGGCGTACACAATGGAACTTCCACTGGTACCCTAACAGAAGGGAAACTTGTTTCATGAGCTCGGATGAGAATGGCTGGCCGTTATCTGAATACACGACCCTTGGTAAACCATAGCGGGGGAAAAACTCACGAACCAACTGCCTGGCAGTGGTCGCGGCTGTGTAATCTGGAACTGGATATGCTTCTGTCCATCTGGACAAAGCGCATACGACTACGAGGACATACTTGAAACCTCGACATCGCTCCATCTGAATATAATCCATTTGGAGGACTTCAAAAGGGTGGTCAGGAGGATGGAATCCACCTTGTTCCACCGGGACACTTTTACCTGGATTGAACTGACAACAGATCATGCAGGTACGCACTTTCTGTTTGGCTGCTGCTCGTAAATGCTTGTTGAACCAAATGTTCTGGATACTGTCTAACATGGCCTTTTCTCCTAGGTGTACTGGACTATGTGCGGTATTAATAATGACTTGAACCATAGAGTCGGGGAGAAACCATATGGCTTTTCCCTTCGTCAACCATCCTTGATCTGTCTGGACCCCTCCTTGTTCGGACCATTTCTTGATTTCATCTGGAGTGGCATGTGACTGTATATCTATTACATCTTGTGTAGGGTCCTTAACTGTCATACAAGTAGTCTGTTCTGCAATGAGTGTCTGTGTCGTGTTAACTGGAATGTCTGGAGTCTGAGCTGTAAGCTTGGCTGTTCGATCTGCCAGGTCGTTACCCTGGGAAATGATGTCAGTAACTTTCGTATGTGCCTTGCACTTCATAATGGCAATAGCTGTCGGTAAATGTATTGCATCTAACAGGGCTTGAATGAGGAGACCATGCTGAATCTTGGTTCCATGAGAAGTCATGAAACCTCTCTCCTGCCAGAGCACTCCAAAGTCGTGTAGGACTCCGAATGCATAACGTGAATCTGTGTATATATTTACTTTCAGGTTCTTGTCACGTATGCAGGCTTGGGTCAGAGCGACTAGCTCTGCTGCTTGAGCAGACAGGGTATCAATACGGTGTGTTTCTATAACTTCAGTGTCTGTAGTCACTGCATACGCGGCTACTAGTTCTCCTGTACTTGTTCTCATACATGAACCATCCACATAAAGTGTCAGGTCAGGATCAGGTAATGCAATATCTGTCAAGTCTTGTCTTGGCTTTGTCATGGTGTTAACGACTTCCACACAGTCATGTGTGGCAGGATTTGAAGTAACTGACGGTAACAGTGTAGCGGGATTTAAAACGTTGCAGCGTCTGATTTCTATGTGTGGCTGAAACAGTGTCAGTTCATAACCTGTTAAACGTGCAATTGTCAAGTGCTGGGTCTGAGTTCGGTTTAAAAGAACTTCCACGGAGTGTGGAACTTGTACTGTCAGGGAGTGTCCTAACACTATGGAATCCCTTTGTCTGATAGCTAGAGCTGTGGCTGCAACTGACTTGAGGCACGCAGGCAGAGCCTGGGCCACTGGATCTAATGTGCTAGAAAAATAAGCACAGGGCTTGTATTGTCCTGCTTGATCTTGTGTGAGAACAGATAATGCAGTACCATCACGTTCAGTGACAAAAAGTGTAAAAGGCTTACTGTAGTTCGGTGTTGCTAGAACAGGTGCTTGGCATAAAGCTTTCTTTAATTCATTAAAAACAAGTGTATGTTCTTGGGTCCAAGGGAGGACAGTCGATACGGCTGCCTCCTGTGTCGTTAACTGTATCAGTGGCTTGGCTAGAAATGCATACTGAGGAATCCATTGTCTACAGTAAGAAGTGAGGCCGATAAAAGCTCGTACCTCCTTCTGAGTCTTGGGCTGTGGAAGATGCGCTATTAACTGGATACGGTCAGGTGTCAACTGCCTACCCCTCTTGGACAGTAAGTGTCCCAAGTAGACCACTTGCTGGACACAGAATTGTAATTTAGAAGGGGACACCTTGTGCCCCATCTCGGCCAGAAAATACAGAACTGTAAGTGACGCACGTTCGCAGTCACGTTCAGAACGGGCTGTAATTAACAGATCATCGACATACTGGAGTAGGGCAGTGTCAGTTGGCATGTGAATATTGTCTAGTTGTCTTTTCAGTGCTTGACTGTAAATGCTAGGACTTTCTGTGAAACCTTGAGGTGCTCGTGTGAATTTATAGCTTCTTCCATTTAAACAGAATCCGAAAAGGAACTGGCTGTCTGGATGAATAGGGACACTAAAGAATGCGTTCTTGAGATCGATAACTGTAAAGAACGTGGCTTCAGAATCAAAAGCTGTCAATAGTGAGGAAATATCTGGGACTACTGGGTACTGGGGTATGATACACTTATTAAGTTCTCGAAGGTCGATCACTAATCGATAAACTGGAGGTGCATTGGGATCAGTACGTTTCAGAATCGGAATGATAGGAGAATTACATACATTGGAGTCAGTTTCTACAACCACTCCTTGAACAATAAGTTCGTTAATAATTTTGGATAAGGCTGCTACAGCCTCAGGTGGCAATTTGTACTGCTTCAGAGTGACACGATAGGGTGTAATGTGCATACAACCTACATCAGTTGGACCTTGCGCCCATAAATGCTGTGGTACATTCAATAATCTTGGATCAAAATCACGTAATACATAATGACCTTTAAAATCTCGCAGGAACAGGCGGACCCCTTCTGGGGAGCAGCAAATTATGGCACCTAATTCTTTCAGTGTCTTAATGCCTAACAAATTTTCTGGACAAGACTTCGTAAGTAACAAATCAGTAGTTCGGGACAGTGGACCAACTTCTAGAGTAACTGGTTTCGATATTTCATTAACAATAGGCTTTCCTGAAAATCCAAGGGAAACATTTCTTGAGCCTGAGAGCGGAGCCCCTGGAACCTCGTCATGACTGATGGTAGTCCTACTTGCCCCTGTATCAATCAGAAACTTTCTGTCTTTCCCTAATACTTGACTATGTACATAGGGACCCTCTTGATCTACAGGAATCTCGATGAGAGGCAAGCCAACCTCCCTCTCTAGGCTGTTTCATGAATATGGCTGATAATCTGGATACTCTGACTGTGCATACTGGTACATCTGCTGTGTAACGTGTTGTGTTGCAGCGATAGGCTGCGGTACTGTAACTGTCTGCTGTGCATTCTGCGGTGGCTGGGAAGTCTGTAAAACTTGTTCTTGTCTAGGCGGACGTGGTCTTTCTTTAGTCTTACCAGTAGCTATGTTGTGTTTCAGAACTGCAAACTCGTTTATAAAATGACCTGGCTGTTTACAGTAATTGCATGTCCCTTTAACGGGAGCTGCAGGATGACTGGCTTGATTCGGACCCCTCTTCTGACTGTCTTGTGGAACAGACTGTGCAACTAATACTTTCATTTTCGTGTCTTTCATACGTCTTCTTTCATGTTCCTGCTCTTCCCTGATTCTGTTCTGGTGATACTGGAGCATCTGGAGCATCTGTGACGGAGTATTAGCTTGCCAGGTACTTTCGACTTTCAGGACTCAATTTTTAACTTGTGGACTTGAATTCTCGACTAGTTTGGTAACAAAAAGATGAGGGTACGATTCACTACTTGTTTTCAGACCACTATTAATAATAAAACATTTCTCAAACCTAGAATAAAAATCACTAGTATCTTCGTCTTGTTTCTGTTTACAGGCTGAGATGGCATCCCAATCTTCCTTTTTCGTGGCTAGTAATCTTGGCAAGACTTGTATTAATAACTCGGGCAAAGCTTTAGCTTTATCCCCAAGACCGGTACCTGGAACTCGTGTATTATCTTCAGCTTCTAGAGCTGTCCAATCTATCTTTTTCTCTCCCACCTCCCATTCTTTCTCTTTTAGTTTTTCATATATGCCCGCAGGCAACAGGACCTTTAACATTTTAATGATATCAGGATACGTGTATTCTCCCATACGGAGCATGTCCTTTAATTCACGGTGGAACCCTGCTGGATCTTTATCGTGACAGGGAATTAACTTTTTCATCTCCAAAAGTTCTATTTTCGTGATGGGGGTGTAAACAAATACTCGTTCTAGACCACCCCCCGTTGTCCTAACTGGATGTACTTCTCGTAACGGATTCTGCCTATCTATGTAGAATGACTTCCTTACTGGGGGTGGAACGGGAACAAAATGCGGAGTCAGGAACGTACTGTATTTGTGGCGCTGTTCTAGGATGACATTAATTAAATCGGTACCTAGACCTTTCCATCTGTACTGGAGTAACTCGTTCAATACATCATGTAAAGGACCTGGATCAGAATGCTGAACCTCATACAGTGTAATGAGGTGCTGAATCATATACATACCCACCAGACGCTGCTCGGCTGGGGGCAGTTTCAGGAACATTTGTACCACGATTTCATCTGGAAACGTGGTAGAATCACTAATCCATCGGACTGCTGATCGGGCTAGTTCTTGTTCATGCATGGTATTAAGTTCACTATAACCTATTCGTGATTTCAGAATTTTATCGGTAGCTTGGAACACTTGCTCAAGAGAACATTGTTCTGGCACTGGAGGAGAAAAACTTTTCTTGTAATCTGGACGTGAATGTCTGTCGGAAAGTCTAGTTCTACCTACATACGCTATTCTGGAGGGATTCTCGTCGTCTACCTCTTCAGTAGAAGAGTCGTCTTCTTTCTCGGTTGCTTGTTTTGCTTCTCGTTTCTCGTGCAACTTTATTATTTCCCTACGAATTTTCTTGTACATACTCTCTATGCAGTTTTGTGTCTTGTGTTTTCCCTCGGCTATATTGTCACTCCACCTGGTCAGGACTTTCATTTCTTCTTGATCTTTTTCCGGACAATCTTGCTCTCTAATTAAACAGTTAATTAGAAACTTTAAAATCATGAGCTGAGTCTCGACTTTTCTTTGAACCATGGCTTCGTGAATACTTTCTGGATTTGCTCCTGTACGGATAAAATGATATATTCTGTCTAGATGTTCTCTCATATCGGGCAGGGTGTCCAAATAGTCGGTCACCCGTCTTAAACGTAATGAATATATGACCATATGACCTTCGCCTGGAACTGGATCATAACGACATTCGGTAAGTGCTCGCTTGATATCTACGTATGTATTCACTTTTGGCGTACGCTGTAACGCTAGTTCATGTAGCGTCATACGTCTGTGTTGAGGCGGGGTACCAGGAGAATCTCCCCCCGCGGCTCCTAAACTAGAATCGTCGGTGTGTACTGTACGTGCTGGTAGAGTGACTGACGAAACGGGTACATGTACTGTGGGCTGGGCCGGGGGTGCTGTAACGGGTGCTGTAACATGAACTGAACCCACGGAACCAGCAACTGGAGGAGCAGGAATTACATTATTAACGGGAGCAGGCGGAATGGGATTTGTATATTCTGGAACTGTATCGTCCAAATAGGACGAGAGAAAAATATCAGCTGCGGTTGGTTTATGACGTAGCTTAATCGGGACCAATGGCGGCGGGAAATTACAGGGTGCTTCCGGGGTTGCCTTCGGCAAGCCCTCGGCAAGAAGAGGATACATGCCCCTTATAAGAGCATTTCTCTGTCTGTCTGACTGTTCTGCTCTAACTCGTTCACCTTCTTCTAGAAGTTCCCTTTCTTGGGCTCTCTCTGAGGATTCCCTACTTAATTCTGTTTTTCTGAATTCTTTTTCGGTTCTTTTATGAGATTCTTTACGCCATAACTCGATGGCATCTTTCTGGGACTGTCTAGCTTTCTTTTTCCATAATGCTTCTTCTACTCGCATGATGCACTCGGCATCCCATGTGCCTGATACAGGCCATCTATATTTCTCTTCTAGATCCTTGGTATAGTCGACCCATAAATCTAAATACAATATGGCACTTAAGCCATGCTTATGATACATAAAATGTCCTGGACTGTCCCTAGGCGGGACAGGAACTGATTCTTCGAGTAACCCTTTCCGGGTTCCTATCTGACGTAACTTGGAAAACAGAGGCATTCTAGACTTGAATCAAAACACAATACAATACACGATAAACACAGTAATGAATAGCAAAACAAATCACTCATACCACGACATTAAAATACATTAATAACATTAATAACAGTTCGAACAGAATATTACCTGGTACATTTTAAAACAGAACACATGAATTTCTCGAGAACAGACTTACTAGAATTACTGGATGCACTGCTAAAACAGTACAGAACATACCGGTCCCATAAAGAGACACGTCGGACCCGTATCCACCTAGGTGAATACTTCGGACTGGATCTGTGTACCCAAACCCATCGGACCAGAGACAAATTAATTGACCCTGTCTAGATACTACCCCAGCAACGGTACTCACCGGGCAGCAAGAACGGAAGGCCTCGGACTGGACTGGACTGCTACGACGTCGGACTACGAACTTCGGACTTCAGTTACAGGTGGGCCTCCGGATACCTCGGACCTTGTACTCTCGGCTTGGGCTCTGGTCGGGACTCGCCGCATTCCTCACCGCCTCGTCTGGATGCTGGACCGCAGTCTCCGTCTCCTCCGTGGGCCTGAGGGATACTTGAAGCAGAAATATCTGCACGTGCACGGTATGGTTCCGTCACGGCTGCAGAGGGTCAGGGGGCCTGCGTGGCTTCGCCGGCGCGTGGGGAAAGGGCAAGTCCCTATTCGGGCGCCATTATGTGGTAAATAAATAATTAATTACCGGTACTATTTTTGAATACATTGAATAAAACAGATAGCTCAATAAATAAGAGACAGGATTCGAGGTATCTGAGTCTAACAGGCTTTAATCAGGCATGAGGGAAGGGACAGGAACGGGATAGCCTGCACGGAAATAGAATGGATGGCAGCTGCAATGCCTCATCGACAGTGCAGCATATATATAGTATAATACATTACATTACATTGCATACAATAGGCGTAGCAGTAGGCGTAACTAATGACAAACGTAAGATATGGAGACATGGGTGTGGAAAGAAGGCGTGTACAGGGCGTGCACCGAGACATGTGATGTGAAACGTCATAGAAATGTCATGAGTGGGCGGAAACATGGAGGGGGCTACCTGAGAGCAGCTGGGACCTTTAACCTAGTGGTGCGCGCAAACGGGCAATGACGTGTTACCAGGAAGAACTGGGGGCTATGACTTCTGCACTAGAAGAGGAGACTAAAGTCTGCGGTGTCAGGACGACATGTACCTATGGCATATCTGGTATCTTGTGTTTGGAGTACATGTTGATAGAAACTAAAAGTTATCAGGGCAGAGGCTACTTGACTCTAAGGCTGGTGCATGCATATATTCTTCGTGTAATGCGTGGGCTATGAATCTTCTATGAATATTAATACAGTATTTCTCTTACATGGAGACAGAAAGACTAGACCATGGCTGGAACTGTTGATGCAGTTCAGTAGCTTAGGAATGCAGAGAAGGAGTTGAACTGATAACTAGAAGCATAACATACTCTTGGCAGACAGACAGGCAGAGCTGGGCACCGCGCTGCGCGAAAGGAAGTAAGTGAAGGGTCAGGGATGCAGGTGGGGGCTGTATCGCTCCTCGGAGCGGGTTCAGAAGACTGGAGCTTGAATCTGGTGTCCGGGCCCTTTTGAGGCCTAGAAACGGGGACAATGCGGTGAATTAACGTGCACACTGTAAACGTGGCAACATAGACCTAATACTCGTTGCTTTCACGAGAACTGGAAATTGGCATACTAGAGTTGGACACAACTATAATTGCGTCTTTAATCGATCATAGGGGGATACATATGCATATTTAATCATGCACATATAACATAGGATGGGGAACACGTAGGCACATATAACATGGCAAAATTTACTTTTCCACATACCAAGCACATGCAACTACACAAGCTGCAACACCAGCATTAACTGTACCACAACCTACACCAATACAAGCAGCAAAAGCCTGGATCAAAAACAAAGAAGAAAAAAAATAAATTAATACTACATTTCACAAACAACATAACAAATGAATAAACAACACACAAATTTACCCCCAAAATCACATCCACACAGATGGGCCATCAAAAAGGGCAAAACGGACAAAAGTACGGGTTGATTTGCCCACCGGGGGGGGGGGCCAGAAAATCTAAATTTAAAATCCGACCCACCTGAAAGCGACCCTTGCCCAATGGGTCACTTCCTACAATCTAAAATAAGATCCCTGGTGCTAGTGGGGGCATTTCCACCGCACAATCGCAATGCTGTGCGCGACCGTGAGGCAGAAATGCCCTGCAAAGAGACATCAGAAGAGAGGAAATTCACTTACCTCTCCCCTGATGCCTCTTTGCAGCCCCAAACCCCCCCCAAATATCTCAAAATCAACCTAACACCTCCAGGCGCAGGAAGCAAATGGCTTCCCGACCGCCTGGGAATCCCTGAAGATGTTGGCGCGTGCTGTGCGCGTTGACGTCATCAGGGATTCTGGTGGGGAGGGGGGCAACAGAATTACTGTGGTTAACTGTGATGCTGGACAGAGGAACTTGCATCCTTGATTTTCACAAGCGCAATCCAAAAGAAATTCCTATGACCAGGAGCTTCTTTCTCCCCATCTGCTGCTCTCATCAGTCTCTGACCATTTATACACATAAGAGGCATGTGAACTCACACAGAAGATCCCCGTTTGGCAACGCCCACCAACTAGCAGAGTGCACCATCTTTCCTAAATTTACCCACTATGACGGACAGCTCACTCAAGGGACCCCTGCGCACATCGGTGCAATGGCATAATAACACACACAAAGGTCACTAGAGACAAAGCAGGTGATCGAGTTGCAGCACAAATTCAGGAAAACATTCATCAGCCCAAAAACATTTGTGACCTTCCCACTATGATGGACAGCTCACACAAGGGACCCCTGCGCACATCTGTGCAATTGCATAGTAACCGACACATGGACACTGGAGACAAAGATGGCGCTCGAGTTGCAGCACAAATTCAGGAAAACAATCCTCAGCCCAAAAACATTTGTGAGCTTCCCACTATGATGGACAGCTCACTCAAGGGACCCCTGCGCACATCAGTGCAATGGCATAATAACACACACAAAGGTCACTAGAGACAAAGCAGGTGATCGAGTTGCAGCACAAATTTAGGAAAACATTCATCAGCCCAAAAACATTTGTGGCCTTTCCACTATGATGGACAGCTCACACAAGGGACCCCTGCGCACATCTGTGCAATTGCATAGAAACGCACACATGGTCACTGGAGACAAAGATGGCGCTTGAGTTGCAGCACAAATTCAGGAAAAAAATTATCAGCCCAAAAACATTTGTGAGCTTCCCACTATGATGGACAGCTCACTCAAGGGACCCCTTCGCACATCGCTGCGATGGCATAGTAACACACACATGGTCACTGGAGACAAAGCATGTGTTTGAATTGCAGCACAAATAAAAAAAAAAAATCAGCCCAAAAACAATAGTGAGCTTTGCCTAGGCAGGACAGGTGTGTTTTTTAGCCACTTCAGATAAACACAAACTAATAGAAATGAAGGACAGAGGCACTTGCATCCTTGATAAATATTAGCACAATAACACTATTTTCAAAATGTCCCCCATAAGCATTTTCTTTTGAAAAAACGACCATTCCTCAACATATGAGGCACACAAACACATCTAAATAATGATCCCCCAGAAAGGGGAGCGACCCTTCCCCAAGGGGCCGCTCCCCGAACAACGAAAGTGGCAAAAAAAAAATATTAAATCCCTAATATTCCAGCTGCACGATCGCACGATCATGCAGCAGGAATGCTCTAAAGTTGCATCGAGGGAAAGGAAAGGCCTTTCCTTCCCCTCGATGAACGTTTCAAAATATTCCCCCCTGCCCCAGCCGCAAAACAAACTTCTTTTCAATCCGACGCGCAGGAAGCAAATGGCTTCCCTGCGCGTCGGTAAACAAAAGGAACCCCCAGTGACGTCAGCGCGCCTCGCGCGCTGACGTCATTGATGACGCGGGTGGGGAGGGCGGGGGGAGGCAGGGGAAGGTCTTCCCCTGCCATCCCGCTGAAAAGCAAAAAATCGGGCAGACTCTGGGGGAGCGCTGGCGCTTCCCCCGAGGGTGGGGCTCATGACGAGCTGGGCTCGTCATCAGCGTGCGAGCGCCCTGCTCCATGACAAGCCCAGCTCGTCATCAGCCCCGAAGGGGTTAAGGCTCGAAATGGCGTCGGCGGGTGGAGCTCCAAAGAACCCAACTGTTGCGAAGGATCGCTCCCGCACCAGTCGTGCCCGCAAAGCAGAAACGCCGCAATACCCATTGATTTTGACACTGCTCCATTTTTACAAGGGTGGCGTAAATATGGGGGCGTGTCAAAAATAAGACCAGGGGAAATCTGGTCTTAAAATGGCAAAACGAGGAGAAATGCTTTTTTTCTCCTTGTTTTTGCTGTTTCTATGTGTGCTGCACAATGCAGCACACAGCAAAACAGCAAAAAGGACAAGAAATAAAGAGCAAAACGCCATGAATGATTGTTTATGTGCAGGAAGGTGTCTCTTCCTGCACATAAACAATCTTTTTAAAAAATGACGAGTTGCAACTTCTATGTGTGCTGCATGCTGCAGCACACATAGAAGTTACAAATCACCATTATGGATTGTTTATGTGCAGGATGAGACACCTTCCTGCACATAAACAATCTTTCCCTGCAATGCAGGCACCCTTGCGCAATGGTGCAAGAATGCCTATGTTGGTGCTAGGCAGCTACATTTAGCGCCAGCGCTAAGGGAAGGGCAGGAGTGCACTTTATTCTTGTGAATACGGTGCATCCCTGTGTTTGGAAACTGGCAGAGTGAAGCGTTCTTGGCTTAACGCCACACTCCAACAGTTTCCAAGTAAATGTGCCCATGTCCCTTCGCCAAAGCGGACGTCTGGCATGGACCTTCAGGATGCGCCTTGCAGAGTGACCTGAATGAGTGCTTGGTGCATGGGATGTAGGCCCTGTGAGGGCGGCAGCTTGAGGGTCTACTGGCTCATGTCCCTCACAGCAGCATGAGATCCATCTCCTTGACATTATAAGAGCTGGACTCCTACTCTCAGGGGTGAATGGAAAGTGTATTCATTGCCTTTCCTGGAGTTTGACTTCTACCCCGAGGGGTGCAATAGATTTGTATTGTATGCCTGTCACAGAGCTTGAGTCCACTTGACTTCTGCGGTGTGCAAGGAAGAAGTGCAGTGCTGAGTCAACAAGCAATCCCCATCTCTCTCTCCTGCCCTCAAGCAACCATAGCCCAGTTTCTAAAGGGGGGTCAGCTGGGTAAGTCTCAGCCCGTAGATTCTCTGAGTGCAGTACTCTGAACACAGCCGTCTGGCTGCACTTGAGCCCTGAGAGACACCTTGCAGGATGGAAGCCAGTGTTGACACGTCCTTTACTCTCGTGGTCTGTGCAAGTCTGACTGTACAGCTAACGCTAGCAGAGGAATAGGTTAGAATCAGAGTGCTGCATGCAGCCACAACTTGGATTTTCTCTGTAACACTTTCTCCCTTGTACTTCCAGTGTTTCTACAATTCAGAAATTCAATTGCATTCAATTGACAGCTAAAAATTAAAAACAACTTGAAAATGTACTTCCCTATTTATGTCCAATATACAACAACACCCTCCCCAAATGTACTACGAGAAGAATCTCTATGCAAATGTATCCACAGACGTTTCTGCTCCGTAAACATATTTCTGGATGATGATCTACACATTGAAGGCCTCTAAGTGCCTTTGAGCATTACGCTGACATAAAGACTCAGGGTCTCATACACAGAGCAGAGGTATTCTCTAATTGTGGGGACAAAATTAAGCACTGACTTTTTGTGAACTGCCTGTGATTATGTGGTGCACCGTGTGTAGTAGTAGGTTGCACTGTAAAATCCCACTCTTCTGGGGTCGCAGAACGGCCAAACTAATGAATAAAAATGAGTTAGGTGACTATTTGCGACCACCTGTAATTGGCTATAAACATAGGCATGGTGTCCTGCAGGGGACAGTCGATCAATATATTCGAAGGTCAAAGGTTCCAATGGTTTGTGACCGCAGTTATAGTGACAGAGCATTGATACACCTGGCTGAGAATCATAGTTCAGAGAGGACACCCTTTTCACCTCCGCACTATATAATTCAGAATTAAAAGAGTCACAAAACCCCTTTTCCAAAGAACAAGAGGAAGTAAATACATTGTAAAAAGCCCTTTTATATCACTGATCCTGTGATTTTGCAAATTACACATATGTGCTGGAAGTAAGGTGTGCAGGGGTGCTGCACTACCTCGAAAATAATGGTGCTAGAGTTCAGAAGGTGAATAAGCAATAATAATGACATTGCATTTTGTATTTCAGTTGTCACATTTGCAGTGTGGTTAAAGACAGAAGTAAAATGTCAGGCAATGTCTTCTGACAAATTGCTGCTTACTCTTAACATGGATATTGTTCTTTACTTTTCTTTCTCTGATTGCAAAGGCAGAGAGTTTTGTAAAGTGAACTATCTGACAATCTTGCATGGGTACAGAGCGTGTGAAAGAAAAGGCTGCAAGATGTCAGAGTGTTTTTCATTCATACAATAAAATGTAAATATCTATAAATGTACTGTACAAACATTTCAAAATATGACAGCAGTTAGATAAGAACAAATTCAGCACATTTGTTTTTAAAAAACTGTGTGGTGAGACGGAAACAATTATTTACATAGGGTCGAAACAAATCGAGAACATTTACTTGGTGATGTGCAAATGTTAAATATTTGCTAAAACCCAATTTTCACACACCATTTGTGCGCTATATAGTATTTTTCAACAAAACCGCCGGTCAGTGCATATGTTGTGGCTGTGTCAAATGGAGAATGTGCTGTCTGTAAATGACAGTGTGCTCCCACGCCGTGCTTTAGTAATCTATGTGTGACAGTGTGATCCACAGTGCACACCAGTCTACATACCACACCCTTCCACGCCCCTGGTGAATGGGTGAGGCTCATTAGCCGTTCTTGACCTTTGTGAAACGCTTGCATTTTTCACAATCCCTATGACTTCTGTGATATGTGTAACACTGATGGCAACACCCCCACTCTGAAAATGGTTGCAGCACCATTAAAATCACATGATTATGAGTGCAAAGGAGCCAAGTACTTGAGGCACGCTGAGGTCAGATGTTCGTATGAAGTCTTTCCACATTCATTATTAGTGAGCTACTGATGCCAAATCACTGCTGCGTGTAGATGCCAAACTTTGCCACAGTTTAATTGTTTGTAAAAGAATTGCAAAAGAAGTTGAATTGCAAAAGAAGTCTGCAAAACTAGGTCAAAAATAAATTCTGAATCACAGCCATTTGTTGGAAAGCCTTTGATATACGGTAAGGAGACACCTTCTCTCACTTTGGCGCCTTCTTCCTCAGGCTGCAGTAGGCGCGCAGCGCTTTTAAATTGGCATTTTTACTCGTTTTTGTATGTTTGTCAAAAATGTGATTTCTCACCTGTTTTTTAATCAGCGCCGTAGCGCCCACATTCTTGCACCATAATCGTGCCCCCCACCGCTTGCAGAAGCGGAGCGCTGTCACCTGGCATAATTATTCTGGGCAGGAAGTTGGGTCGCCATATTGGGGCTGCTGCTTTGCAGCGCGCCACCTCACTCAGCGCTCTAGTTCTCCGTGTGGAGAATGAGGAGGCTGTACTTAAGGCGAGCTGGTGGGAGCTGCTCGACCTTACGGTAAGGAGACACCTTCTCTCACTTTGGCGCCTTCTTCCTCAGGTTGCAGTAGGCGCGCAGCGCTTTTAAATTGGCATTTTTACTCGTTTTTGTATGTTTGTCAAAAATGTGATTTCTCACCTGTTTTTTAATCAGCGCCGTAGCGCCCACATTCTTGCACCATAATCGTGCCCCCCACCGCTTGCAGAAGCGGAGCGCTGTCACCTGGCATAATTATTCTGGGCAGGAAGTTGGGTCGCCATATTGGGGCTGCTGCTTTCCAGCGCGCCACCTCACTCAGCGCTCACCAATGATTTAGCATATTTGGAAATGTTCCGTATTTCTGGCTGGCCTCTGTACCTTGTTTGCAATAACAATCATATGAAAATAAAACGCAGTGGTAAGCTGTGCTGTGTTTTGGTACTTGAAGATCTAAGGCCCTTGCAACCCTATTTGGATTGCTTTTAGTGGTATTTTGTTGCAGAGAAAAACATTTATTTTTAAATCCATGCACACATTACTCTCCTAACCATCACTTCTTTCTTGAACCCGTGTTTAGGTTTGTAGATACTCCAAACCTTTCCACCATCGAGTCTGATTGCCTTACTTAATGTAAACTGCTCGAATGAGACCAATTAAAAAATCATTTTAACTTTTCAATGGTAATTTTATGCACACCCACTCTCCAATTTTGCGTCCAATTCATGCACCTCTGTATTTTATTTTTACCTTCTCAGATATTCCCTGATGAAATGTACCTCCCTTTCCTTACTATCACCCTCTTTAAGCCACCACTTAATAAACTTGGATACAAATTTCCAACCTCTCAAAAACTTTAAGCAGCCCTTTTCATGTCACTCAACGCAGTCGCTCTTTTTAAAGTAAGGTTGAGTGGGGTTGGAAATTGGTATAGATTTCTGCAGAATCAAGGGGGAAACCACTGAATAAAGATTTATTTTTGTAAAAATTGCAGAGACAACGCATTGCTGCCTTTCTGCGGTCGAGTGGCAGACGATCTTTGAATTTGGACATAAAGCCTTAAGGGCTTCTAATTTTAAGCGTATGTCTTTTTTGTCATGATGGATGGTGTATTATACACCTAAGGCCCTCAATAGAATGTATCCGGAATTAGAAGATAGATGTTTTTGTTGCCGGCAATTAGGAGATTGGCTGAATACTTTTTTCACCTGCCCATTTTTGACCCAATTTCGGCAAAAAATATTTTGTGCTCTTTGTAGAGGTTTTCAGATTCGAATAGACCCGGAGGTAGCAGTGACACTTTTCGTCCTGTCAAAACAGAGGCAAATTTCCTCAAATATAAAAAGGCAAGGACGCTTTTTTTTATTTCATCCCCAGTGGCTTGATCTTTGATTCTGCAGAACTGGAAGACAAATAGAGTCCCTACATATCAAGAATGGCAGAAGAAAATGATCTGTACCAGGAAATTTGAAGAAGACTGTGCTAAAAGGGTTGGTGCTGCTAAAAGGTTTATGCAAGTTTGGATTTTCATGGAACAACTAGAGAAGGACTTGTAGGGCTGCTTTGATGGAGCCTACCTATTATTATAGAGAATGGAGGGAGGATGGCATAGGAGATAAAAGGAAACACTCAATGATTTATGCCAGGTGGGATCCAGGCGATAGATGTTTACCATTTTTTTCTGTTTTATGTAACATCACAAAGCGCAATCTACATCTACTCCAGTCATAATGCACTTCATCTTTATTTAAGAGCGGGTCCCTTACTTGTATCATATGCAGTATGAAGTCTACTCTATTGTATCAGAATTATTATTATTTTCCATCTTTTATTATTTATGACGTAATGATGTAATGAAATATTCTTATTCTTTTTGTTTCCTGCTCAATAAAAATAAGGTAAAAAAAAGAGTAACTTTATGCGCACCCACTATCCAATTTTTAACTAATGATTAGTTTCTTTACCTCACCTACGATTCATGTACCTATGTATTTTATGTTCACCTTCTCAGATGTTCCCTGATGAAATGCACCTCCCTTTCCTTACTATCACCCTCTTGAAGGCACCATGTAATGAACTCAGATCCTAATTTTCAACCTCAAAAAAATTCAAGCAGCACTTTTTATGTCATGGAACATGGTGCTGTCCTATATGTGAGTAAAGACACCAGCAGTTCATTCTTCCAACATATTCTCCTTTTCACTGCAAATTCAATGGACTCTGATACATTTTTTGAACCTCTTCACTTCTTTCTGTCATGACATATTCCACACCTCATTCGGTATTACTCAACCTTCTTGTTATAGATCGGTACGCCAAGCTTGGAAGGGTGGGCGGGCGGGATTGGGTGATTTTATTTTAAAATATCACCTGGGGTTGAAGGGTTGTAGGCACATGCTGCCGAGTTCTTCTGTGGCCTGCAATTTTCAGGAGATAATACAAATGGCTACATCCGTTCCCAGCCACTGTGTTTTTGAAAATAAAACTGCTGCAGCGGGAACGGGAGGCATGTTTTAAAGTTTGCAGTGGGCAATCATGGCACCGTGGCAATCAAGAACCTCCTGATGGAAGAGCCCCTCGCACAGCGGCAGTGTTTTTTAATTAAATTGATCAGATCTGCTGCAACCGGATTGACCCGACCCACCCGTCACCGGCAGCCAGGCTGAGAGCGAACCACGGACCTCGGCAGACAAAGGAGTTGTTTACCTCAGCCCAGAGCACTGTCAATTGTCCACTGAGAGTCAGGGTCGGATTGGGATTACAATTTGGCCCGGGCACTGCCAAAAAAAAGTGGCCAACTTTCGCGGGGCGTGCACTTTCATGAGTATTTGGTTACTCTCAGAGGTCTCATTTGTAGAGAAATGGTTGGTGAATTAGGCATTTTAAAGCTTACAGAGCCAGTAACATTGGTAAATACTAGGAGCACTGCTGTTCTAAAAACTGAATATTTACTTGCAGTCTTAACGCCTTGCACAATGTAGTTATATACTCTTTCCCAACCGGCAATATCCTTGACTCTGATCATCACATAAATCAGAAATCTAGTACAACGTCAAGGGGAAAGGATAAGATAGGATTCTCTGGGAATAGAACATGTAATAACAAAAGTAAGAGTAAGAGCAGCTCTGAACCTCTACCTTGGAGAATAGAACCTCTAATGACAAACAGTAAAGAAATACATTTTGCATATCAGCCATAAAAACATTTAGCAAAACATTCAAAAGAAATGATATCTAGCTCCCGCACTTTTCCCTAAATGTAAGTACCTTTTTCCGCCTTGTCTTGCCGCCCCTTTCTTTGTGTGCATTATTCTAGTTAGACAGTGATCCCCAGTTCTGCTTGGCAGTATCAACTGGGTCTGGGGTAAAAGAGGAGGTGAACAGAGAGGTAAAGACACTGCACGCCCTGTGGTTGTTCTAGTGGGGCGATGGCGCTCTAAGGCGCTCTAAGGCAGTATGCTAATATTATAAGGTGAACTTAGGCGTAAGTGCTGTGCAAAAGGGTAGGGAGAACCATCCCTCTCCCTATATTGTGGTAAACCGCAGACAAATAATTACAAGGTCCCCTGCACACGCTAGTGGTGCATAGATTTAAGTTAGTACAGTAATGAGTGTAGGAAAGAAAGAAACACTGTTCATCAACTGCTTTGTGTGGTTCCAGGATTTATTGTCCTTGTTGTGCATTCCTTGGTACAGAATCATAGCCTAGCCAACACGTGTTTCATCGTTACCATGAAGTACACAATGCCTCCTTCAGGGCTAAATTCCTATGATTACAGTCCTTATTGTCGGTTGTACTTCCGTCCCAAAGGTAAATAGTAGTGGATGGTCTAAAGAGTAACAGAGACCAGAATTCCATTTAATTAAAGTTTCTGCATGGAGCGCATTATATTTACTGTGGTACAGATGAGAATTCAGAATATGCAGCTACTAATTACTCTGAAACCCTATTCGTAGGGTTATGGCTGTCAGCCTGCTTTGAGTGTGTTGCTGCTGGTCACCCGATCCGGTGAAGTAGCTGGTGAAGTCTCCTGCACCAAATATGAAGCACGTTCTGTGGGCCACAATTGCCAACATCTGCTCAACCTTATAAAAAGTGCTTCACACTACATGGGATTTCATTTCTTTTTATTTGCAGATTATTTATTTACTTTTTATTCCACTAGTTCACCTCTTCTGCCTGAACCTGGAGTCCGCTAAAATTGTTATCCTTCCCATGCGGATGAAATGGCACCGGTATAAAATACTACTGCTTTCCTTGTACATATCCCTTCATGCCCATCCATACAGACAGCACTGCAGCCCGGAATCGTGCTCTCATGTGGTGCACCTGGATGGAGCCTCTGCACCCCAATAATATTAGAGTGTATTGTAACTCATAGAAGCACCGTTTGTACATGCATATTTTGCCGGACGGTACAGCAGCGTCTCCGGGCTAGATGTGCACATCTTTGATGTTGCTGCTATAGGTCTGGATGTGCAGACATCAGCGCTGTACAATATAACAGCAAAGATGTGCAACTAATACACAAAGAAAAAAAGATTACTAATATACTATTAACCTCTAATCTTGGGTTCCGGAGTAGCTTGCTACTCATAACAAAGCACTTCAACTCGTCGTCAGGGGTAGTAAGCGCTACATAAATACAATGTACATAGGCTTTCCTGTTTTCAGTTTCTATTTTTGGTCAATTCTGGTGGTGTTTTTTCAGTGTATTCCAGTGATTTCAATACCTTAAATATCAGTGGTTACACATTTTCGTGCCGTTAAAAACAACAGATACTGTGTTTTTCCAGGGTTTATGGAACATTTTGCTTTCATTATTGCTTGCTTTCTGCAATGATAGGGAATGGTATATAGGCAGTGTACTACAGTGTTTATGGGGTCCAAACACATTTTACAAATCAATCTTATTGTAGTACAACATACAATACTTCTTCAGTGAGTCTTTGATCATGCACACTCACTCTTTCCTTCCTATGTACACTGTCATCTGTGTAAAGGCCCTCTCCACATTGCCAATTGAGACAGGCAACGTCAAAACAGGCAGCACCCAATTTGCTAACTCTGGCCACTGACATAGCTTTCCATGCCAATACTGGTGCACCTGAAGATTGTAATTCCCTGCTACAGGTGATGTAATAAATGCATTGAACTGGGTGTATATGCCCTCAGCTTTATTGAAGCAGTCAAAAAAAATGAAGCAGCACTTATCAAAGTCCAGAGAAAATTCACCCTTACAGAAGGGATCTAGAACTTGTACAGATTTGTTGAATGAGCTATGGGATGAGTCAGAGAGTAGTGGTAGAGAATATAATGAGATTGGTATAGGTTAGTGTATTGGAGATGCTGAATTAGGAGTAAAGAAAGAAATATGAAGGTACATAGGTACATGGAAGGTATATATGTGTAAGGAAGGTAATATATCTTCTCTATAGTTTGTTCACTGGGTTCTGTAGGGCAAAGAGAGGCTGGGGATACCTGATTAAGCATACTATCTAGTTTAGAAATTAGTGTGGGGGCAGAACTGTCTGTGCAGAAAATCATACATTACAGGGGTCAAAATGTCTCATACTGCGAGCAGCAATGCTAACCCTGTACCAAGTATGGAAGCAAAAACTCAGTAATGCTGCAGATGTGCCAATGATTGACAGTCGGCGTCTGCTAAAACAGGAGTGTCCACCACAAGCTGGGAAGGCCCAAATCACAGTCAGATCTTCAAGACCTCCTGCCAAGCTGATGCAACGACTTTGCATTGACCCTGCCCCAAAAATTTTGTTGCTCCCGCTTTGAGCTTTTCTGCAGCAGCAAGCCCAATTCAGCTGGACTTGGTGTAGAAGGTATCTCGCTCTATGGAGCGCTCTACAACTACAGCCTGCAGCCTGCTAAACTGGAAGAATATGAGGTCCAAAGAAGTGACTATGTCTGAAGGTAGAAAGTGTAAAAAGTATCCAACTGGCAAGGGACCTTCTTTGGGTGTGAAATTCAAATATATCTCAGTTAGAGATTGTCACCAAATGTCAATGACTTCACCCTGACCTCGCCCAGAAGCTATCCAACAACTAAGTCCCTCTTCAGCCACAGTCGGTTGCCTTGCCCATTAGAGGATTTTTGACTTCCATTTCAACTCCATTGTGGTCAGCCATAGCTTGTGCTAAGGTACCAGTCAAATGCAACCAGATGATCATGGATCACTTAAAGCTTTTTAGTGCTATTTTCACATTTAACATAACTCCAGTTTCCCTTATTGGATTTTTGTTGTTGTGGTGTCAGTTGTTATTTTAATTATTAAAATGTACTCTGTTTTTCAAAATTGGGTTGGGCTTTTATGTGTGTAGTGTTTTGACTTTATTACTGTTTTAGCACTGCACAAATACTTTACATGTAAATTAAGCCCATCTTCTGTGTAGTAGCTACCAGAGGTTTGAGCTCAGGTTAATTTAGTGACTTTAAGGGTTCACCCTGAGAAGGGTTATGGGTATTACTGAGATGAGTGCTCACCCCCTCAATACATATCCTATAATCTTATGGTGATAGATGTATGGCAAATCAGGATTACAAATGTATATACTAATTTAGGCGTTATCTGTATTGTTTCCATCACATTTCTGTTAAGTAGATAAAGATGGATTTGATTTTGATTGCCCCCCATAGTGCCTCTGATTCTAATGTTACTTAGACACACTGTTATTCTTTGCTATTTGTGCTGAGTGAACTCTAATCCTCCGAAGTAGCGTGCTGTTTGCTGCTGCATGGTGCTTCAATGCCTTGCTAGGGATAGCCAGAGCTATATAAATACAATGTACAGTTGAACCAAATGGTTTGAACAAAAAATTGCATTTATTTTAACAGAACTTTTGAGGAAGACATTGGTCTTCTGTGTATATGTAGCATCTCAAACTTGAACACATCTGCCTAAAAGATTGCATGTTCCCTGCTTTCATTTATTTGGTATTGAAGAGTGCCTCATACTGATTGAGTGACTCAAGTTGGGCAGCATTTCTGGTGGTGGCAGTTCAGACTACTAAACAACTGCTGAGCTGCCAGGGGTAATAGAATCCTAGTAAGTGCCAGCATTGGAACTTTGCTATTAAATTCTGCCTCTGAGATAGTTTCAGTGGGATGTATGACGTTACAACGCAGGCTATTACAACGCCTGCCATTACAACGCGTTTTTTTACATCGCAATCCATTACAACGCATAGTGCTTTTGGGTGTTGGATAGTGAATAGTTTTATTTACTATTTCAACTCCAGTCCCAGTGGACACTAGGGAAGGTGTTGGATAGTAAATTAAACGTATTCCCTATCCTAGAGCGCCCCCCAGCGCAATGCGTTGTAATGGTTTGCGTTGTAATGACCGCGTTGTAATGGTAGTGCGTTGTAAAAGTTTCGTTGTAAAGGTTGTTTACCGTTTCAGTGCATCCAGTAATTCTTCTTTCATTTCTGTTGCACCTGCACACTTTTCAGCAGACACAATCTCTGAGAAACTTAATAAATACAATAATGAAATATGCATCTTCCTCCTAAAAATCTGAGCCACAGATTTCAACACGGCGTACTGCGAAGCAAATCATAAAATCTGGTGGAGAGGAATAACCAAAGACACTAAAAACAAAAGAAGAGGTGTCAATATATGCCTCATAACTGTCAGGTTAAACACCACATGAAAACAGACAAAAAGAGACGCACGGGCTGTGATTAACCTGACACAAAAAAGCGGCTAAAAAAAGAACACGTTATCTGACAATGGTGGAGATTAGGCCTGAGGGGTAGTGGGCCAGGATTTGTAAATCAGACGAGGCATAGTCTCCATACTAATTACTAACCTTTAAAGGAGACCGCCGCATTCTAGATTATTTTTGCATCAGGTGAAATAACATGCTGGTTGAATTTCACATTTCCAGCCGCCTACAACACAATGTGCCAGGTGACCTTGCTGTGGTGAATGATTTTCACTTTCCCCTCGATCCAGTTGGAACTGGAAAACAGTTACTGAGTGGTGGTGTGGCAAGTCTTTCCCACCTGTTTTTAAGCAATATTCCTCTCCCTCCGCAGTGGCGAATCCCCTCCACTCCTCTATGGGCTTCCAGGAAATGTACCTTGGGTCAGATTGCATTGCTAATGAGGTCTTTTGCAGCGTAGGCCCCCAGGTTGTCACCATCGTGACTCCGGTGGAGCACGCACTGCACAGTTTAAAGTTAAAACTATGTACGTTTTTAGAAAGAACGAGGGCTGGTTCCTATCTGCACACATACACATATAAAAACGGATTATATTGGCAATAGGAATATTAATTGAAAATGCACACCTAAGCAGCTGCAGGCATAACAATTGCAGAGGAATTCTCAGAGGTGCAACTATAGCCACTTTTGGGGGGAAGGGTGTCATTCTACCAGCAATAGGCACTCTGCCTGAGACAGGGGCTGAGTCAGCTTCCCGGGCACACACACAGCCACACCTGAGTACTTCACAGGTCTTTAAAAGACCATTTATGTGTGAACGAGTCTTTGTTGCTTTTCCAAACCCTTCATCTCCATTCTGGAGATGAAGGGTATGAAAAAGCAACAAAGCCTCGTTCACATGTAAATGGTCTTTTAACCCCTTAGCTGCGGGGTGTTTTCCCCCCGCTGTGCGGGGGGAGGGGGGCCGCGTGCGGCACCGCTGTGCTGGTGACGAGCTCAGCTCGTCAAGAGACACAGCGGAGCTGCCCTCATGACGAGCTGAGCTCGTCACAGCCACACCCGTTTTTGTACGTTCAGCACAGCGGGGAAATTATCACTGCGTGCGAACGTTCCAACGGCTGTGACGAGCTCAGCTCGTCATGAGGGCAGCTCAACCGTCCCTCATGATGAACTGAGCTCGTCACTAGCACACAAGGGGTTAAAGACCTCTGTAGTACTCGGGTGCGGCTGTATGTGTGCCCGGGAAGCTGACTCAGCCCGGATTGACACACACGACAACAGGGGAGGGGAGGGGAGGGGGTGAGGACGCTGAAGCCATTGCGTGCCTGAGAATTTTCCAAAATGGATTGGAGAGCCCTGCGGGCAAAGACTTGGTAGCTCTTCTCCCCAGATAAAAAGGGGCCCCTCCAGAAGTCAGCATGCTAACAGCCCTTTAAACACCACCCCGAGCTCCTGCACACAAACAGACCACCTGTGCACCATAGCCCAATCAGCAAGCAATATTTATCGAGCAACACAGAGAAACAAACAATGGAAAACCCTCAAAAAGAGCCAGTGCAGGCAGCAGGGAGGTTTCCGTTGTTCTAAACTTCCCCAAGCAACCTTTTCAGTACAGTTCAGCTTTGTACTGCTTTGGCTCCCTCAAGCGGCCAAGCAATATAAGAATGTGAAAAATCAGTGACACTTGTTTTTAACCTAGTCAGTTGTTTTTCAGGCAGTAGGGTACTGTCATGCACAATCGGTTAAACCAAATTCTGGACAGCCTAAATGTACAATATGTGAACTAACAGTAGTGGCTGGAACGCATTGGGAGTCTCCATGTGATGTAAAACAAAAAAAAGTTTTAAGACGTACATTCTCGCTGCTCTCCTGATCATCGTCTTAGTCTCTCCTCTCCGGGGCCGGAACTGGAGGCAATCAAGCTCCTTCCCCTAAGCCAATCACAACGCTGCAATGCAGTGTTGTGATTGGTCTGAGTGCCGTGGATCGGTGCTCAGCCATGGAATGGGGTTCTGGGCATGTTCTCCACACACGCTGTAATACAGCTTGCATGGAGAACATGCAAAGTGTGCATTACTGTTTTGGACGGCCCCAGAGGGTCGTCCAAAACACTTGGGGTGGGCAAACAACTCATCCCTGCTCTGAGAGCAGCGCAGCCTGCCTACCCCGCAAAGCTGCTCAGCAGCATGAACAAATACAATGATAATACCCTCATATTATTATCATTGTATTTGTTCTTTCTTTCACTGCTTTGCAGCAGTGGAGCGACGCTCCTCCGCCTTAGCGGAGGAACGGCAACTGTTAATTTAGCATGAATTTCTGTAAGCTGAAAGGCAGCCCTCGATCTTATTTATGTTTTCTCATTTTTACCACTGCTTTGCTGGTATCTGAAGGCAACGTGGCTTTTAAGTACATTTGATGCCACATAGCAACAATACTCATAAATATATTCCACATCATTCCACATAATTCTAATCAGTATAATTGCATTCAACGCCACACAGTTCCACGCAACACATTATCATTCAACACAATTCAGCAGCACACGGCATAATTCAACACAACAGCACATTTACACAACACACCAACATACATCCAATACACACCACAATACTGCATCGTGCCACAAAATTCAACACACCACATAATTAAACTTCACAACATACCACTACACAAAACAAAATATCATTCCATATAATTACACTCCATGACACAAAATCCCACTCTACCTAATTTCAGTACACTCAAAACACATAATTACTATCCACATAATTTCACTGCACACCATGCCACATAATTCTACGCCACACGAATCCACAACTTACAATTCCAATCCAACCACATAATTCCACTACACCCTACATACCTCCACTCCATAACACATAGAAAAAAAAATTGTCATTTACAACTCCAATAGCTCTAACTCTTGGAAATGCGAAACCTATTGCATTGTCTATGCTTGTTTTTTTATAGTTGTTCTTTTTGACAGTTTTATATAGTGTGAGCTCACCCCAAGGCTATTTGAGCTCTATTGGTAAGCATCAATTATAATCCCCAGGTCAGATTTTTTATTTTAGGGCCTTGGAGATTAACAGGTACATGCATCAAAGCCTTTTGCGATCACAAACGGTGCGATTCGCAAAAATCGGCTGTTTGCGATTGCAAAATTAGCTTTTGCGATGCATTAACGGTCAAGGCCCTCGCAATTTTAGAATTCGCAGTTAATTGCGAGTTCTCAAATGCAATGCATGAAAGTGAAAAGATCTGTGATTTTGCTATTTGGGGAGCAAATTACCATGAAGTTGAACTTCATGGTAATTTGCAAAAAATTTGAAAAATGCACTTTTGTGCATTTTTTTAAGTTTCATGTTGCGCACACACATGCCCTTAGGGGCTGTAAGTTATTTGCCCAGAGTCACAGGATGTTGAGAGCAGGCGCTAAGACTCAAAACTGATCCCCAATCTCAGCAAACTCTGACGTTCAGGCCCTCATATGTTTATGCACAAGCAAGGCATGAAAGTGGAAGGATACTGTTCTTGTGAAGGACACTGGGGCCAAGGTAAAAGTGGCCTACAGCCTGAGCAATAGAACAATAGTGAGGGCCCTTAGTTTACTTATTAATCAACCCCTCCCCATCCCTCCTTTACCTGAGCAACAGAACATCACCTGGCCCCCACAGAAAGGCCCCAAAATAAAGCCACCCACCGTGCCCCCTGAATGAGAAGGGCTGTGGGCAAGGTGTAAAATACGACACTTAACACCGGTTCTGAGCTGCATGGGCCCCAGAGGGTGTGAAATGACAATGGCTTAATGGCCTGGTCCACAGGGAGGCAGATTCTCCTAATTACCTGATCGCCACCCCACATCAGGGGAGACAGTCTGGCAAGGCAGGGGGTCAGGGGTAGGCCACAGAATTATCGTGGCCCCCCAGCGAAGCTGCTTTACTATCCCAGTCCAGTGTCCTCTGTGGACTGGGGAAGAAGATGAAAACGGTCCACAGAGGGCACTGACAAGCCGGCCCTTCGGCCAATGCCCGACTGCCTGCAGTACTAATCCTTCCCTGCTGAGAGTGTACAGCATCTGCCAGAATCATGCGGCCTGTCGTTGGTTGCCGCAGGGGCAAGAGTCCGTGACTGCGGGCTGGACACGATCGGCCTGTTGCTACGTCACCGCCTCCCAAAGAAGGTACTTACTGTGCCTCATTCTTCTAGTTGTACTTAACTTTATGCCTTTAAAAGTGCACCGCTGTCATCCAGATCTGTCTGCGGTCGTGTAATTGAGAACTGTGCAGTTAGTAGTTTTGTGCGAAAGCGCACTAACTCGTTTTGGTCCGGGGTGACTTAGCGCTACTGATTGTGGGCCACTAAACTTGCAGGTAGCAGGCAGCACGGCCGACCCTGGGCAGATTTTAATCAGCGTGAGCTAAAAGTCTTTATGAAATAATACAGCCTCTATGTTTCCTATTGCTTCACTTTGCTGAAATAAGTTTCACTCATAGTCGTTGAAATGTCACTCATTCATAATTACTCTAAATTATGTGTCACGCATAGCAATCTGAAACCTTGTTAGCTATGTGATTGATATACTTACTGGAGAGATCTGAGTTTTTTCTAGTGGCAGTTTTGACTCTTCATAAACAAAGAGTGTTAATGTGACTGCTGCAAAACACAACTTTTAACACACAGACCACAGATTTGTATTTGATGTAGGTAGCCCAGTTTGTTAAAGATTTTGTCATAGAGATCCTTTTGTTACCTGCAGAACTAACAATCCCTTTAATATAGCACCGAGAGCTATTAACCAGCATCATATAGCTGAACTAAAACATAAAGCATTGGTTTAGAAACATATTGTTTTTATCCCCTCAATTGATCTTAAGTCTAAGATTGCTAAAAATGTTTCATTTGGTTAGCAATACATTGTTATTAAGGTAGCCAACCCCAATCACTGCATTACATGTTAAATTCGGACTCTGCATTTCTCCAGGCCAAGCACTCTTAACATTTAATGCCTACAAGTATAGATGATATGTAACTCATGCACCTTGTAGCCCTAACTTTCTTTACAATGATTGTTAGATCTGGGGGTCTCTAGTTGGCAGAGGTAGGTACCAATGTCCAAATAGGGACCCTTGCTTCTAGTCAGGGCAAGGGGGATACATTCTTTAGATAACCCCTGCTCACCCCCTTGGTAGCTTGGCACAAGCAGACAGGCTTATCAAAGGCAATGTGTAAAGTATTTGTACCAACACTCACAGTAACACAGTGAAAACACCACAAATGGACTCCACACCAGTTTAGAAAAATAACATATTTTTATCTAAACTACCCAAGGCCAAAACGACAAAAATCCAACATACACAGGTCAAGAATATGATTTTAAAAGAGTTCTAGGGTTTGCGTCACAATAATCCACAGTTGCGTCAGTTTTTAGCCCAAAGTACCTTTAGATGCCACAAAAGTTCCAAGGGGCAGCTGCAGCATCAGAAAACAATCGATGCGTCACTCCTGAGACCCTGGGGAGGCGATGCGACAACTCCGCTGTACGCAGTGGGCGTGTTGCGACGAATCCGGTCTGTAGGGGGAGCGCTGCAATACCTTGGATGGATCCCGGGATGCAGGTTCTCGGTCGGAAGCGTCTCGCAAAGGCACGATGCGACGATCTTTGGGACGGCGACTATCTTCGGTGCAACGGCGCAGCGTTGATACTCTTCTGTCGCTGCCCCTCGATGCGATGGCGTTGGACTCTGCGACGATGTTCGCAGTGACGGGATGCGGTCCGCATGCAAGCAGTGCAATGGTTCTCACAGCGACGACAGGCTCTGAGACGATATTCGCAGCAACAGGAATCTTCCTACACCAGAGCGCTGCGATCCGCAAGCGAACGATGCATCGTTCTTGCAGTGGCAACAGGCGCTGCACCGATCTTCACGGCGGCAGGAATTTTCTCGCACTGTCGACGATGCGCTCCGCAATTGAGCGATGCGTGCAACATTGTAGATCTTCTTTTCTTCTTCTTTTCCAGCTCCCCAACACCAGGCAACAACCTCCAGAGGCCCCACAAATGGATCAATCACTCTAGGCAGGTCAGAACTCACACAGCAGAGTTCAGGGGGGAAGCTGGGGGTGAAGTCCTTTTGTTCCTGGGACTTCTTAACAGGATGCCAGCTCTCCACAGGCCCATAAAGATCTCTTCAAGCAAGGAGACACAGAAACAGCAAAGTCCTTCCCCTCTCCTTGGCAGCATAGCAACTGCAGGTCAGCCTTACAGCAGGTCAGTCCTTCTTCTTCAGTCTTCCGGCTTTCTCCTTGGCAGGGGTTCCTTCTTGATTCCAGGATGATCTAATTTTCTGGGGTCTGGGTATCACTTTTTATACCAATATTTCCTTTGTTCTCTGAAGGCAGAGAGGCCTTTGCCTTGTCCAAACCAGTTCTGGTCAGTCCTGGAGCACTTTGTTTACCTGGCTTCTTCTTTCCTTTGAGAGAGAGGGGCAGGGTTGTCAGCCGCCCAGCAGGGGGTGGAACCAGCATTGTGGAAGGCAGGCACAGCCCTATTCAGGCCCAGGTGCTATCCCCTCCTACCAACTCAAGATGCAGATGGAGCTATTCATCCCTGGTCTGACCTCGCCAGCCTCCTGGAGCCACCCCAGCCCCTGTCACTCACAAACCAGGCAGTCAATTCACAAACAGGCAAAGGTACACAGAAAGGTCAGACAAGAAAACATCCACTTTCTAAAGGTGCTGTTTCCAAACACAGGATTTAAAAACCATCCTTCCTAAAAGATAGGTTATTAAATTCTGAGTTCAGGGATACCAGATTGTAATTTTCTATCTTGCTCCTATGGGAAGATATGCAGGTGAACATTATACACAGCATTCCCCATTCTAGCCTATAGGCAAGATAGCCTTTCAATAGTGAAAAACCAAAATGGGTGTAATTCACTATCAGAGCATGTTACCCACACTACATGCTCTACCTTTCACATATACTGCACCCTGCCCTGGAGGGTACCTTGGGCCTTCCATAGGGTTGTTTGAATATGTACAGAAAGGGAAGGGTTAGGCCTGGTCAGTGTGGACACTGGTCAGGTCAACATGGCAGTTAGCAACTACTCACAGGCACTGCGATGGCAGGACTGAGACACCATTTTAGAGCTACTAATGTGGGTGGCACAATCAGTGCTAGTAGTATTTGAATCACCAGCCCTGGCACACTCAGTGCACTTTACTAGGGACTTACTTATAAAACAAAAAATATTTCAATCATAGATAACCAATCATAATTACAATTTATACAGAGAGCATATGCACTGATCAGCAGTGGTAAAGTGCCCAGAGTCCTTTTGCCAACAACCACGGGTCAGGAAAAACAAAGGAGGAAGAAGCAAAAAGTTTGGGGGTAACCCCGCAAAAAGGGCTGTTTCCAACAATGATCTACACATGTATCAATCATTGTCTTTGTATAATGTGTGTGTGTGAAGTAAATTGCTCTGACACTCTATGTTGGAAGGAGAAGTGCTATAAAAAAATTAAATACATCTGAGTGAGGAGCCATGAAGAGCTGAGGGCCACCATTTGTGGGTGATAGCGAGGGAATCCATGAAAAAGTAGGTAATTGTGGCCTTCGCTATCAAAGATTGCTGCACTGGGCACCACCAGTGCCAAAGCAGGCCGCTTACAGCAGAATCTCCAGACAAAATACATCCTCAAGAAATTGGATAACCATGCTCTAGGCCACCCTCTCAGCCATTTTTACCTCTGGCCATTTTATGAAGTACTCAATTAAGAAAAAAGTAAAGTTTCCTTCTCAGGGACAGAAGCAAATGGACCCATTATACCTGTCCGATCTCCCTATTCTATTACTCCATATCGCCCAATCTAGGACTTTGGGCCTTATTATGATGTCGGTGGGACGAGCGTCCAACCAACCTCATATTGGGAGTGGAACTGCCTGACAAGAAGTCAGCAGTTCCATTTCGGATATTATGATGTGAGGGCAGACGGAAACACAGCCTTTACCATTGCTGCTTGTGCTGTTGCCCGGAAAAGGACACAAGCTGTAATGGTAAAGGGTATGTTTTAAACATCCATGCAGCATACGGTGCATAGATTTTTGGGGAGCACCACATGTGTCCCCAGGCCAGACAGCGGTGGCCTAGAGGGGATGCAGGAGGTCGGTGGCAGTCTGTCCGGGATCCTAATAAAGCCCTTAGTGTGAACTGATCAGAACCAACCCTCAGTTGGTTTTATGTAGACCCATACCCACTTATTAGTGGCATGCTTCATCATCAGGTCTCATCCTGGTCCCTATAAACCAGGACGGTTGTTGATAATGATGTATTTGGTAATTATCATGGTGTAGGGATAATCAATTCTCCCAACACCTGCATGCACCATGTTTAACCCAATCAAGGGCATCCTATATTAAAAGAATACTGGGGTGCCTCTTTAGTATTTTTACTCTCATTATTGATTGCTCCCTGGAACATGGTTGAACCCATCTAAACAGAGTTAAAGTGCTTGTTTTCCTTTGCCCTAAACATGGTAACAATGGCCTTATTTGAATATGCAATGTACTTATAAGACTCCTGGTAAGGTCGGATTTTAGTTTACAATTTAGAAAATTACACTTTTAGAAAGGCAGGATGGGGGTCGGAGCTGGGCACAGCCCCACTTGCAACTGAATAGGCATGCCTCTACCTCCTCACAAAGGGCTTGTCACCACTGCATTGTCCATGCAGCCAGCCTGGAACCAGGGTATGGAAGTCAGGAAATTCCAAGCACTACAAAGAGAAACCTCTAGAAACTTCTCCTACTTTTGTCACTTTCTGGACCTGTGGATGGACTCTCAGAGGTTTCCCAGCTGCTATTACCTGCAGTGTACTCCACAAGACTGCTTTGCTTCTTCATGACTAGCACCCAGAACTAGTAGAGTGACTCAAAGGGTAGTTTCCTAGCCCCCTGTTCAGAGCCACAATGACATAACAGATTCCCACCATCTTGAACCTGCACCTGGGCCCAGCCTGAGTGAGTCCTATCCTTAAGTGGTGCCCCTCCAGTCTTGGACCCTTGGTGGAGGTGCTAAAGGCACCCAGATGGACAAAATCCCAAACTTGTGACTTGAAACAATTTGGGCTAAAAACTGCTCGGAGAACTAAGTGAAGACCTTGACCAACCGGCTCATCTGTCCACCCAAAGTGCGTTGCTGGTTGGCCTAATTTCTCAGCAACTCCCTGTACGTTTTTCTCAAAAGCAGCAAATTCTTTGTCGCGATCCTTTGCCATAGGGGTATCCGGCCTCCTGGAACTCTTGTCAGCTACAGCCTCCTGCTTCATCCCTCTGCAGATTTTTGACTTCCAATCAAAGAGACTAAGTCCAAACCTAGAAATCTTCTCCACAAATTTGGCCCGTGGATCCCTTAACAACAACGCTCCTTGCTCAGACACTGCCTCACAACATCCTTTTCTGAATTTTTTTTAAGTCCAAGGTTAAGCGCTGACCAAGCCCAATCAACTCTTAGTATCCAACCTGCCCTCCATCACGGTTGAACATATATTTTTGCTTTGCCCCGGTCTCACTCGACTAGAGACAACTCACAGAGCCAGTGCCTGAAAGGGGCTTGTCCAAATAAACCAATAGTTTAAGGCAGCTGTTCAAACGCCACTTTCTGTATGTATGTGCATTTTGTGTAAGGTATATAAGGCCACAGTAGTTTTTGATTCACAGTAACAACTCTCTGTTATAATACCTGAAAACCACAATCCTCACCTTTACAGCATGAAACATTATACATAATACATTCCTCCTGTGTGGTGTGCCTGCATGCTGCGAAATCACAGGCAAATCAGGGGCATATCTGGCTCCCTCTGTATAAGGCATTGTGTAACCTAACATAAAATGGCTCATGATTGGTATCATTAGATTATTTCAAACCCTCTAGTGAATCCCCAATCTCCATGCAGCAATGCACATTGTTGAGACAATGCGGAAAGCCTGACGTGGTCACTGTAGAGACTTATGAGTTAACAATTACCAAACCCTTTTGGCTCCTGATGAACTTCGTAGAGCTATGACGTAATGAATAAAGTGTATTGCAGTGAAGGCCACTTTAGAATGTTGAGTTTGCAGTTGCACGCAGACAAGCAAAGAAGTGTGATAACAATCTCCGTGTATGGTGTAGTAATTTACGGGTACCTCATCTGGGAAGACGCTACAAATGGCGACGACATAGGGGATAAATAACTCGAAGATTGGCAGTGCTCTCTCATAGAGTTTACTGTGGTTCAGAAAAACTGATTGTGCGTACCACATGTGCCATCGTCGAAGTACAGAATCAATGTTTGATGCATGTTCCAGCCAGGTGAAGCAGTTGAAAATTAAAGCATATACAGAGAATCTACACATCCGTGGTCGAGAATCTGTTGGTCAGACCATACATAAAGGTACAGCGATACTACGTAACACAGAGCCGTACCGTTATGGAGTGATAATGTGGTGATTGCAAGTGCTGCTAAGCAGAGATCAACCCAGTGTCAAAAAGTACAAAGCAACAGCCAAATGCAAAATAATGCTGGGATTACAAGTGCTGCAAAGCAGATATCAACCAAGTTTAAGCAAGTGCACAGAGATGCCAAAAACAAAGTTGCCTGAATGCAAGAAATGGTCATCTGCTTACCACCAGAAGTAATTAAAGAGCGTCTTAATACCGCAGCACTGGGCACTACAGTCCAAGGAGAAGTGTACAGGAGCCATCCATGCCTGAAGAGGTGAGCCACCAAAGCCGCTGATTGGGGCTCAGGACAACTACACAGTTCTTCGAAGAGTGAGTCAGTGAGGAGTCCGGAATAGTGGCAGGGTGTTGTTCCGATGGAGACCAATCAGAAAATCATGTTTCCAGTTATCATCAAGGTTGATCCAGAGGCCAGTACAACACACAGTTTCAGAGAGAAT
This sequence comes from Lissotriton helveticus, assembly GCF_964261635.1. Taxonomy (NCBI): domain Eukaryota; kingdom Metazoa; phylum Chordata; class Amphibia; order Caudata; family Salamandridae; genus Lissotriton; species Lissotriton helveticus. The sequence goes on from NC_136065.1 coordinate 1,451,953,715, forward strand.
GAGCTAGAAGCAGTGGCCAAAAGACTGTTACGTGCGGCCTCATTAAGCTCCACACTGGTGTACAATGCTGCCGCTTTCTTGAAACAATCATCATTTGATACTGCCAGAACAGCATAATTTTGGTGACCGATGAACTACGTGGATAGAGACCATTGAAAATGTAATTGATGCACTTGAAGAGCCTGATAACAAAAAGATGACCAAATACCTCAAAAATCTTGCTGGTGATGGCATGCAGGAAGTCATAAAGCTAGTGCCACAAACTGACAAAGAAACCAGATACTGTCAGAAAAAAGAAACTTTGAATTTCAAGTTCAATCCAATACCAAATGTTAACATTGAAAGATATATTTTCAGTCAAGATGACAGAAAATTGATGAAACCATTGATGAATTTGTAGAAAGACTTGACACACTTATCAAACATTGTAAGCTAAATGAATTTAATGATGAAGAAGCTATACGTCTCAGGGACTTTGATGGATGTTTTCTGATTCATTCAGACGGCGAACGCTGAGAGAAACTCTGAGTCTTGGACAAGTGTTAATGGTTTCTAGAGCTGAAGACGTGCTGATCGACAAGCTGCTAACATGGAGGCAGGAGGTGCCCAGAATGAATCAGTCATGAGTGTAAAAATCAATTCAAAGCAAAAGACTGAAAGACACAAGGTGATTTCTACATGTAAAAAGAAGTTATGTTTAAGATGTGGATTTTTGTTTCTACACAATGACAAATGTCCCGCCACTGTACAGATGTCTAAGGGCTGTGGGAAAGAGAACCCTTTCATGAAGATGTGAAAAGCAAAGAGAAAAACAAGTGTATCACGGCGCTAAGACAAAATGGCTGCTGGAACATTCCAGAGGCAACGTTCAACATGCACACACAAGGCCAAGTAGGTAAAACAAATTGACATCAAACTAAGTAGATTGACATATACATCCTCGTCTAATAGTTCATCCCTATCAGTATCAAGTGAAAATGAAGATGGTTGTGCCATATTGATGTTCACTTCAGAACAGCGTGCACATGTCAGACTATCTGAATGTGAAGAAACATGTCAGTCAAAGAAATGTCTGCATGCCAAAGCACCAAAGTCATCCAAACATTGTTCGAAAAAATTACACTGAAAGTAAATGGTTGTTCAATACATTTCATCATTGATAGTGCTGCATGAACTACATTATGAATATTCACCATAAAATAGTATGTCAGTTCCCTTCATTGTTTCGTGGTTTGGGAAAGATTAAGACTATTAAAGTAAAGTTGCATACCGATAAGGACATCCATCCTGTTGCTCAAAGACATAGTAAAAGTGCTATTCATTTACAAAATGCCATTAAAAAAGAACTTGAATTCTTATTTAAGCATTATATCATTGAGCGTTCTACTGGTCAAAAACCATAGATTTCTCCCCTCAAGGTAGTGACCAAAAAGGACAGTGAATGAGCGATATGCATATGCCCTAACATGCGTCAGGCAAATAAGGCAATAGAATGAGAACGACATCCAGGTCCACACATTGCTGACATGATCACGCAACAAAATGGTGCCATGGTTTTCTCTCGCCTTGATTAAAATAAAGGTTATGATCAGTTGGAACTCGAAGAAGATTTCAGGTACATTACAACCTTTTCCACACATGTTGGTCTGTTTGATACAAAAGACTAAGGGCCCGATTCACAAAAGTAAACTGAGATGAAAGCCTGACTTTACGACTTTTGGTATTCACAAAGGACATTTACTACTTGTAAATGCCTTTGTGAATACCAAAAGTTTAACTTTATGATTTTCGGTATTCACAAAGGGCATTCATGAGTAGCAAATGCCCTTTGTGAATACCGAAAGTCGTAAAGTTAGACTTTCATCTAATTTTAACTTTGTATCGGGCCCAGAGTTTTGGTGTGTCATCTGCTGCAGAACTGCATCAAGACGGCATTTGATATAGAACACAGCTTGTTAAGAATGCTCTCAATTACAGTAATGACATATTGGTTTACCAGGTTGTCCAGGAAAATATAAGAGCCCTGCTGACTTCTTTTCCAGAGTGCCCAATCAAGGTCATGGCACTCCATCCAAGTCAGTTGAAGCTTATATCAACTTCATCATAAAATCAAACACACAAACTGGCATTTTATTAGCCCAGATCATCACTATCATGAGCCATGATAGTGACATAGCTAAAGTTGAATGATATAGTTATACATCAGTTATGGAACCAGCTCACTTGGCCTCTTACCAACAAGGGTGAATATCAAAAATACAGAAACATTAAAGATGAACTGCCACTAACTAAAGAGAGATTTATAGTGTTAGTATCTTGATTCCGGACAGTCTACAGCAGAAAATGATTGAAGTGGCCCACAAAGGACATAGAGTAATTGTTGCCACACAATGAGCTCTCCGAGACTGGGTCTGGTTCCCATATCTCGACTATCGAGTTGAGAAAGAATTCAAGGTTAAAGGTCTCTCATGTATGCAACTGCCTATCTACAAAAGTTACTCAACACACCGTAAACATGTCAGAACCCCCGAAGCAGACCCAGAAGAGAATAGCCATGGACTTTTTCAGTCCACTCGACAAAGGACATCATCCGATGGTGATTGTGGATAAATACTCGCGATTTCCATTAATTGAGGATCTTTCATTCAACACTCAAGAAAGATCCTTTGAGAGACTGGATGGCATCTTTCAGACATGTGATGTTCCAGCTACACTAAAATCAGACATTGGCCTGCGTTAGAGCATCTGAGTATAAAGCATCACAACAGCATTCCATGGTTGAGAGATTTTTGAGTATGCTCAAAAGCTGTGCAGCATGCTCTACTCAAGAAACTCAATTTACAAACTGTGTTGCACTCTACATTGCAAGCTTACCGTTGAACATCTCACTTGAACACCAGTGAAAGTCTGGAAACATTGATGTTCAGGAGGGCAATGACAACCAAGATAGCCAAGTGAATCAATCAGAGATAAAGAGATGAGAAAGCAGCTCATACAAGGGACTTGGTTAAAAAACTAGAGATGAAAACTTATGCTGATGGAAGATAACATGTGAAAAACATAATCTTCCCGAGAGAAAAAAAGTGCTTGCTTGGCAGATGCTGAAAAGAAAATCTGATGCACTCTTTGATGCAGAAACTTTCCAAGTGGTGTCGACCAAAGGACAAATGGTGACTGACCAGGGCCCTGGGAAGTCTATTACCAGAAACTCTTCTGACTTCCAGTGTTTGATTCATAGTTCACCAGATCTACATGGTAGAGACGGATTCTGAAACAACAGTGACTGCTACTGCCTTTTCACCATCCCAGCAAATTTGGATCATAAAGATGTCAGGTCTCAACTTCGCACAATACGTTTGTGTTGAACACTTTCAGCACCAAAGAGATTTAAATGTATATATTTGTATATCTTTTGTAAAATTAGCAATTGTTTGTTTAACAGAGGGGAAGATGTAGGGTCTTGCACATGAATAATGGCAGAAGATTTTTTGGCTCCTGATTAACTCCATAGAACTATGATGTAATAAATAGACTGTTTTGCATTGAAGGTTGCTTTAGAATTTTTATTTCGCAGTTACACTCAGATGAATAAAGACATATGATATGGTGTAGTCATTTATGGGCATCCCATCTGGGAAAACGTTACAGTCACCACCTGTTCTGACACCCTTTGAGGGAGAGCAAGTATCCTAGAGTAGGATTAGGTGCTGCTTGGCAATCCTGGAAACTCACAGAACCTCATCAACCCTGCAGTTCTAGCCATTGTGGGAGCGGGCCCATGGCTTTGGTGGGATTCGTAGGTTGCCTTCAAAGCTGCACTCAATTTGTAATAAATAAATAACTACAGGGGCCCAAAATGTTTCTTAGGAGCCTGCTGCTACGCTGCAGGTATGGCACATCAATGCTGCCTATTGTTGATTTCATATCATGCTTCTTTCTTACATCACCCTGAAATTCCTGTCTCCTTATCACTACTTTTCTGTCTTTTAGTCTGAGCCCAAGTTTGAAAAACAAAATAGGTTCTGGTCCCCAAACATGAGTGCCTGACTCCTGCGACTACCAGCATAAATAAGGCACTACTCTGTAAAACACCGTGCATACGTCAAGACCCACAGAAAAGCATCAACAAACTCCACTATGAGTTTTAAAAGGTCGCCATATCTTCAGCTTTGCTCAGAACCACTAATTCCTTCACATTCATCTGATCATCCAATACAAATACAAGAGTAAGCAACATTTTGAAAAATTGATTACATTTCAGGGCACATCGCTTTGGAACTCCCTGGACAATCAATCAAGCACACTCTACTGCTTAATCAAATCGAAACAGACATTGAAAGCAATCTTATTTATAGAGACGTGCTGCTCACAATCTGGCTCTGTTGGGACCGCAATGTTATGAAAAGTTACCCATGCCGCATACAGGTACTGTGCATTCAAGAAAGGGATTGCATTCTGGAATCCGGGGGATTGGTAAGAGGAAAAATGACGAGGAAAGAAGAGGACGCTTGCCCAAATTGTAATGCTCAATGAATTATAGTTATCTAAACTATTATTGCCTCAAGCACTTCTTGACTTTGTTGACGAGTGGGGGAAAATAGCCACACACATGTAAAACCTTGTCAGATGTCTGCCAAACATCCTGAAGTCTCCTGAAAACAAGCAATGCTTTTTGAGACCTCAGAATCTAGGTGGATGGAGTCTGTAGCTGCTCAGGACTGCTGTAAAGCACACCAAACAGAAAGGAGTACCACAAGTAAATAAAAGGCAACATTTGAATGTGCCTCACATGTGTATATATTTATATAAGAAGCACAAGAAACTAAAGACTTGAGCACAGGACCACGAGTGACTCACGCGCTGAAAGAGAGTGTCATATAAGTGTCTTCTATTCACACCTGCATACAATAATTGCACATGTGTGTCTGTTACACTCACATGAGTATCCAGGAATAGGAGCAAAATAGAAAAAGGACTAACTTAAAATATTCAACCAACCAAAGGCAAATAAGACGGCCACACTGGAGTGACAAACCAAGTCTGCGCACAGAGAGACAAAGTAAATCAGTGACAACTATTACCACTGGTTATATATATATATATATATATATATATATATATATATATATATATATATATATATATATATATATATATATATTTTTTTTTTTTTTTTAGATATATAGTATTAACAGCAAAAATTTAAATGTAAATATTATAAAAATACACATTTCTATCTATCTCTTTATGTCTGTTTATCTATCTTTAGTGGCTCTCCTCTGCTCCCTTCCAACTACCGACCGATCAGTCTCATTGATGTCTCCCAGAAGATCTTTGCAAGACTCATTTTGGACCGGTTGCAGGACTGGATTGATGAGTCAGCAATTCTTAGTCCTTACCAGGCAGGGTTTAGAAAGAACACCTCCACCGTGGACCACATTTTCTGCCTACAATTACTATACTGGAAAACGGTGAGATTCGAGGGTGGCAACCTCTACATGGGGTTTGTTGACCTCCATTCCGCTTTTGACCTCGTACCTCGGGGGAAACTCTGGGCTGTTCTCTTCGATCTTGGCATCCCTACTCATCTTCTGACCATTATGATAAGGCTGCATGAGGCCAATTTTGGCCAAGTCAGATGTGGGAAAAATGGTATGCTCTCATCCAGATTCACCGTTGGCAGGGAGGTACGGCAGGGCTGCGTACTTGTGCCGACCCTGTTTTGCCTCTATGTCAACGGGGTAATCAGGCACCTTAATGGAATTCAGAATAATGACGCGCCAAAGCTGGCAGGTAACAGGGTCCCAGCGATTATGTTCGGCGATGACACCCTTTTGCTTTCCAAATCTCCAATGGGTGTTCATCGAATTTTGGATGGCTTTCAGGAATTCTGCACCGCTAGAGGCTTGGAGATCAATACTTTAATAACAAAATGTATGATCTTCAATCCACCAAGAACTTCACGCCCAAATCCAAGCTTAGGGGCAACGATGCTAGAAAGGGTAAACACTTTTGACTATCTGGGGGTCACAATAAATGAAAATATGACATGGGGACCCCAGCAGATTAAGTCACAACTCAAACTGGCCCAACTCTCACACGGAATTCTTAGGCTATCCTACAAGTCCACTATTAAACCCGTGGGACCACCATTGGAGGTGTACAAAACACAAGCGAGGGGTGCCATCATGTACGGGGGCGAACTATGGGGCTTCTGCAACAGGTCTGAAATTAGTAAAACTGAGAACACATTTCTAAGAGGGCTATTAGCTCTACCGCTCAGTTCTCCACTGATTCCTTTAAGGTTAGACCTGGGAATCAGACCTATCGATGAAGAGCTAGCTCTAAAACCCCTACAATTCTGGCGTAGGCTCTGGGTTACCCCGGAGCTGATACACTATAGAGAGGAACTAAAGGAAATACTGACTGACACAGGTTCAGGAAACATTCCCTGGCTCGCCCATATAAAAAAAGAATTTATTAGGTTAGAGATCCCTGATTTATGGTTAGACCCAGAGGCGGGCTGCAAACGACTGTCTCGCACCCAATTAACGTATATATTCCGTGCAGACAGACTTAATGCCGCACTATCTAACCCCTAAACTGGTTCAATCACTGTTTCCTTCCTGCAAGTTAAAGATTGCTACTTATTTGAGCAGTTTCTTGATGATATATACCCCGTGTTAGCAAAAAAACTATATGTTCAGTGGAGGCATGGTGTCCTCCCGTTGCAAGCCTTTACTAGCAGGTGGTCACCCTCTGCCCCGAAAAATTGTCCGGCTTGTGAATGTGATTCTGAAAGCGAATTACATGTGTTGTTTTTTTGCTCAGGGTATCGTAAGGCTAGGAATTACTGGCTTGTTCCACTATGTAAAAATGTAGCCTTTAAACAATGTATGCAGGCATTTAGAATACTTAAAACTGACACAACTGGTCCGACCGTATGTGCTGTCTCAAACTTTTTGGCTGCCATGTGGCATAAGCGCAGGCTCCTAGTTGCCCGAACTTAAGCTGGGTTCGCCTATGGTCACCTATAGTCTTTTTATCTTGTTCTTAAATGCTAATATGAATTTATTTTTAATTTTTTAACTAATGTTCGTTGTAAATTGTGCCATTGTATGAATTGACTAAATCTGTCTGCGGTTCAACTTGCTGCTATCATTTTTATTATTCTTTAACTGTCATCCATTTGCACTGTTTTTTATGCACTACTGCTGTCTTCTTTTAGGGCATTTTGCCGAAATAAAGATTCTTTGAATTGAATTACAATTAGGACCAAATTTCCATAGGAAAAGCATTTATTGGTGTGCTAATACTTTTGGCACCATTTGACGAATCTTCACAAAACTTTCTTGAAAAAAGTCTAATCCGCCTCTAATCCTACCGGGATAGTTCTAAGGTGGTCCATCAAGCAGTGGTCCAAATAATGGAGGGGTCCAAAAACACATTTCCCTCATTTATTTTTAAGTAGGAAAAGGATCTACCACCTTCTCTGGCCCTGTGAAAACGAGGGACGTGGCTAGGGCGAGGTTGGCTGAGAAGAGGTTTCTCTTGGGGCGCGGAAGGAGATTAGTTCATTGAGGTATTGGGGTCCAGTGTTGTGGAGGGCTTTGTAGGCATGTGTGAGCAGTTTGAAGGTTATTCTTCTTTTGACAGGGAGGCAGTGAAGGTCGCGGAGGTCGCGGAGGTGATTGGTGATGTGGTCATGTTGTGGGATGTCAGAATAAGTCTGACTACGGCGCTCTGGACGGTCTGGAGTTTAAGGAGGATTTTTTTGTTGATTCTGGCGTAGAGAGCGTTTCCATAGTCCAGTCTGCTGGTGATGAGTGTGTGGGTGATGGTCTTCCTGGAGTCGGGTGGATCCACTTAAAGGTCTTGCGAAGTATGCGGCGGGTGTTAAAGCATGTGGAGGACACGGGGCTGATCTGGTGATTCTTGGTGAGTGAAGCATCGAGTATGATGCCGAGGTTGCGTGCGTGGTCCATTGGGTGGGTGGATTTCTGAGGGTTGGGGCCACCTGGTGTTTTCCCATGGGGAGGGGGTGGAGCCGAGGATGAGGTCTTCTGTTTTCTTTGTATTTATCTTCAGGCAGCTGTTGCTCATCTAGGTTGCAACGTATTTCCTCCCTTCTTGGAAATTGCTCCTGGTAATGTCGGGTTCCTTTGTGAGGGAGAAGATGAGCTGAGTGTCCTTGGCATAGGAGACGATGTTGAGACCGTGGTTTCTGATGATAATTGCGAGGGGGGCCATGTAGACATTGACAAGTGTGGGGCTGAGGGAGGATCTCTGTCGGTTCTGAGAGGAAGGGCAGGCAGTATACTTATTCTCTCTGTTCTGCCTGAGAGGAAAGATCATATCTAGTCTCAGGCTGTTCCTTGGATGCCGGTTTCTTGGAGCTTGGTGGCTAGTATGCGGTGGTAGATGGTGTGGAAAGCTGCTGAAAGATCCGGGAGGATGAACGCTGCCATATGGCCTTGGTTGAGGAGGGCGCCAATGTTGTTGGGGCGGCTATGAGGGCGGTCTCGGTGCTGTGATTGCTGCAAAATCTGGATTGAGAGGTGTCTAGGATGTTGTTGGTTTCTGTTGTCTGGTGTTCAGATTTTGCTTACTCTCCCCTGAGGCGGAAGCCGGGGGCTCTCTACTCTATTTCTCCCGCTTCATTGTTTACTTTGCTGCTAATTCTGTTTTAAAAATTGTAAATATTTTAATTGGCCGTTTTACTCACCAAGCGTCCCGGACCCTTGGGTGTGAGGTTAGCGTCACACCGAGGCTCCCTGCACCCGATCCCTTTACCGGCGCAGCCGATTGAGGCGCTGACGCCGGGAGTCATAGGGGGTAGCCGCCATCTTAGTGGGAGGAAAGGGTAGTGGTCCAGCTGTAGGACGCCTCCCGCCCTCCCAGAATACTTAAGGGCCATTCACTGCTAGCACTCAGATTTTGCTTACTTTCCCCTGAGGCGGAAGCCGGGGGCTCTCTACTCTATTTCTCCCGCTTCATTATTTACTTTGCTGCTAATTCTGTTTTAAAAATTGTAAATATTTTAATTGGCCGTTTTACTCACCAAGTGTCCTGGACCCTTGGGTGTGAGATTAGCGTCACACCGAGGCTCCCTGCATCCGATCCCTTTACCGGCGCAGCCGATTGAGGTGCTGACGCCAGGAGTCAAAGGGGGTAGCCGCCATCTTAGTGGGAGGAAAGGGTAGCGGTCCAGCTGTAGGATGCCTCCCGCCCTCCCAGAATACTTAAGGGCCATTCACTGCTAGCACTCAGATTTTGCTTACTCTCCCCTGAGGCGGAAGCCGGGGGCTCTCTACTCTATTTCTCCCGCTTCATTGTTTACTTTGCTGCTAATTCTATTTTAAAAATTGTAAATATTTTAATTGGCCGTTTTACTCACCAAGCGTCCAGGACCCTTGGCGGGGAGTTTAGCGTCACACCGAGGCTCCCTGCACCCGATCCCTTTACCGGCGCAGCCGATTGAGGCGCTGACGCCGGGAGTCAAAGGGGGTAGCCGCCATCTTAGTGGGAGGAAAGGGTAGCGGTCCAGCTGTAGGACGCCTCCCACCCTCCTCCACAACGTATAAAAAGATGATGACTTCCCGTCCGCACAGCGGGCGCGCCGGCGGCGCGCCAAAGGCAAGCCGGTCTGCGACCGGGCTTGCACTCATTCCAGGCTATAGATCTGCCAGTGATCTGTCCGGGGTGTACACAGACTCTCAAACCCATGCAGTTACGCGACGCCAAATTGGACTATAGCATGCTTATGTTAAACTGTAGATCCCTACCAAAACATAGGATGGAACTTGCTCTCATGCTAGAAGAACGTATGCCAGATGCAGTTTTCCTCACAGAAACTTGGCTTACGACAGACTCTAACCCTGACATCGTGACAGCCCTTCCTCCAGGCTTCCAAATCATTCGGCTGGATCACCCTGAAGGGAGAGGAGGAGGTCTAGCTATTATACATAAAGAGCAGTATCACTGCCGAGTAATCCCTGAATCAATTGCAGAATGTGAGAGTCTAGCATTTAGCCTGGAATTCTCCCCAACAACTGTTTCTCAGGCACTGTAGTATACCGCCCCCCGGGGCCCTCTAAACAGTTTCACAAGCATCTTCCATCTATTATAGCCGAACGGGTCACAACTGCCTCGAATTACACGTTGTTAGGCGACCTCAATTTTCATTTTGATGCCACCCTGGATCATACCGCCATTGTGTTGGCAGATGATTTAGCGGCTCTACAGTGAGCACAACGGGTCAAGGCACCCACCCATATTAACCACTTCGACGCTAATGACAAAGCCAGCTCGTCATGGGCGTTACCTGCCCTGCGCTCATGACGAGCTGGCTTTGTCACAAACAAGCCATTTACTCCTTTCTCAGCGCACAGCAGGTAAACGCGGTAGCGCTGAAGCAGTTAAGGGTCATCTATTGGACCCAGTGTTTAGTAACTGTACAGAGCTTGTGGTTGGGCTACCAATTTCCCTCCCCTGGGCTGACCACCTACTTGTGCCCCTTACCTGGACTACATGTAAGTCACCCCTCCCTAGCCCCATCGTAAGGAACGCTAGAATCTGGGCCCGACTACCAGTTGACTCCTGGTCCAATAGACTCGCGACTGCGATAGGAAACTAGAAAGACGGTGGCGCATGGATTACTCACTGGATGAGAAAACCCAATATAGAGAGGCAATCAAATCCTATAAGGTCGAGGTTAAATCTGCCCAGTCTATCTACTTCTCGGACAAAATTATGCGGGCCAAGTCTAAACCGAAGGAAATTTTTCAAATGGTGAAAAGCCTTAACAAACTTCCCTCTCCCGGCATGCACCCGGGTAAAACCGCGGCCCACTGCAATGACTTGGCAGAATTTTTCCACCATTAAGTCAACCAAATCTACTCCTCTTTTCCTTCCATAGTAAAAGAGTCCAGAGCTCAGGGACAGGCAAACCTGGGGGATGTTCCATCACAACCCCCGATAAGTTTGGAACACTTTCCTTTACTAGATCCCGAATCTCTGGAGTTCTTAGCCCGACAAATAAAATCGGGGTCTCCATGTGACCCAGTACCCCCAGAAGTTATGATGCTGGCACCTCAGGTTGTTCTACCCACCATCAAGAACCTCCTGAATGCCTCCATCACCTCCAGTACCGTCCCTCCTGCCTGGAAGCGGGCCATGGTCCGTGCTCTGCTGAAAAAAACGAATCTGGACCCCGGTGACTTCAGTAGTTATCGTCTGATCTCTTTGCTCCCCTGGGTGAGCAAAATTCTCGAGAGGCACATCAATATCCATCTGGTGGACTTCCTCGAGAATAACCAGCTGTTAGATGCCACCCAGACGGGCTTTCGCCCCAGACACGGGACGGAGACCGCTCTGCTGGCAGTCACTGAGGAAACCAGAAGGATATTGGACCAAGGGGGATCAGTGGCAGTGATCCTCCTTGACCTCAGTGCGGCATTCGACACGGTCAGCCATGACACCTTGCTGAGCTGTCTCTGGAATGTCGGAATAGCAGGCGGGTCATGGCTGTGGCTCAAATCATTTTTGAGCAACAGGTCCTTCCAAATTTTTGATGGAGACATGGTATCCACGAGCAGGCCGCTGAGATGTGGAGTCCCGCAGGGCTCCTCCCCAAGCCCTGCGCTCTTTAACATCTATATGAGACCGCTAGCTGAGGTTGTCCGTCTGTTTGGTATTAAAATCATCTCCCATGCGGATGACACTCAGCTGGTGGTCTCCTTGGCACAGGAGGATGGCCTTTCAGCATCAGTGGGGCTGACAAAGTGCCTGGAGGAGGTAAAGGGTTGGATGACGTCGTCCTCCCTCAAACTGAATGGGGACAAAACGGAGCTGATGCTCCTGGGTCCCACGAACCCCACATCTTTCAACTCCCTCTGGCCCCCATGCCTAGGCACCCCTCCAACCCCCAAGGACAACATAAAGAGCCTGGGGGTCTGGCTGGACAAAGCTCTATCTTTTAATACCCAGGCCACAAAACTTTCGGCTACCTGCTTTGGACTCCTTAGGATGTTGAAGAAAGTTCTTCCATTTTTACCTATGGAGGCAAAGCAGGTGGCCATTCAGGGCCTGATTCAGTCCCGACTGGACTTTAGCAATGTCCTTTACCTCGGTGTCCCTGAATACACACTGCGTAAGTTGCAGTTAGTTCAAAACTGCGCGGCCCGCACACTGCTCCAGCTGCCGCGTAGACTGTGAGCCAAACCTGGACTGAGCAGTCTGCATTGGCTACCGGTACGACAAAGAATTGCCTTTAAGGCTATGTGTATATCCCATCAAGCCTTTTGGGACACAGGACCTGCTATCATCCGTGATCTAATAACACAGTACCATCCCAGTAGAAATCTTCGCTCTAGTCAGGCGTTCATGGCCATAGTTACTAGAATAAAAAAGGCAAGAGCTGGCGGCAGGAGGTTTACTTACAATGCCGCCAAGCTATGGAATTCACTCCCCCTTCAACTCAGGTCCAACCCTAATCTGTCCTCCTTTCGGAAGCAGTTGAAGACTTTTCTTTTTAACGCTCCTCATTAATCCTCCAGCGAACTCTCTCTGTTAAGCAAATCACACTTCTCATTAGCGCTTGGACGCCTCAGGGCAGCAATCGCGCTCTACAAATATACATTTCATTTAATTTCATTTCATTTCATTTCTATGAAGTGTGTTTTCGGGGGTTGATGGCCTTTTTCATTACTTTGGTGGCAAAAGGGAGCAGTGAGAGGGGCCTGAAGTTCTTGACATCCGTCGGGTCTGCGGAGGGCTTTTTTAAGATGGGGTTGACTTTGGCATGTTTCCAGTTGTTGTCGGAATGTGGCAATCTTGACGGAGCAGTTGATAGTTCAGCGCAGTTTGGGTGCAAAGGCAGTGGCGGCCCTGTGGAAGATGTGCGGTGAGCAGCGGTCAGCAGGTGGTCCGGAGTGGATGCCTCTTCATGACATTACGTTGTCTTCAGTGGTGAGAGGAGTCCAGATGAGGAGGGTCTGTTGGATGGCATTACTGGGGATGGGAGTTGAGGTGGTGCCGTAGTCTTGGTCGTCAAAGTTGTCATGGAGTGTAAACCTAGGCAGAGTTCACGGAGTAGGCGGAACTCCGCGAAGTGCAAGAAAATTGTGCCATGCTACGCAGAGCTCCGCGAGCAGCGGTGTGCAGTAGATAAATGCTGTTTGAGGTGATTCTCAGTGCCAGGTGCTTGTCTGCACTGTGCAATCATCGCAAACGGCACCATGCACAGCGCAAGTGGGCACTGCTTCCTTTCTGCCGTTCGAGTAGATTTTTACTTGAGCAGCAGCTTTCTCAATGCCAACAGATGGTTTGTCAACACGAGAGGTCATGAGCATACACGACCACTCTCAATGAGAAATCTGAAAGCCTGCGTTGATAGTGATTTTCTAGCTCACACTTGCCAACTTGATATTGGTGATCTCAAACGAGGAAAAATCTCGCCGGGAGGTGGATTTTCCTTGCTTGCGCTTACTAACTTGACGTTCATGAACACGAGCAAGGCAAACAACTCTGCTACGCAAAGCAGAATTTTTCAGAACTCCGCAAACTCTGTGAGCGGAGCGGAGTTCACCGCCCAGACTTAGTCTTGATCTTAAGGTGAAAGAAAGAGCTGAGTTTTTTTGCAGGGGTCTTGGGAGGGAGGGACGTTGGCTGTTCCGCTGTTGGGTCTGGCAAATTTTTGTATGATTTTGAAGAGTTCTTGGAATTGTGGGTGTTGGAGAGGACTCTGTCTTGGATTAAGTTTCTCTTTGGTGATAAGATGAGTTGGTAGTGTGCCGTGATGGCTGATTTGTAGGTGGAGTGTGCTTTCCAGATTTTGCTGTTTCTCCACGTCTTTTCCAGTCATCAACAGGTGCGCATGGATTCTCAGAGGCCTGTGGTGAACCAGTTGGCTTTCTTGTTGTGTTGTCTCATGGTGTCTGTCGTAGTTGGGGGAGTGCAGGTGAGGGCGGAGGTGAGGTGTTCTTTGGAGAATTTGTTCCATCTTCAGCGTGGGGCAGAGCATGCGCTTCTGTGGAGTGGGTTTCGAGAAAGAGAAATGGCGGTGTTGTGATCACTGTTGTTGTCTAGGTAGAAGTTCAGGTCTCCGAGTAGTATGTAGTCTGTAGAGGCTGGAGCGTGGGGTGTGATATGGTCTGCAATGACTTTAGTGAAGGGGTTGTGGGTCAGGGAGGTCTGTAGGTGAGTGTTCCACTGAGTGTCGTTCTAGGTTTGGGCTGGATCTGGAAGTGGATGTGTTCCATGGGGGGCGAGGCATCGTCCGAGTTGGTGGTTGTTAGTTGGAGGGAGCTTTTGTGGACGATGGCGAGGCCTCCTCCTGGGCAGTTGGGGCAGTCTTTCCTCAGGATCTTGTATCTGTCAGGGCTTGCAGTTGCGATGTTGGGTGTAGAGCTGGCGTTGGTCCAGGTCTCTGTAAGGAAGGTGACGTTGGGCAAGTGAGTGTTGAGAAGGTCCCAGCTTTCTATGGATTTCTATAGCGTGTCTGTGCAGGGAGTGTACATTGAGGAGGATGCAGTTCAGTGGCTTGTGTGCGGTGGCGTCTGGTGTTTTGGGGGTGGCTGCCTTGGTTCAGAGTTGGGTGAAGGTATGGCGGCAGTGTCAGCAGGAGATTGGGCCTTGGGTGGTGTTCGCTGTCGAGAGCTGGCAGTTGTTGCATTTGGAGTTGAGGGTATGGAGAGTGCTGGGGTCATAGTGGCAGGGGGTCGGGAGACCAGGGTCCCTGGCGCTGGTCATTCGTGGGCGCCACCGGGCATGCCTTTGGCACACCAGTGCGTGCCTGGGCAGCTGCACAGCAGCCGCCATTCAGTAGGGGTCAGGGGGAGGGGGAGCAGCTGGGAGGTGGAGCGACCCGCTGGAGGATAAGGGGCCACCGGGGCAGCAGCGGCGGGAGCACACAGAAAACAAAAAAAGCAGACAGAGAAGGCAAACAAAAAAGGCAAACACAGAAAAGGCATAGACAGAGAAAAAGGTAAACAGAAAAGGAAGATACACATAGAGCGGACTAGCAGAAGAGAAGGCGGTTCCAATAAACCAGGAGCCTGCGGGTGGAGGAGGGCCTCGAACACCTAACAGAAGCTCAAGTTGCCGTTAAGGGCAGAGCCTTAACAATGGAGCTGCACGAGAGGAGAGCAGTGACTCTGACCAGGACTCTGGGACTCAGTCTCCTGTCCTAGATAAAAGTTAAAAAAAATAGCTGGCAGGGTAGAGACAACCTGTCCCTCTAGATCTGGAACTCCCCAGGATCAAAAAATATAAATGTTCCCTTATCGGCGCATAGGATTTACAGATCTGATAAAAAATGTGGCAGTCTCGTACCTTTAATTAAAAATAACTCTGGGATGGGCCAGGGCTCGGAGGGGTGGCACATTTGCCATTTTTGGGTGAGTGGGCCTACTTCCTGAGTCTCAGAGAGGACACATGGACCACATTCCCACAGGTTCATATGTAATATAAAAGGAGAGGGGGCATTCAGCCTCTTCCATGAGTGTCAGAGAGGCTCCAGGGGACCCATCCCTCTGGGCCTGATGTCAAATAAAGGGTAGAGGGCATGCAACCCCCTCCCGATGCCAATTTTGGCCCAAGGGAACCCATACCCCAGGGCCAAATCTAAAGTAAAGGGGAGAGGGGCAATATGCCCATCTCATTGAGTCATTGCAGAGCTGGGCGACCACAACCCCTGGGCCGTTAGTTGGTGGGCATGGGGGTGTCAGGTACCCTCCCAGATCTAGACCATACACCGGCTCCGGGGGCTCCATCACCAGGAGCATGGTATAGAAGAGTCCCTCCTCTTGACCTCATACACCAGGACACTAGAGTTCCCTGCCCAGGCGAGTACCCTGCCGTACTCTTCCCATGACAGGAAATACAAATTTGTTCTCACCAGGGCAGGAGCAGTGCAAAAAGCTGATCCTGCCTGGGCGAGAGCAAAATAATGGAGCTGGCTCCTGCCAGCACCCAGTATGATGATGTCCAGGGAGCAGGCAGAAGCCGCTGGCGACATGGGGCTCCTCTCACTGCTCTCAACAAAAGTGTCATTGTGGATGCCCTAGTTGGGCATTAGGGCACCGACTTAACCTAAAATGAACACAGAAATGTCAGGCTCCTATCACGGAGGTGGTTAGGGAGACTGTATGGGCCGTGGGGACCTTGTGGCTTCCACAGATGCCCCCAAGTTTAAAACATACAGGTGTTGGTGCCCAGTATGGGTATAGGAGCACCCAAAAATGTAATTTAGAAAGTGTTTAAGTGGCATGAATCGCTCATTTACTATTCCCAGCTTCAGAGCACAATGGCTTGTGAGGTCTTTTTACTTACATTATGTGGATCCTGGTGGTGCCCCTTAAATGGGTAGGGGTGCCACCACCATTTTCATTTAATGTTGTGAAATGTTGCAGAGAGTGCAGCAGCCCCCCAGCGAAAACAACAAAAAACGATAGATTTGCTTTATATATATGTTGACCCCTTGATGAAATAGGCCAACCATTTAAATTTGGGTTTCTGACCCTTTTACAAAGTCAGTAGGTTTTGTTTACTTAAAAGGCCACCCTTTAAATTGTAACATCAGATAGTCCGCTGTGGGTTCCCACAGGGGTTTTCCTCATTGCGCCCAACTCCACGCCGTGCACTTTCACCAGCATGGGGTTGGGCACGCCTAGCACCCAACTCCATGCTACGCTCGGCTGAAGACCATGCAGAATGTAGGGTTGGGTATCGGCGGGATTAGGCATAGGATCTGGGCACAGGCCAGGCCCTGATACCAACCCCATGCAACACATGGCAATGGACATCTTACTTAAATAAAAAAAATTGAAATTGACTGAAAAAAATATAAAGGTTTAAGTGACGTTATAGTTAGGTATGGTAATAATATGTTACTTTGCTTTAAAGAAACTTTGAAAATTTACTGAAAAAATAAAGGTTAGAGAGTAGTGTTAGTTATGTGAAATATCAATTAAGGCATGCAATTTAAATGAACAAACCGAATGAAATTCAACAAGTACATTTATTCAAGTAACTATAACTTGTGTTGTAAAGTAACTATGACTCATGCTGTTTCCATTCACTACTTATGACCTTATATAATAATCACTCATGACATGTTCTATAACATCATTGATAAAATCACTACAATATCTGAAATAACATCATAGATGACAACACAGTGCATGGTGCAAGTTAAGGTTACTTAAGGAAATGTGTTACTAATTCAAACTTATGAGGGAAAACCAGAAGGCCTGAATGAGCGAATCGAACCACAAAGAAAATTGGTGACACTGTGACTTTTGACAAAATTCACTTATGAGGAACCAATATGTCTACATGTTATTGGGAGATGTCAGTTTTTTGCAATTAGGATAAAATTGTTAAAATAATAATTTGACTTACCAAAGATATTACAATGGCTCGCTCCAAAGCAAGAGCAGAGTCTCACATAAGTAACATGGAACTTGGACAAAGTAAGATAACAGATCAAATCAGACACATGAGTATGTAAGGAAAGTCAAACAATTATATAAATTGGGGCAACTAAAGAACTAAAGTTATGCAATAAATGTGAAATGGCGTTTCTGCACCCACGAATCAGCGCAGCTATAAGGCACAAATGTCAATCACCAAATAACAATGTCAGATAAGTTCATGAAACAAGGCACTCCACAACACCGGACCAGCATATCTCAACAGACGACTCCGCTTCTACACCCCCACGCGCCAGCTCCGCCCCGCCGACCTTGCCCTCGCCACAGTCCCCCATATCCGAAGAGTGACCTCCGGTGGCAGATCGTTCTCCTACCTCACCGCCAAGACCTGAAACACCCTCCCCATCCACCTACAACAGGCCCAAGACCTGCTGACCTTCAGAAGACTCTATAAGGCCTGGCTTTTCGAGCAGTAGCCGCATACCCCCACCCCCTAGCACATTGAGACCCTCACAGGTAAGTAGTGCACTTAATAAATACTGTGATTGATTGATTGATTGATTGATTAATTGACTGACTAGGAAAGAGAATGACACATTATGTGCTACAAATGGAAAGTTGAAACGAAGAAGAAGTTGACATATCTCCTACCAAAATTGTAGAAGAAAGACACTTTCTGATAGAAGACAAATATAACTCTGCAAAAAATGAATATTATGAACAAGTAAATTTCATAGATCATAAATGAATAAAATAAACAGCTTCAACTCAGTGAAAAGTAGATCACAATACGGTCACATTTGCATTAGATAATGGGGCAACATGTGACATAATTGGTGTATTACAATGGTGTCCAGTGGTTCAGGGTAGAATATGTAAAATGTTTATTTAAGTAGATAGTATCAAGAGGCCCATCAGAAGCAGCCTTCCTGCAGTTCAACCCATTATGAAACTGATTCTTTCACACATCCAACATTCCACAAATCACCACAAACCAACATTCCACACCCTAGTCACACTGGCGGAGCAGCAGGTACAACACATCCCCCTTCTTTACAAAGAATAACATTAGAAACTCTTGGATGCATGTTTACACTAAAGGAAACAAGAGGCAATAAAGGTGCATGGAAATAACAGGTGGAAAACTTTGCACACATGATGTATACCTGAATAAGCAACAAGTCATTGCATATTAATTGCAAAGGACCATGCATGTTACCACAGCAAATAAAGAAAATAAAGGTATCAAAGCGCATGGAAATAACAGGTGGAAAACATTGCACACATGATGCATAACTGAATAAGCAACATATCATTACATATGAATTGCAAAGGAAAATGCATGTTACCACAGCAAATAAAGAAAAACAGATAACCATATAATAGGAATACACTCATCTTCTCCCTTTTCAACCAGAAACAACATACACCCTAACACACCACGGCTAGACTGCCGACCTTGATGCTGGAAACCAGGGTTCGAGCCTCGGGTCGCGTCCACATCCTGTGATTCTGGGTAAATCACTTAATCTCCCCATGCCTGAATGTGAAAGTACCCGGTGCTCATGTAAGGCGCTCCAATACCTTCGGGTTGAGTTTGCGCTATATAAATATGCTAAAAAAAAAACACAAACTCTCTACTAACCCCCTAATGCCACAAACATGCCAGCTGGCCAGGTTGACATAAAAAACAGCACGCCGGGAACCAACCTCCGGAGGCGCAGTCGGGAACCGCCCATAGTGAATGAACAAAACATCAGGAAAGGTGGAAAATTTCCATTGGTATTAGCTAGGTCGGTTTTGGTATCAGGTACTCTTCGCTCACAAAGTTATATGGCTATGTTCAATCTTTATTATACACCTGCAAAACTTGTTAGATGGGGGGTTGTTTGTGGGGGTAAAGGTTCGTTTTGTGCAAGATGTAAATTTCCCTCCGCAGATTCTGTTCATATGTTCTATAGCTGTCCGGAGTTATCTCTCTTTATTAACCAAATTGAAACTTTTCTTATGCAGATTACTCAAATTTCAGTTAAAATTTCCGCTGAAATGGTTATTACTGGTTATGAATATTCTACGGCCTTGGAAAAAACAAGACATTTGCAAGCTTTTCTTTTTATCTCTATGGCCATTGTTAGACTCTGTGTTACATCACTCTGGATAAATCCTGAACCTCCTACTTTTTGTCATTGGAAAGCCAGGATGTTGGCCTGGTATAAACTTGAGACTTCAGTTCAGGCTTTCAGAGGAAAGAGAAGACGTCTAATCGCTTCTAAGAACTGGGCACCATTTGAAAAATGGGTTGCAAATTAATTAATCAATAATGATCATTTTTTCATTTTATTTGTTTTGCTTATATAATTTCTTTTTCTATGTATGTATCTTGTTTGATGTATGTTTAGATGGTCTACCCTTCCCACCACCACGGGATAAAAGGGGAAAAAACTCAATAAAAAAATAAATTTAAAAAAAAGGAAAGGTGGAACACCTTGTCATATCCACTGCCCTTCACCCTAATTCAACGTAAGGGTGGAACAGCGCTCCAATCACACTTAATATGGCTTAAACTGTGTCCCTCACCCTTACCCCGTAGGTAGAGTGGAACAACAAACTTCAACCTCAAGTCATTTGGCTTAAACCCTGCCTTTCACCCATACCCCGTACGTAGGGTGGAAAAATAAACTTCAACCAAGAGTCATTTGGCTTGAAGCCTGCGCTTCTTCCATACCACGTAGGTAGGGCGGAACAATAAACTTAAACCGCAAGTCATTTGGTTAAACCCTGCCCTTCACCCTTACACCATAGGAAGGGTGGAACAAAAACACCACACTACAAATATCAGTCCTTTGGCTTAACCCTGTCCTTCACCCTTACCCCGTAGGAAGGGTGGAACAAAAACTCCACACTTCAAACACCAGTTATTTGGCTTACTCACTGCCCATCACCCTAACCCAAAGTAAGGGTGGCACAAAACTTCAAACACTCTTAAAGAACAAACACCCAAGTCGTATTCATATCTAAAACACTAGTCACCAGTAACACACAAGATCAACTCTAGATCTCATGCCTCTGAAGCACTCAACCTAATCTCTGTATTGTGAGTGTTCAAAGCCACCTATACACTCTACATCTAACCAAAATAGGAAAAACATGTATCCACTGCCACAACACCAGCCCTAACACAGAGTACAGTCACACACCCACTTTATAAAACCCTATCAAGACGATAGGGCACAAAACCCCATTGGCAATTTGAGGATCTTAGAACACCAAAGACCCTCTTACCCCATACACCATACACATATGCATAATTTAAAGCACAACAGCCATGAGATTCAAATGTTTTCCCCACTCATAACCCATTCAAATTGAAGTACTTATGTTGCATTAACTTTGGGTAGCATAGTCATAGTCTAGGGGGTTGCCCGGTTTACTAGGAAGCACTCCGACACTACCTCTGAAGTACAGTGGTTAACCTCCAAACGAGTCCAGCAGAGATCCCCCCAATAGCGAGGATGTTCCTGCGCCCACACTCCAAACAATCAAGTAAATGCTTCAGTTAACATTAAGCAATGAAAGGGAAAATGACCCCTCAAAATGGCACACAATAATAAATGAACAAATACAGTGGTCACTGTAGTTTTCACCATAAACAGTTTCTTGCCAAGTTCTGCTCTTCTGCTGATTATTGGTACAGACCTCCTCTGATCCTTTTCTAACTTGAAGTATAGAAATCACACCTAAAAACAGACACCGACTCAGTTTATCTTGTAATTGAGTCCTGATAAATGATGATTCTTCAGTGGAATAGTAGTAAATTCTTTATTGTTTCAAAAAAAGGATTCTTTCTTCATAAAAACAGACTGTAGCCGATGCCTACGCATTTCGTCCAACAAGGACTTCTTCAGGGCACTTAGATAGCTGTCTGAATTCTTCGCTGTACTTTGCAAAAGATTTCACTGGTTCATCTTTTTGTTACTATTTGCAAAGGTCACTTCCTTAATACTGTTAGCGGGATCCTTATTCCATAGCTCACTTATAAATATGGAGTAATATTTCTCCTAATGTACATCACTTGAGTTTTTTTTGATTGAAGTAGGAACTGTAATGCGTTGGATTTTTATATGTCCAACATATTGTATTTGATCAGACAGCTGGCTCCGTGGCGTCGTCTCCACCGCAGTTTGCAAATAGTAACAAACAGATTAACCAGTGAAATCTTTTGCAAAGTACAGCGAAGAATTCAGACAGCTATCTAAGTGCCCTGAAGAAGTCCTTGTTGGACGAAACGCGTAGGCATCGGCTACATTCTGTTTTTATGAAAGAAAGTATCCTTTTTATGAAACAATAAAGAATTTACTACTATTCCACTGAAGAATCATCATTTATCAGGACTCAATTACTGGAATAATTGGATATAACGTTGTGTATCAAAAACTGTTATGACTATGTTGTAAAGTAATAGACAATCTTCACTTTGTTAAAGAGTGCTGGACATATGTGGATTATGTTTGTTTGAGACTTGTTAGTCTTAGGGAGATCGAGGGGTTTTGGATCTCCAGTCTTCAGCACCTAATTCCTTTGATAAAAACGTGACACTAGTGGATAAGTGCAACTGCTTATAGCCCCAAACCCATGTGTACTGTGTGTAAAAAAACAGTTTACCTTGTGCACAAGGATGCATAGCTGAATTTCTTTCTTCAACATAAATATGTGGCTGAAGAATGCCCCGAATACCCGCGACTTCCCCGTGAGATGACCAGAAGCCAGTGTCATGTAAGCCAGAAAGACAATCTCCGGACACCAGTCCAAGAGATTTTTTTTCCTTGACAAGGAAAAAACATGGCTGCACATTGAAGAGGATGGTCCCGGGGGGCTCCAGGCGCGCAAATGCTGCAAAACGTCCTTGCGCAGGTGGCGTACCTGGAAGCACTGTAGACGCCACAGACTTCTCTGCAGCACCTTCACAGGACACCATTGACAAGGTAAGGTGTGCAAAAGTCACTATGTGGCCATGCTCTACGAACTATGTAACCGTTGTAACGATGTAACCTGTAACTATGATCTGATGCTCATGTAAAGCGTTCTGATACCTCCGGGTCTAGCCAGCGCTATATAAAACTTTTGAAATAAATGAATAAATAAATAAATAAAATCTTGTGGCCCTTTCAAATGCTGGATCTAGTAACGCCCACTATTTTCTCACGATTTTCCAGGGCGGCACGAGATCGAGTCAACTTCTTGGTGATTGTCACACATCCGAGAACAGGTAATAAGGCCATTTTCTTCACTGTGAATCACACAGGCACACTTCATGACGACTCCGATTTGCTGCTGCAAGGTCCACCAAGGCACTTTCAAACTAGTGCCATATTCTGTCTCCTTGTGTCTCAATAATGGTGCACATAATTCAGGCACACCCTGGTTGGGGTCGACCGATCTTGAGGTCACTGGTGGGGCACAGGGCTGCAGAAATTTAATGCTAAACTCTTGATTTCATGAAAAGTTATTCTATCTGTAGGTTCTTTTAGCTCTAATTTCTTGTAGATTTTGTTTCCATTGTTTCTTCCCTCCATCCATTTGCACACGTAGATTCTCCTTTTGTCACCAAAATATGTTGTCGCCTTCCTGCTGCTCAGCCCATTCTCCAACTGACTCTCTCACTCATCCAACATTCCACAGCCTCACCACTCACCAACATTCCACACTCCAGTCACACTGGCTGAGCAGCAGGTATAACAATATAGTGTGTCTGAGTATAATAACATGACAAACAAGCCAGCACTTACAACATCAAATGTAATGTATTTCAATGGGGAGCAAGAAGACATGTAGACAACTTGGGAAAAAGTAAAAACACCACGGCATATGAAACACTCAGTTGATGGAGGAGGTAACAAAGATGTCCCTGCACCTTGTTTATTATGTAATGTTACAGCTCAAATGTCTGGCTATGACATACAACATGTAAATCATAAAGAATTTCCAAAATTATGTGCAGGGCTTGGCAAATTATGAGGCACCCAGATTACACTATGGATAAATGAGGCAATATGTCCAGTAGTTTCAAATCATTGCAGAGGAAGAAATCCTAAATCTACTAAAAAAAGAAATTACTGAACCAATGTGTGGACCAACTCCTTAAGATTCTCCTATTGTAGTGTTACCCAAAACGAAGTGAAAAAATTGCATTTGAGTGACAATGCCATCCGAGCCCACTTTTTGGCGAAATGATCAGTTGCTTAAATGAAACTACTATATTCTCCAAACTGAATTTATGTAAGACATGTCATCAGCTCGAATTAGATAAACAATCTCATTACATCACCACTTATGTAACACAGGTAGGGCTGTTTTAATACAAAGAACTGCAATTTGGGATATCCTGCTGCAGATTGTTGTGAGGAAAATAATCTATGCGGGGCAAATAATTCGATCAGAAAAAGATAGTTTTTTCTTGTAAATGGCAACAGTCAAAAGGAACATTATCATGGGCTTAGAGAAGTATCCAAGTGTCTATTTGAAGTAGGCTTGACATTCAATAAAATCAAACGTGACCTGGATAAAACAGAGTGGACATTTATTGGGCATATTTTTTCAAAACAATACCTGATTGATCTAAAGTAGAATCCATATGCAGTATACCGACTGATGTCTCAAAAGTGAGATCTCTTGCATGGTGAGTCCTTGTTCAAACTACATTTCTCAATTTGCAACTATCACTGCACTGCTAAGAAAGCTAATAAAGAAGCAGCAACATTATTGCTAGACTCAATGTGATCTATTTTACAATATGATGAAATTAAAAGTAACATTAGTGGAAAATATAGCTTACTTTGATACAATATTATGCACTGAAATAATTGTGGAAGTTAATCCATGTGCATCAGATGGCAATTATGAACACAAAATAAACCAGGTTAAGATTTGCCAAGACTAAAAATGGCATAGGCCAGTCAAAGCTTGACTGCAATAGAACCGGCATGTACTCAAGTGGAAAAAAGAAAGCCTTGCTGTTGCCTGGGCTTGCAAACATTATCACTTTCTGTTTATCAAATCATTCACTATAGTCATAGGTCATTAAAAACAGAAAGGTGGATTATTCGTCTCATGGAAACTGGCAAGGATCTCAACCTGGCTAACTATACATCCAGTTGGGGAAAGGCTCACTGTAGGTCGTACTTTGTACACAGCCAACTCTCTTATGTTTGATGTGATGAAGAATAAAGAAAAACATTCATTTGCGGCTGGAACTTTGATTGTCTTGTTACAAACTATGATTGTAGAATTGTAGACAGTCTCTTCCAACTTGCTGAGTCTTTCATTCACACTGTAAAATGTCCTTCTATTTGTTGTCAATACTCACCTAAAGCTTTATTCTTCCTCATGGTTCTTCTGGAAATCACAGCGACCACGAACAGTAGAAGCACAAAGCCAAAAAGTGGTGTCAAAATGTAATACAACCATGTAAACTCGTCATTGTTCCTAGAAAATAAAATAACCATTAAATACACCCTTCATTATTTGCCGACCATTAGTGTAGAATAGTTATATTAATGTGATGAGCCCATGAGGATGCTGACTGCTTGTCAATTCTACCCAATCAATGTACCATGTGAATGTATTTTTGTAGGAATATGTCCCACAAACCAATCTCCATCTCCATTGTATCTATCACGATAGAGACGGTTGACACACTATTTAGTGCTACTTATGTGCACAATGATGTCCACTGCAGTTCAAAATTTTATTTAAAAAAGATTCAGGTTCAAGATCTGCAGTACTTTATAATGCAAAAGGTGGAAGAACTATGTAGCATTTCTGACATACCTAATTACAATGCTTAAATTGAGCCAGTGGTTTCTGGTGCTCAGCACATGCACTTCACATGAACATCAGCGCTTTTAGCGTGAACTCGACCCAAAGGTATTGGAGCACAGACACATTCATTTTTGGTAGACACAGGAGTTCTGTTTTAGGCACTGCTTACAGCAGAAATGGGCTGGTGCAAACTGCCTCCTGGTGAGAGCCCTGGCACTTTTTTGTTTACAAATTAACCACTGCCTAATTAGATTTTTATTTGAAGGAAGCAGTTTGTTATGGTGTGGGGTTGACTATACTAAAAGCAAGGAACTCTGCAAAGTGTGTGTTTTTCTCAACGATTTTGCATTGACCTTCCCATTCTGGAAGCACATGTAAGCACACTACAAAAATAGGTTGGAGAAGGTGTGTCCCCAGGGTGGAACTTTACTTTTGGATCTCTCTCCTGTCTTTTGTACCATCAGCTACACAACCCCACTATGCTGACTGTTCGCATCTATGATTGGTAGATGTGAGAAATTGGGTTGTTAGTTGACTAGGGTATGAGCCCTGGTCAAGCAACAGCCACAATTCCTTGCAGGGTGAACTACAAAAAGTTACTACATGAACTCGTGCTTATCCCTGCGTAGCTTGGCACAAAAGCAGTCCGGCTTAACTTAAAGGCAATGTGTAAAGTATTTATGCAGCACACAAGCAGTTTAAAGTGAAAACACGATAGAAGAAAAATCTCAAACCAATTCTGAAGAATATAGGACATTTTAATACATTATTTGACACCAAAATAACAAAAATCCAATCAGTCGAGCCTAAGTTATGATTTTTTAAAGTTTTTAGTAAAACCTAGCGCCTAAAGGTTTAAATCGCCAACCATGAACATCTAGTCATGCGAGACCAGGTCAATGTACAAAAATATGGCTGACCATGATGGATCACGGTTCGGATCCAAGAAGTGGATTGACCCAGTAAGAGCTTACCTTTGGACTTAGAAGAAATTCTGAGAAGTGTCTGAGAGGGAACAGTTCATCGAGGCAAGGCTGCAGGAGGTGTCCGAGGAGGGAGTCCAAGGAAGAGCTTGGGTGTTGGACGAGGTTGGATTGAAGCTGCTGTGAAGATTTCTAAGTTTGGGCTACATCCCTAAAATCGAAGTCAGAAATCTCCAGTGGGACAAGGCAGAGGTCTGTAGCCACAGACAGTCCATGAGGATGGATACCCCTTTGGCAAAGGACTGCTGAAAAGGATTTGCAGCTGCAGAGAAGAACATAGCGTACCTCTGGTGGTTAGGTAAATAGGTTGGTTCCACTCTCCTTGTTCTCAGAGCACATTTGGGCCACAATGTATCTAAGTCCTCAGTTTTGGTGTTTGGCCTTTTGGGCACCTTTAGCACCACAACCAAGGGCCTAGGGTAGTGGGGTACCTCTTGGGGCACAGAACTCACTGAGTCTGAGTCCAGGTACGGGTAAGATGGTGGGAGCCTTTTAGGTCCCTGTGGCCCTTGAAGTCACTTCTGGTAGTCCTGGGTGCAGGTGAAGAAGCAAGGCTGGCCTCTGAGGCGTTATGCGGCAAAGCAGTCCTTCCAGGTACAGCAGCAGTCTGGCAGAGTGCACAAGAGGTTACACAGCAGGCAGACCTCTAAGAGTCCTTCCTCAGGTCAATCATGTCTATTGAGTCTCTTTCTGTGGTCTTGTGTTTATAGGTGTGTATTTATATTAATTAGGTTACACTATGTTGGTCAAACATGTTTATTGAGTCTTGTATTTATATTTTCTATGTTACACTTCCTTTCAGCCCTGACGAAGTTCAATCCCTTTGAACGAAACGCGATGGCTGAGGATTGTTGCACATATTTATTGGATTACCAAATAAAGAACGTTTTTCACATGAAAAAGAGAAAATCGACCATTTATTGTTACGGAACCAAACCACTGGGGTAGTGCACCACTCCATTTGTTCTCAACATGAGGTAGCTAACTGCTCCTAATAAAGAATTATAGCTTATTAAATGTAATAAGGAGTCCCCAGTGCTATCCTATTAGAAGGGGTAGGACTCACAGTAGTAAAAAGCGAATTTATGAGTTTTTCACTAATCGGACATTAAAACTGAGAAGTGCATGTCCAACCTTTCAAGTACAGAGCACCCTTCCCTATGGGCTACCTAGGGCCTACCTTCGGGGTGACTTATATGTAATCAAAAGTGGAGTTTAGGCTTGGCAGAGAGGTTTTAATGCCAAGTGGAAGGGGCAGTTTAAAATTACCTTCAGGCTGCAAGGGCAGGCATGGGACATGTTTTATGGTGCCACTTAAATGGGTGGCACAATAAGTGCTGGTGGTCCACTGGTAGCATTTAATATACTGGCCCTGGGTATATAGTATACCACTCTTCAAAGAACTTATAAGTAAATTAAATATGCCAGTTAGGGGGGTCTCTCAAAGGGGCATGGCCAATGTGTTACGGGCGTGGCTTATAAACACGTAAGCTAAAAATCTGTGCTTAGCATAGTGTACCGTCCGAACTGTATTTTGCTGTTTCTGTCATTGTATCTAGATATATGATACAACAAGTAACATCATACCTGCAACAAGTCAGGACTATTGGTTTGTTGATGGTTGTTAGTTACATAAGATAAATAAGCAGCAACTATGGAGTGTATATAATATTGAAAAAGCTACCACATAAAGCCCTGGTGACACCACAACAATGTTGCTGCTCCTGAGTTTCAAAAAGAGAAGGGAAATCCAGAGAGAAAATGACTCTCTATAAAGGATTTCCCTTCCCCCTACCAGGCTCACCTGGCATGAAGTCATGCCGTAACTTCTCCACTAGTGAGAAGTGAGCAGTGAGCAGTGAGCATTGTGAGCAAATGCATATCGATATGCCGCTGTCACTGCAGTCCGGAAAAAATGGACTGCCTGTGCCAGGGCACAAAACAGAGCCTGATAGAGAACCGTTTCAAGGCCTCCTTTAAAAAAACTGCCGGTGCTCAGCAATAGTGAGACTCGGCCCACTTAAAGCCCTGGGTATATGCCAATCAAACTATGTTTTTGGGAGTGAGCACTGGTTGTAGACAGAGTTTTAGAGTCAACAAAATGGAATTTCAGCTAAAAATGGAGGCAAGTAGGCAAAAGGTTTGTTGTAAGACTACCCCAAGGCTGACAGGTCTAACAGTAGCCCTGTTCATGGGATTTCTCCCATCTAGAGGGTAAGACCCAAACTATACAAATGTGGGCTTTCCACTCATCACTTAAAACCCTACAAGGAGAAGCTCTATTTTCTCTCTTTCTGTTTGTTCTTCACCTCTGTCCCCTTTCTTATCTGTTAGAGACATTGAATGTTAAAACATGCTTCTGCTTAGACAATACCCAATTCATTTTCAGAGCATGTTGGACTTGGCCTTTTTGCAGGGTCATCCCTGAAATTTTTGCCTTCCTCCTGTATTTTGTCTGACCTTTTTTGTTGGTTTTATGACTCTGGGCACTTTACCACTACCGATCAGTGCTAAAGTGCATATGCTCTCCCTATTGTAAATTGATGTATGGATTAGTGACTCCATGATTGGCTGATTTGGTTTACTGGTCAGACCCTAGTACAGTGCACTGAGTGTGCCAAGGGCTTGTAAACCAAATGCTGCTGGTGGGCTTGCAACACTGGTTGTGCCACCCACAGAAGTGGCCTTGAAAAATGTGTCTAAGGCCTGCCATTGAAGAGCCTGTGTTCAGTCGGGTACTGCCAGGCTGACTGGGCAAGTGCACCCACTTGCCAGTCCCTAAGCCTTCCCTTTTCTTCATATCAGACACCCCTATGGTAGGCCCAAGGGCAGGGTGCATTGTAAGTATAAGGTAGGACATGCCTTGGTGTGAGTGGCATGTCCTAATAGTGAATTACAGCCATTTTCGTTTTTCACTATTGCAAGGCTGCCTGTTCTCTAAAGGGCAAGAATGAGCAGTTAGATTATTACATTTTATAATCCTAACTGACTCAGGGAACATGGTGGAAATTCGAGTTTAGTATGCCTGAACTCAGAATGATACAATATATCTTGTAGTGAAGTTGATTTTAACATCCTGTGTTTGAAAAAACCACTTTTAGAAAGTAGGTATTTTCTTGTCCAACTATCCAAGCCTGACTCTGCTAGGTTGTGTATTCCTTGTCTGGAGGTTGAGTGACGGGGCTGGGGGATTCCAGGAGACATGGTGTCTGCACAGGGCTGAATAGAGCTATCTGCATGTAGATGGGTGGGAGGAGTTGCACCTGGGACCTGAATAGGGCTGTGCCAGCCTTTCACAATGCCTGCTCCACCTCCTGTGGGGCATCTGATGTTTCTGTCCTGCACTGTGAAAGGAAAGAAGGATTCATGTAAACAGAGTGCTCCAGAACTGGTTTGGACTAGGCTAAGGCCCTTCTGCCCTTAGAGGACAAAGGATTTTGGGGTATAAGTATTGGGACCCTGATCCCAAGAATTTAGATCACTTTTGGACTACAAGAAGAAACCTTTGTTGAGGAGAGGAACCTGAAGAAGCTGAGGAGAGGCTATCCCTAAGCTGAAGTGCTGCTTGGGGGATTAGCCTGCAGTGTATGTCTGACTGCCAAATAAAGGAGAAAGGACTTTGTGTGCACCTTATTCAATGTGTGAAGGATCTCCAAGGGCTTGAAAAAAGAGCTTGACTCCTGCTGAAGTCTCAGGGACAACAGAATTCAACCCCCAGCTCCCCAAGAGTTATTTGGAAGTGCCTGCTGCTGTTTTGGGCCTTCTGAGGGACTGCGTGTCGCAAGGAGCTGGAAGTGCGACTCGTGAGGAAGAAGCATGTCACCATCGTAGCCGCTGCCTTCGAATATCTGAACAAGAGTGTCGCTGCTGTAGGTGAATCATTGCACTGCATCGAGAGAGCGTCTCGCACTGAAGAAGAAGCATATCGCTGTCACAGCCGCTGCCGTCGCAACTCTGAACAAGGGTGTAGCCGCTGTAGCTGACGCATTGCTCTGCATCGACAGAAGCGTCGCGCACCGAAGAAGAAGCGCGACGCAGCAACTGTCGTCGCATCTCTGAACAAGGAGGTCGCCGCTGTAGCTGACGCATTGCACAGCATCAAGAAAAGCGCCCAACATCCACGGAGAAGCATGCCACCGTCGCAGCCACTGTTGTCGCATCTCTGAACAAGGGTGTCGCAGCTGCAGCTGTGTCATCAAGCGGAAGTGTCTTGCATCGAAGGAGAAGAGTGTCGCTGCCAAAGCCGCTGTAGTCGCATCTCTGCTCAAGGGTGTCGCCGCTGCAGTTGACGCATCAAACCGAGACTTCTTGCAACAACGGAGAAGCGTGCCGCATCAGGAAGAACTTGACGTCTTTATTTCTTTGCACCGGATTTTGCCGCATTTCCATCTTTGCAACACTTTCGATGCCCCCTGTGTGTCGCATCTTAAGGTACATTGACTCAAAGTGTTGCATCTTAAGAACTAAAGAGAACTAAGCTAAAACTACCAATTTAAGTACAGTATTGTGGATTTTTGTCGTTTGAGGTCTTGTGATAAGTCTGTATAAAGAATACTTATTTTTTATATAAAACCTGTGTAGTGTCCATCTTTAGTGTTGTCACTTGATTACTGTATGTGTTCACAAATGCTTTACACACTGCCTCTGAAATAAGCCTGTCTGCTTGTGCCAAGCTACCAAGGGGGTGAGCAGGGGTTATTTTAGGAGTGTACTCTCTTACCCTGACTAGAGGCAAGGGTCCCTATTTGTCACATGTACCTACCTGCTCCAACTAGAGACCCCCAAATCTAACAGAACAGAGAACAAAGCTGATGACGTTCCCTCTCACGTTCACTATCCCTTGAGACTGCTCTAAATTGGATGGCAAAACATCCTTCAAATGCTGAATCCCACAGACTCAGAAGTACTGTTCATCTACAATAAACTTAAAAAGAGTGGTACTGAAGTATGGCCATGTGCATTGGGCAATAGCCCAAAACCAGTTGGCGCAGCTCAGAATCTTAGCATTATCTATGTCTCCCAGTTATCCCTAGAAAACCACACTGCACAGTTACTAAACCATTTTTTGAAAAATGTGTCTAAGGCCTGCCATTGAAGAGCCTGTGTTCAGTCGGGTACTGCCACATATTTTTTTTATGTGAAACCCCTACGTTTGACTTTCTCTTCCTATCTCCTCTCACAGGAATACAGAAAACCATGCTTACATTCACTCCAGAATGGAATAAGTCAACTCCGTGTACCTAAAGAGAATCATAGCCCGTTTGCAAACACAATATAAAGCCACTGTCAAGATTTTGTTCAGCCAGAGAAAATTCAACCAGAATCTCTCAGACAACTGCACTGGCTCGCCATTAGCAAAATAATTCAGCTCAAATCTGCTTGCATGACCTATAAAGTAGAGAACCAGCCCCAATTTCCTGTCTGACACATTCCTGAAATACAATCCTACCCAAAGACTTAAACCCGCTGGAAAGATGTATTTCACCATAAATCACTGCAAGTTCACTACACAGGGAGGAATTCCTTGCAGCTGCAGGGAGAGATATTACGGACCACCTGCCCATCAGAACCAAAATAAACTTCCTCAGAGCCAAGAAATTCCTCAAAAAAACCTTTTTACTCAATAATTTGCAGTTTCGCATGTGTTCATTCTGCAGTATGAACCAGCGTTCCCCTATAGCTCCAGGAGACTCTGGGGCTTATTTACAAGCCCCTTGTGCCACTTTTGCGTCACTTTTCCCACGTGAAAAGTGACGCAAAAGTGGCGCAAGGAGCTTGTAAATCTGCCCCTCTGTTTATGAGTGTCAGTGAGCTTTACAAATACCCGTAAATAGTATAAATAAATAAAATGAAGTGACCACCCGAAACAGCAAACCCTGTGTGATAGGAGGGGCATGAAGAACTATTTTAAATTGGTTAATAACAAGGGGGCTCATTTACAAGCCCCTTGCTCAGCCGTTGCGTCACTTTTATTATGGGAAAAAGTGACGTGCAGGCGGCGCAAGGGGCGTGTATATAAGCCCCAATATTTTTTATAGATCTCATTAAAGGTTTGATTGACAAGGCTATTTTCCCACAAATTACTGTAGCAGTAAAACCAAACAAAATCAATCTGAATCGTATTAAAATACTTACATATTCTTCTCGGGTGCATGATCTGCAAAATAAAAAAAAGAGACAATTTATTGCATGAACACTTATGTGTTTAAGTATATTTTTAAAACGCAGTCTAAAAATGCACCCGAAGCAAAAATGTAAACTAACAAACGTAACTATTTAATCTGTTTCGATACTTTACGCAGTGCACCCTCACTGCAAATACTGTACTGGTGACTGCTTCTTCTGCCAGACTTCACCCGCATCATAGAGGTCAAATGTTAGTGAGCTGTGTGGAGGTTGCCCAGTTATAATCAGCTACTCCATTACCGATCCATATGAAAGTTAGAACTGTTAAGGTGTTTACAGTGCTTAATTTGTAAAATAATAAGTCCCAGGGCCCTCTCAGGTGATTACTGCTGCTTGCACCACTAATTGCTCCTACCAGCGCTGTCAACACAACTCCTAACCACCACACACCTAGCAGTGTAACAATACAGACTATTATAGGCCCCATAGCTATATGAATGGCTTGTGCCACATGTTTTAGACATTTTGAATATATATTGAATTAATAAACAAATGTTGTGATGATCTCTAAATTAGGGCAGTCTGCCACATGGTGGTGCTGTTGGTTTAAGTGCCTGTGTTGACAATTAAGTGCTGGTGCTGATCATCAGAAACCACCGGCTGAAATGAAGCACTGGGGCCTTATTATGATGTCGATATCGGGTGGACTTGTGTCTGCCCAACACCGTTGTTGGAACGGAACCACTCGACCTTAAGTCGGCGTTTCTGACATCCCAATTCAGACGGAAACATATATTTTTCAATGGAAGCTTGTGCGATGGGCGTAAAAGGCCAGCAGCCCAAGGTTCCATTGAAAAATGGATGTTTTCAAACATCCCTGCACCCGTGTGGGAGGCACCGTGACACAGTGTAGGGATATTTAGGTGCCCCCCAGGCCCAAATGGCCAGGAGGGAAGGGGGTCTGCTCGTGGTCCCCAATGTTGTTTTTCAACAGCCTTTCCATATCAGAAGAGCCGACATGGAATGGCAGTCGGAAACCGACATCATAATCCTGATGGCGGAGGCGCTGTTTTAGGGGATTATGAACTGCTTCTGATGCACCGACAGGCTCCTGGATGGTCCCCCTGGCTGCTGCCTCCGAATGCACACATTGTAATGTGTCGGTCGGACTGCAGGAGCAGATTGCGGTCGGATCGCAACCGACAAGCCATTAGTTGCGGTCCAACCGCCATCGTGATCAGGCCATGGGTGTTTATCATGGACAAACCGAATCTGGAGACATAGAGCCTCACGTTTCAATTTTCAGGTCTTTGAGACCTACTGATCTGCATTGATTCATGGGTTCCCAGTGCTGTGTCCCTGCAGAGTGACAGAATGAATCTGTAATGATTTGGTTAATCAATGTTGGTTGATTATCAAAGAAACAGAGGAATTGATACGAAGAAGGCACAGCAACTACACTCCACTCTGCACATGTCTTTCCCCTCTCTTGAATGTTCTCAGTGCCTTAGAAGCTGTGGATTCCATGCTGTTACGGCTACTGCATTAATGCCATTGTGGTCAATTTTAAGTACAAAGGGAGCTGAATCTCCATTTGCTTCTCCCTTTGCTGCTGCCCTTCAAACCATACAAAACGTAAGTTTCTCTTTCTCGATCATCCACAGTCAATGCTCTGCTCCAGCCCCTGGTACCAGCTTAATTTTTCCTCATGACTCAGACAGCGGTGAGAGTCCAAATTTCCTCTGGTCCAGTGCTCGACTAGATGATTCTTCGATTCTTGTAATCCATACACCTGTGTTTTCTTTCCTGCCTATTGCCTGCCTCTCTATTGCTGGTCCTGGCCTAATCTCTGATTCTCCTTAAGCAAGCTTTTCTCTTTATCTCTGTCCTTTTCTCCCTCCCTGCCTTGGCTTGATTTTCCTGCTGCTTTAGTATTCCTCCTTGTAATTTTTCTACTTGGCGAACTAAGGGTATGAGAGTTGGCAAATGCAATATTGTTGTAAGTCAGAGACCCACAACAACCGGATATTTCTTAAAATGCCTTGTGGCATTATGTGCTAAAATAAAGGTTTACAATTTGAAAGTGTCTGAGGGAACAGGTGCAGGGATGTTGGCACAATGAGTAATTTGAGATCCAAACTAATATCAATAATTTGATTGAAGACAATAATGTGAAGGTGTCGTAAATACAATCGTCTAGTTGCAATAAATGTCAGTGGGAGCAACTAGAGGCTATGAGCTTGTTCTAGAAGTCCTTGTCCGCAGAAAATTCAACTGTTCCATGATTTATGTCAGAAGTGCTATATCTAGAGGAAAGACCTCAGTGGCATATCCTCCACCCCTGAGTAGTATGTTCAAAGGCAGTCAGCCCATGGCATCTCCACAAAATAAGTATTTCTTTCAAAAAAAGAAGTCTGTGTTATCACTTAACTCAAAATCAGGACCTTACTGTCTCTGTGGATCATTATGGAGGGGATAGAGAAGATCAGTTTAAGCCAATAGTGCACAGAGTTGGATGATAATGGTGGGCTAAGCCTGGTGAAGAATGCTATCGTCAGACTTAGTCACATTTTGGGGCAATCTCCTGGTGTGATGTATAGAAGGGGTTCAACCAAATTGAACTTCATTACATTGACTATGACATACGGTTCCACAAGGGGAAGGGGAACGCCAAATTTAAAGCAAGCATTGGCAAAGCCAGGATTTCAGGCTTGTTTTAATTGTGTGGCCAGGTATATGTTGTTTTTACTGTTCCCCTCAGTGACTCAGAAGCTCTTTGGGCCAAAGGGTATTTCTGTGAGCAGAGATTAATCAGAAGACATTTACATTCATAATAAATCCAGAGTTAAACACATTTCAGTTTGCAATAAGACATAATCTATTAGCTAATTACTTATTTTACCAAAGTACACTGCAACATAAGGCAGCCTGCTATAACCATTTCTGGCTGTTCTATTTTGCTTTATCACAAAATTTGTGGCTTTCCATTTACAGTGATTTCCCCTTTATTACACTATCCCCTCTTACTCACCACAATTTCACCTTCAATCAAAAATTTCACACCTTTCCCTTTCCCAACAACGTACTAGGATGGCCTCTCTTCATTATCACAAAATAGTAAGTGACTAGGGGCTGATTGCGATTTTCGAGAATCGCAATTAGGAAATCGTCATTCCTAATGTATGGAACTCATTGAGTTTCAATTAGCGTAGTGGGTTGCATGATTATTAATGAGGTAGATAACAATTTGCGACCCATTCGGAATCACAGCCATCACAGGGATGGTGGCCTGCTGGAGTACGCAGACCACCATGTCTGTGATTGCTTTTAAATAAAGCAGTCTTTTGTTTTTCGAACGCATCCCGTTTTCCTTTAAGGGAAACGGGATGCTTTTAAAAATAAAAAAATTACCCTTTGGAGTTTTAATTTTAGGTCTCGTGACCTGCGTAGCACTGTGCAGCAGGCGAAAGTACTTTTGTCCGGGGTTCAGAAATGGACCCTGGAATCACACACGCTCATGCGTGTGTTTTCTGTTTTGGGGTCTGTAATTGGACTTTGAGTGCGTGCTTTGTTTTAACAGAGCACACATAGGCCAAAGGCGGGCGCATTGCTCCACCCACGGCCTATTGGTGTCTGTTACGTGCACCAAAGCTCATGTGGTTTCAGTTATCGTGCCCAAACACAGGCGCGATAATTGAAAGCACATGAGGCGTGAGCGTGCGCACCACTCGCGGCGTGTTTTTTTTTAGTGCAGTGGACTGTAGTAACCAAAATGAAGGTAAAATGACAAAAAATCGTTTACAGGCAGTAACGTTTGAAAACCGATTTCATCTGTTGGAATTGGAGGCGGATCTGGCTTGGGGAAGAGGCTCACCCCGGGGCTGGCTTGAAGGACAAACTGATGAAGTTCGGACGAGCTGTGGCTGAGGTCTGTAGAGGCAGGTGGAGTCCGCGAGGATGCAGCACTCTGGAGAATGCAGGGACGGATTTATGGAGGTAAACACGAACTAGTGCCATGACAATGTGTCTTATCTGCTAGTCAAGTGAGCGGCCGGAGACAGGCCAGGGTAACAATGTATAACCTGAATCTGCAAAAACAAAAAACAGTAAATAATAAACTGTAGCATGCAGGCCGATTTGGGGTGTAGAAAAGAACCGAAAAACAAATGAGGAAAAGGGAGGTGACAATAAAAGCTAAGAATCGAGCTAGTGTTTAAGTCCCTCTCCACCGCACCTACACACACTTTAAAAAGAATCACTTACTTGGCTGCTTACATATACTTGTAGCAAGGAATACATAAAACTGCACTTTCAATGCTCTCTAGAAGGCGGGATTCCACGTTGTCTGCCTGGTTTAGATTTTAGGCTAGCTTTTCTACGTCCGAGTTTTACTTCCTCCCCCGCCTGTTGAGCACAGCCACACATGGCACCGCTGCACTATCCGGGCAAGGGGCAATGAGAAGCGCTCGGAGACCGCGTGAAGAAACAATGCATGTCCGGGAAAGAAAACATAAAAAAATTAATAATAAAAGCGAAGTAGAAGTTAACATTAGAAAAAAACAAGCATCCACAAAAAGATGGCAGGCAGGGGCCACAACCTAATTAAGATTCGTTTCAAATCACCAGAGATAAATGGAGATGAAAAATAACAAGCAAGCAACAGGCGGCCACCTCGCTCTGGCACAGGTTAGCTCTGTTACACGCGGGACATGGGGACCCCTATTTCATGTGTTTCACTCCATCTTTTCATCTTTGTTCATTTGTGAAGCGGAAACGACATGCTTTCCTAACATCCTCGGCTTAGAAAGTTACAAGGGACGATTATCGACGTCTTCTCATAACCGTGCCCCGGAGAGCTGCCACCGTGCTCTGTTTGGGGTTCCCCTGCCAGGCAGGCACAGAGGGTCCCTGACCAACAAATGCACAGCACCCCCACGAGGGAGTAGTAGTAGTAAAGCTTTATTTCGATATAGAAACATATCATAAAAGCAAAACATGACAGCATAAAAACAATAATCGAAACAAAGCAATTTTACAGTTCATAATACCGTTAAAACATTCATATTTACACAAAAGAAACATAAAATTTATACAAAATGAAAAAAGGGACGCTCTACTGTAACATCAGTTGTTTGGCAGATCTTAGGCTCCAAGCCCAGCCTAAAAATTTAGCCAGACAAATAGCAAAAAAGGGTCTTGTATCTGAGAGCAATATTCTTATAGCTTCCAGATGTGAGCGAGTTCCCAGGCTCCTACAAAGAGGCTTCAACCACCTCCGTCTAGGGGACATATAAACTTGCCACTCAAATAAAAAGTGTGCAACAGATTCAATTTTTAACTCACAGAAAGGACAGTGCGGTACAGTTTGCAAAGGTGGTTTCCATGTAGAGGTAAACTGACATAGAGGTAAGACCCCAACCCTGAATTTAAAATATAATGCCCTGTCATGTGGGCTGTGAATCAAATCCAAGTATGGTTCTCTGGAGGGGATGTCTTTAACCATTAAGAAATTTGCAACAGATTTTGGATGATTAGATTTAGCTAGTCTCTCACTATCCACCCAAGACCAGTATGCCTTCTTCAGTTCTTGTTTGGGAGGTGCTGTTTTATTTTCCCACGCAGCTCCTAGACCAATTTTGTACAATGCCCTCTTGACCTCTCTGAGCCAGGTGATCTTATGCCAGTCAGGTAAGGACAGTACATCTTTTAGGGCATCTGCATAACTGTGGAGCTCAGGGACGTTCCAGATTCTAGACCATAGCAGTAAGGGGCGTAATTTAGCTTGCTCGCAGATTGGACGAGTACCTGCGTCAAGCAAGATGGGGATTGTGGGGGTGCTCTGGGGTAGCCGCATCAGATCTTTATGAAATTTATTTTCTAGGTGGGCCAAAGTATCCACTCTCTGGGTACCCCAAAGTTCTGCACCATACAGTGCTGCGCTCACAACCCTACCCCTATAAATATCAAGAAGTGCCCCAATAGGTTTTATGGAGGAAGCACGCTGCTCTTTAAGTAGAGCACCAACTACCCTCTTATGGGTTAGGAACACTTTTTGGTGATGGGCCTTCCAGCTCATACTATCACTAAGACGTATGCCTAGATAGTCAAATTCACTGACACGTTCTAATGTAACGGAGTCAAGAGTGGGGGGTTTAACAGATTTCTTAGGCGGGTTGAGGACAAGGAATTTGGTCTTGCCGATATTTATGGCCAATCCTTTAGTGTCACAGAAGGCCTTAAAGCTGGAAAGTAGTGACTGTATGCCTGCAGGTGATTTCGAAATCAGGAGTGTGTCATCCGCAAACAGGAGCGTCGGGATTTTCCTTCCCGCCAGGGATGGTGCATCTGCAGGATGTTGAAGAAGGTGCTCCACCACTCCATTAACGTAAAGTGAAAACAGAGTGGGGGCAAGCACACACCCCTGGCGGACGCCCCTGTCTACTGGAATACACGGGTTTTTTTCGCCCTGGGCACCCCATCTGATTTGGGCAAAGTTGTTTTCATGAAATTTTATCAGCAAGGCCAACAGGTAAGGTGGTAGACCTAACTCGTCGAGGACCTTCCATAATAACGCTCTTGGAACCAGGTCGAAGGCTGTTTTTAAGTCTATGAAGACTAAGTACAAACTGCCCCCTCCTAGCACCACTACCTTCCAATAGAGCATTAAAAGGCGGAATGTCTGCTCGACGGTACCTGTCCCTAATCTAAAACCCGCTTGGAAATCAGACAATATCTGATTTTCTTCCACCCACTCCAGAATCCTGCCCAATACCACTTTCCCCGCTATCTTTTGCGTTGAATCCAGCAAACTGATGGGGCGATAATTAGCTGGGTCTTCCCTGCTACCTTTCTTGAAA
Source organism: Lissotriton helveticus (assembly GCF_964261635.1). Taxonomy (NCBI): domain Eukaryota; kingdom Metazoa; phylum Chordata; class Amphibia; order Caudata; family Salamandridae; genus Lissotriton; species Lissotriton helveticus. Next base: position 1,451,992,934 of record NC_136065.1, read on the forward strand.
ATGGGGACTACTTCGGCCCCCCTCCAAGAGTCAGGGAAAGACCCCCCCAACATAACCTCATTAAGAAGGGCAACAATTAGTCTGCTCCAGAATGGGGGATTATTTTTTATCAGGTCGCCCGGAATCCCATCCGGACCTGCCGCTTTGTTAGAAACAGTACTCCTGATTGCCTTCTCTACTTCCAAGGTGGTAAATGCGACTTCATTTGGTAGGGGATCTGTGGAATTGGGCCTTAAGAGCGGGTCTAGTTTCAAAGGCCCTGTATGAGCCGAATACAGTTTGGAAAAGTGGGCAAACCAGGCAACACCAGGGATATTACAAGTCAGTTGTTGATCAATGGGCTTGTCTCTCGATCTTAGCAAGTCCCAGAACCCTTTAGCATCTTTCCTTGTGCTCGCCTCCGTTAGGTCGCGCCAAAAATTGAAATCATATGTCCGCTTAGCCTCAGTCACAGTTTTCCTATAAAGTTGCCTTGCAGACCTGATGGTAGTTTGGACTTTTCCTTTTACTGCAGCAACAAGATTACCCTTAGCAAGTCGACATTTGGCTGTGAACCACTTTTCACTTGTTCTCAGGGTCCCCTTTAAAGCAGTTCTGAAGCTGGGTTTGGGGACGATGAACAGCCCACTTAATGCCGTAACAGTCTCCGTAAATAACGATAAAAACATCTTACCATCGCTATTAGTGCAGTCAAGCCTAGATTCAGCCTTTGATAAGATGGTTTCGGCATGTGTCATCCTAGCCTCATCCGCTGAGACTCTTGCCCATTTGAGACGTCTGCCACAGTTGGATGGAAGAATCTCATGTGAAGCTTTCCATAACTGGATGGTAGTTTCTTGGGACCCAGATTGCCAGGGGGCAGAGATGGTTAGAGCGAGAGGGTTGTGGTCACTGTCACAGGTCTCTATAACCTCCATGTCTTGGTGATATGGCCAGAGGTTGTAGTTGAGCATAACAAAGTCAATTCTGGATGAGTGGCCCGTCCTATTGTATGTATAGGCACCCATGGGATCTGATTTGGAACGTCCGTTAGTTGCTCTTAAATTAAACTCCATGCAAAGAGCATTTATGTCGATCACCATTTGTGTCCATTTGGGGATCGGTTCAAGGTTCAAGGTAGGGATGCCCCTCCTGTTATCCTCCTCATTGATGTCCAGAATGTCTTCTTTGGCTAAAGGCTCAAAACAGCAGTTAAAATCGCCTGCCAGCAGGACGAGAGAGTTGGCGTCACAGGCAGACAGGTTGTTACTTAAGCCTAAAGAGTTTAGAGATCCTCTATTCTTGTTGCCCCTTAAGTAAAGATTAAATAGTTCTAGTTTCCTTCCTCCTTTATAACGCAGTGTTAGCCATTGAAGGTCGGGTGTTTCGGTAGTCCTTTGTGAAACACTGAGGTCTAGTGCAATGTTGATCCAGATAAGAAGACCCCCGGATGGACGTCCTTTAGAACCTTGGTGGCATACAGCCGGTACATAGAAGGTCGAGAACCCCACTCTGTGTCTAGGTTCCTGGCACCATGTTTCCTGTAGCAAGCAAATGTCATAGGGAGCCAGGAAAGTATTCCATTCCGGGTTGTCAAAGTTGCGTGCAAGGCCCGCCACATTCCAACATAGGACCTTCAATGAAGAATCGCCTAGAGAGGCAACGCTAACAAGCAGGTCAGTCTCCATGGAATTGGAATGTACAGGAAGAGGGGAGATCAAGCAGGGGCTATCTGGCCTCGTTTCCGCTCTTTTGTGATCTAGAAGAGCCATTTTGGTTGGTTCCATGGCCCGGGGCAAAACAGTCAGAGGCCCAGCATGGATTGTTGGGGGGCCGTTGGTCGGATTTCCAACTATGTCTATAACCTGTGGAGACGATACTTTTACTAGTTGTGGGCATACTGGGAACATAAAAAGTCAGTCGACCTCCTCCAGGCCTCCATATCTATTGTAGGTTGAGAGCCCATTCCAGTGCAAAAGATTGTTCTTTTGCCTCATGGGGTGGGCGTTCCAAGGATGGTGCTGCACCAAGGACCAGTTATCCACTTGGGTGTTCACTTGGCGTGGGGGATAGAAATAGGATAGTGGCCTTGGTACAACTAGGGAATCTTCGCTAGTTGGCCAGGAACAGATATGGTGCGCCGTGTGTGGGTCTTCGAAAGTTACAACTACACAGTCCCCTTGCTTAGATTTCTTAGTTGGGCCCACCCAGGGTATTCTACGGACCATCATCACTCCGCTTTTGATGCCATTTGGAATCGGTCTGTTGACGTTAAGCCAATGCATAGTTTTGTTTTTCAATGACCAGTGGTTTTCGTGTTGGGCAGTGCCGATCACAGGGACTCCTGTCAACACGACCACATAGTCATTGGCCTCTGGAGGAAGATCTATATAACCTCCTCTAAAATTATCTTTTGGACGAGAACCCTGCATTTCGGCAGAATGGAGTCTGGAGGGAGCTACCAGGTTTAGATTTGCTTTTTGAGGCTTAGGGTTCCGTGGGGGAATCTGCGGTTTGGTAGCCTGAGGATTAGTGGTTATGGAAGCTTGGTCCACAGCCACAGTCCTCGGCTTAGGCACAGGCTTTACAGCAACAGGTACTGGTGGGGGGTGCTGTTCAGCTTGCGAAACAGTTGCTGACAAATGTGGGTCAGGTAAGGACACGCCCTGGTTTTCGAGGCTTCTCAGGCCGAGAGTGGCCAGAGCAATAATGCTCTTCTCCATCTCGAGTAGATTGTTTTCAATCCTACACAATCTTAAATCGAGTGGTGAGAGAAGTTTTTTTAATGTTTCCCAACTGCGTGCGCGGGGAACCCTCAGGAAAAACATTACAAGCCTGAGCGTTGGTCATTGTGAGCTGATGGGAGGCTGCAACCTTTGCCTTTTTACGAAAGTAAGCTGAGCGTGATTGGCGTTTTCTTATGGGTTGTGCACCACTGACACGAGAAGTATTTGGGAATACTTGGGAAAAGGGATTAGGGATGGGGGTCTGGACGTGAGAAGGTTCAGGGAGACTTGGCTCTTCTATGATGCATGGTTGTTCTAAGGGCGGAGTGAGGTTGAAATTGATCGGGGGCTGGTGTAAATCAACCTGGGTGGTAATACTATTTGGACAAGCGGAGCGTACTGGCGTGACAGCAGAGGCTATGTGTCCTAGAGATGATTTTTTCGAGAGGGCGATTACCTCAGACAGCCTACGTGCAGCTACCAATTCTAGGGATACCCGGGATTGAAGTTTGGATATTTCCTCATCAATGGCTAAGTTTGTGCGGGTGATGAAGTCGTCCATAGGACCACTGAATTGTGAACCACCTTTGGAAGCTTTGCTACGTGTCATCCTAGTACTCATTGTGTTTACAATGTTATTTGAATCGTCACTCGACTTGCAGAATAGGGGTCTATAGTTTCAACTAACCTGTCTCAGCACGGTGATACAATGTCAAGCAGGTTTGGGGCAATAAGGGGGGGTGGGCCAGGGCCGTTCTCTGCCGTCCTCGAACGGAACTGCCCTTAGAATCCTCGGTATGGAAGATGAGCCTCTGCCTGCGGTATTGTGAGTCCCAACAAGTGGCAAGGGAAAGCGCCTTTTACAGTCTCAGGCGGGCGGGGGGCGGGCCGGCGGGGAGAGCGGACCGGATGGTCAGTCCGTGGTCTCGCAGGGACTCCTGGATGTTGGAGTCCCTGCACACTCGCAGCCCACGCCTTGCCTCACGCCCTTACCTCCGCCTAAAGTGTCCAGGTGCAGTTGGTTAACTGGAAGCGCACTCCTGTGCGAAGCGGCTCCCGCGAAGCGGCTCCCGCGAAGCGGGAGCGGCGAGCCGTGTGGGCGGAACTGCCCTTAGAATCCTCGGTATGGAAGATGAGCCTCTGCCTGCGGTATTGTGAGTCCCAACAAGTGGCAAGGGAAAGCGCCTTTTACAGTCTCAGGCAGGCGGGGGGCGGGCCGGCGGGGAGAGCGGACCGGATGGTCAGTCCGTGGTCTCGCAGGGACTCCTGGATGTTGGAGTCCCTGCACACTCGCAGCCCACGCCTTGCCTCACGCCCTTACCTCCGCCTAAAGTGTCCAGGTGCAGTTGGTTAACTGGAAGCGCACTCCTGTGCGAAGCGGCTCCCGCGAAGCGGGAGCGGCGAGCCGTGCCCTTAGAATCCTCGGTATGGAAGATGAGCCTCTGCCTGCGGTATTGTGAGTCCCCACGAGGGAGTATGAAATGGACACTGGAAGGGAGACGGGGCGCGCCCTGTTATCTCCTCCGGGTTTCTGATGACATGTACTGCCTGGGCCACTGCCTTTCTCATCCCTACAGACTCCCCATCACCTCTAAGGGTGTCTTCCCTGTACGAAAAAACCCCACATCATTTCTACCCTTAATAAAAAGCAAGAAGGCCGAGACGAGGGGCTTCATAGAGACAACGCAATTCTCTTCGAGCCACGGACCCTTACTCTCGGCCCAAGTTCTCTGTGCTGTTCTCTGTGCTTCAAACAACACAGACAGGGAGTTCCCGGTCCGCCGGCTTGAGCAGGCAGAGCTGAAGGTTTTATTGCAACAATAAGTGACCATGGGCGCTTCCTATGTGGGGGGGTTCAGCCTTCAGCGACCCTTGAATCAGACTGTCCTAATGGGCCGTTTGTGAGGCACACAGATAGGCTTTTATGTACATCCAGTCCTGAAGGTGAGAATTTAGGTGCCCGCGCCCCCTCCTAATTTACAAACTTTCATCCACTGTCCTCCCCCTACAAAGTTCATAACAAGCATTTGCAATGCAATAGGTCTTGCATTATTAAAGTTTGAGCTATTGGTGTTGCATTATTTAGCAATGCCAATAGCTCAAACCTTAATAATTGCGAGACCTATTGCATTGCAAATGCTTTTTTAAGAATAGGCATTAGTCCTTCAGACCACTGCCTGCCATTCCTATAGGATAAGAGGTCCCTTCCCATTTGTGGATGGGTTACCACCAGTTTCCAAATTGGGCTAAATTGTGAATGCTTTGCGACTGCATTTTGATAGCAAAACATTTGTGTATACCAATGCAAATCGGTATTTGGAAGGAATACTCATAACACTCCCCTTAAAAAATACCTTTTTCCAAACCCAAAATGCGATTCTGTAACAGGTTATGAAATCGCAATTTGGGGTTTGTACATTGGGAAATGCCTTTTTGTGTTTGCAAACGGCCCAACTCTGCGAATCAGGCCGTTTACAAACATAAAAATGCTCCATAAATCTAGCCCTTGATTTGCTCCCTGTTTAACTAAGCCTCCTGACCTTCTGCTATGTCCGTTTGCTCAGTGCCTAATTTGAGCCAGTGGGTGCAGGAGAGGTCCACCTGCACTCACTTTTGGAGACCAGCACTTATTTTTCCTCATCAGACATGGAACCAGACAAAGAGAGAGAAAAAGATAAAAGGAAGAAGAAAGGGAAAGTGAAAAATAGAAGAAAAAAAACGTGAGAAAGGAAGAAAGCAGTGATGGAAAAGAACCTGCAAGAGTGAGAAAAAGGGGGAGGGCTTGTTCGATGGTGGAGTAAGGAGGCATAATGTCAAATCACTACTCAGAAATCTTGTCATTCCAGTGCATGTACTGATTTCCACCTTATTGGGCAATATTCTGAAATTCCCATTAATTTCATATCAATGTTGGGCTATGCATTACAAATACTATATTTTTAGAACCCTTGACCTTGTGGCATATACGAGTATTGATTCACAGCTTCTTGGAAAACATTCTGGATTTATATTCAGGTCCATCCTGGATTTTGTGCAGACTGTATACTTTTCCAACCAAAGTCTCGAATCCCTAGAATCACCTGCTCACTGCTTCATCTCCACCCCTGCAGGCCCGGGTGGAGAAATCAGTACACCTGCTGCTGGCAGATGTTAACTTGATCACACCAGATGCATGTGATTACTAGTGAATGCATGTAAGCTCCTGATTTATTTGGTGCGGCTGTAGCAGTGTTTTTGTTTGGCTGAGTCTTTGTTTCCAGATTTTCAACTTTCTGAACAATTTCCAATCCTGTTTTGTAGGCCTTAGCGGAATTCTCAGAGTTGCGATAGGCGGTACTGTGCGAAGGGGTCACAGAACTCCCCAGTGCTATGTGCAGTTCCGCAAATGGGCAGAGTTGCCCAGCACGCCCCGCTCACATTGCATTTCCACGTCAAACGCAACACGAGGTGTGTCTTCGCATTGGAAATGATGCGCAAACGACACCACGCAGTTCGCATGGGCGGGACCATCTGTTTTTTCTGGGGTTTTTTGCAGAGTTTCCTGATTCCTCAGTTATAGCAAAATGTATATAACTCTGTTCTGCAGGCCTTCCTTGTATTGTATTGGAATTTCATTTATATAGTGCTTACTACCCCTGACAAAGCTTAGAAGAGTTTTTTTTTTCTTTTTTACTGAGCTAGTACTATCGCAGCACATCCTTGTTTCTTGAATTTTCACTATTTCCTTCGTTTTCCTATTTCCAATCCCTATCTTCCTTTCCTCCTTCCTAATTTACAGTGTGTTACCCTCTTATCCCTGCTGCCTAATTATCCAGCTTACTGGAGTGATTTATTTGCTTTCACTCCAGCAAATATTTGTTTTATTTTCCTTCTTTCCTGTTAAGCACTATTCCTCTTTAGTTACTTTCCACTCCTAGCTGCAAATTTACCTCTCCAATCTTGCTTTTATTGCTTTCTGTGTTCCTGTGAGATCATCAGGCTACATGGGCACAGCTGACAAACCTGGTGGCTTTTCTCGTCCATTGTGAGTATCGTCTTTGCTATCTTTTACGATATGGCTATAGGTATCAGATCATAAATACCAAAGGAAGGAGTGGAGAGAGAGTGTGTCCCGGCAGACACAGGGAGTGGATTTGATCTCCCCTAGCTATAACTAGTAAACAAGTTGAATACACCCACACAAGTTTGGCGAAAGAAGATAGCTTATCTTGGGTTGGATGTGTTTCCTACATGGGTGGGAAGCACATGTGTTCTTTAAATACCCCTCACACACCAAAGTGCCCTTGGTATCATGCTTCATCATAGGGGTCTTCGCGCCCCTCTACGGAATGCGGCGTGCTACTAACCAGCGGATACGCGGGAGCACTGATGTAACCACTATGTGTAGTGTGAGAGGGGGTGAGTGGTAGGGTCAGGAGTGAATAGTGGGTGAGTGTTAAAAAAAATCCTAGCATGTGAGGAGTAAAAGGAATTTTAATAATCCTCTGTGCCGGTATTGTTAAAAAAGACAGAGCAATGAAGAGGGTGCGCAATAACAACATGGAGGTTCTATTGGAAGACAAGGTTCCCAAGAATCCAGAGGCCATACCAATCTGCGTGACAACCTACAACACCCATTCCAACAGGATATCAAAATTGTGAACAAACATTGGAGAATCCTGAATTGCCGTGACCTCAACTTAGAGAAACCACTGTTCGCACACAAAAGGGGCAGAAACCTTAAGGACATGCTTGTCCTCACATGACCACTCACAGGCCCAGTCACGACCAACAACAATCCGACTCTACAACCAGTCCAAGGCCACCACCCTTGTGGAAACTGCAGCACATGCCACCTGACCAAGAAAAGCAGATGTGTCACGTTTAGGAATGGCAGTGATTGGGAGCAAAGAAAATTCACCAATTGTAACAACCGGAACATCATTTACATGATCACGTTCCACTGTGGTTTAGAGTGCATTGGCATGACGTCAAGACCAGCCAAAATCCACATCGGTGAACTTAGGATCAATATCCAATGTAAAAAGAGTACTAAGAAAATGGCGACACATTACCTGTCTGAAAAACACACGGTAAACTACCTACAGTGGACAATCATAGAACAACTACCATCTATGAGCGGCCTCCTAGAAAAAGAACAATGTTGGGTGTTCCGCCTGGGCACCAACATCACTGGACTTAATGATAATATTCCTTGGAGCCAGTTTACTTGAATAAAATAATCTCTGGGTGTCACTATGATAATCTCAATGAATGTATGTTAGCTCATGTAAGCCTGCCATCCCTCGTCTATTTTTGCTTAGTGTCTAATTACCAACGTACTTCCCGCAGCCACCGGGAGGCGAGCAATTGTTTTGGCAAAACGAACCTGTAGATAAATACTTCTTTTCCCCTTTTTATTGTCCTTCTTTTGTTTTTTTTATTATTGTGATTGGCAATATCATTTTTCATAGCCCAGCGCGATTCCCTCTGGAGCACAAATGTATTCATTCTTATTCATTCTAAATATCCCCGTATTGTGTAAATAATTTCCCATCAAACTCCTACATATATTTATCTTTTTTACAATTATAACCTTGCTGTCCCACATGAACCATTACACCATCTCCGCGCACCATCCCTGGTGCATGTCACCGCTGCACCCTGCACACATAATACAGACATTTATTGCCGAGTGCCAAGATCAGAACAGCGCAGCTGTAGTCAGTTAGTGAGTTAGTGGTCCAGTCTTACCGCAAAGTGCCCCCTTTTTGCAGTTCTGGGTTTAAGCTCACCGGAACCGCTTCAGGACTTTATCTCTTTAGATCAGAGCTGCAATGGGGAACGCTCCCGTCACACACGTACACCACACGAGTGGCGGGAAAATTAAATCAACTAAGTACAGCATAAATACAGAGAGCTCCCGGCTTCACATTAACCACAGAGCCGCGGAGGGGATGATCGAATGAGGTAGTATCCCGACTGATGTAAGTACGGCATAGCCGCTTCTGCAAGGCCACTCCTGCTTGTACCAAGTGAGTGCCCGCACATTGCTAATAAAACCATTCTCCTTACAGAGTGCAATTAGCACAGGGTCCCCACCGTCCTGAATGCTCATGACGCTTCTGGCATCTGGATAGCAAATATGCGATCAGTTTCTTGTATTTACAACTTTTTCCATCCTATATAAACCCGCAGTAACCAACAGGAATTGACCAATATAGAGTGTATTTTTTATGTCAAGTGTTGTGGATGTCTAGTATTTGACCCCCTTTTTTTTTCAGGACATTGCACCAGCACTGACATTCTCACGATTAACAAGATACAATGTATATATCACTTTTACAGGTCACAAACTTCACATCTGGAGTAATTCTACTCACCTAATGTTCTTTTTGTACATTTGTCTTTCTTCTCAGATTGACATTAAGGTATTACCATGTCGCAGTACAATTGACCATAATAGGCATATTTTTCAACATATATTCATTCATTCTACACATAGTAAATCCTGTGTATAGATGGTATTATACTGTCCTTGTGAGTAGGGTAGGGATCTGTGTACCCGTCCTGAAGAAGAAGCAGCACGCTTCACAACATGTTGACACAAGCAGGAGGTTTTGTACATTAATATATCAAACTTCCATCTCACTTTTTTGACCGTACCGGCACTGAGGCTTATTAAAATTCCCTTTACTCCTCACATGCTAGGTATTTTTTAACACTCACCCACTATCCACTCCTGACCCTACCACTCACCCCCTCTCACACTACACATAGTGAATACATCAGTGCTCCCGCGTATCCACTGGTTACTAGCACGCCATGTTCCATAGCGGGGCGCTAAGAACACTATGATGAAGCATGACACCAAGGGCCCTTTTGGTGTGTGAGGGGTATTTAAAGAACACAATGTGCTTCCCACCCATGTACGAAACACATCTAACCCAAGACCATCTATCTTCTTTCGCCAAACTTGTGTGGGTGGATTCAACTTGTTAGTTATATGTATCAGATCTACAGATCCTTTGTATGAGGTCCTACAAGTGGATATTTTGCAGTCAGTATCTGTGACAGCAATTGTGGGTGAAGAACTTACTGAGCTTCTGTCTTACCATGTTGATCCCTGGAATGCTTAATCCCACTTTCCCTTTATTATTAATTTTGCGATATGCATAGCTTGCTAATTCTAGAAGTTAAATATTCAGAAAGCTGAATTGCCTCTTGAGTGCCTGCTCCTTCTGGGTTTTTAATTTTTTTGTTACCAATATTCTATTCACTTTGCCTATTTTGTCACCAGTCCTTGCCAGAACCCTGCAGGTAAAGCTAAAGCACAGATGCATTATGCATCAGTAATGTATGGAAAATTGATTTTAAAAGCTGCAGGCCAGGGGCGTGGCTTGGCTGCCGCGCAAGATGGCCGGCTAGTCGCGGAGCTCCGCCGCACTGGAACGCTTCCATGCAGTTCTCCTGATGTGTCGGGGACTTTTTCCATCACGGAGTAGCGGTTCCAGACACCGGATCTATCGGTGAGCACCCGGGTCCTTTCTGTCATTTGGACGGTGCCGTCTTTCCTCCGCAAATTGCGATGTTTACATCGCGCTCTTCACGGCCGCCATTTCACAGCCTCTGCCTCACTGACGTGCCTTGCGCATTACTCGCCTGACAAGACTCGGTCTTAGCGAGTCGCTGCATTTTGGCTGTCACGTCATTTACTGAGCCCAGGCTAATGTTGCTTCAACGCTAATTATTTTTTCCTGTCATTTTAATCTTTTTTTCCCCTCATGACTGGTTGCTTACTCCGGGAGCCGCCATTTTGGATGCGCAGCAGCGGACCTTCGTGTTCTCCCTCACAACTATGATGGAACACAAACCCTTCCACTTATAATGTTTGTATCCTGTGTAGGGGGTTCGCTATTTTCTTATCTGCTGCACGTTATCACCTAAACATTTGTCCTGGAGGACCTCTTCCTGGCATATGCACTCAGCATTCACGAAATGACTTTCCACGCTCCTGTGAAGTTTTTCCACGTCATATTCTGTACTGTTTTATCATTTTGAGGATATTTCTGTCATCTTTATTGGAGGAACCGGTTGCACCTACATTTTCTTCAGCTTCAGTGTAAAAAGTGGCACCCGTCCTCTTCTGGTTCTCTACAGCAATGTGCTTCTTTTCCAGCTAGTCTCTGGTGGGCTTCCTTCAAGCTCCAGTGGTACCAATCCCAACGACCCATTGGTTCTAACTAGACAATAACATTGTATTTCCTTCACCCTGCCTCCTATTCACCACGGGGGTCTTTTTGTATACCCTTGCCAGTTCTCCTTTTATCATTTTCGTCTCCTATGGTGAACCTGCGCAAGCCTAAGTTTGTATTCCGTCCCTCTAAGACTCCTATTACATCTTCGTCCTCGGCTGCCTCCTCACACCTTGTCAAAATGACGACACCTTCCTCCCAACGCTCTTCTTCTGCTCATTCATCATCATCCAGAACACCGCCTTCTGAATCATCCAGTAAAAGACTGAAACAGAACTCTCCTCCACCAGATTCGCCTCCTTCACCTTCCATGGCATTAATTCTAGAGGAGATTCGTGCGCTGCGCCCATTTATGGAAGACATGAGCAGAGACATGCAACATCTGAAGGACAAGTGGGAGATTATGGACACTCGTATCTCTTCTATAGAGCAACAAATCCCGGAGGTTCACTCCAATTCACAGCGCATAGACTCTCTGGAAAAGACTGTTTTATCTCTACAACGCCACACAGAGGATTTGGAAAACCGAAATAGGAGAAACAACCTTCGTCTTTATGGTCTACAGGAAACTCTTGAGGGTGATGACCCAGTTACTTTCTTCACCTCTTTTCTCCCGAAATTAGTGGATTTACCTCCTTCCACGTCAATCAGTATTCAGAGGGCTCATAGACTGGGCCCCCATTCTTCCACATCTACGAAGCCACGTGGAGTCATCATCCTCTTTTTGAAGTACACTGACTTGTTATCCATCCTCTCTGCAGCCAGAGCCAAACGTCAATTATCATGGCAGGGTCAACGTGTCTTCATTTCTCAAGATGTTTCTAATGTCACTGCTTCTCGGCGTAAAGAATTCCTTGCTCTTCGGCCTTCATTGCGAGCTATTGGTGCTCGTTATGGCTTGTTCCATCCTTGTACCTTCAAAGTAACCCACCAAAACAAATCCTGGTCTTTTCAGGATCCTGGAGAACTACGTAATTTCCTTCTTCTACATAACAATGATGGAATGGAATCCTCACCCTCCGCCAGTGGCTGATTATAGTGTTATTGGTTTTTGGTTACCTGTCATGGTTCTGCAGTCGTAATGTCTTTAACTGCTTTTTCTTATTGCAGCTTCTCGCTCTTGATTCAACTTCCTTTTGTCTTCTGTGCTCCCTTTTCGTTGTTGACCATATTTTTCACTGCTCCTCTGATGTTTAACCCATGTAACTTTTTGTTCTCCTTGTCTCCTTTCTTACAGAAATGTCTCGGATATCCCCTTCACTGTGATCTCCACCCTTGTTTTGTCGTGAAGTTCCGGTGCGGTCATGCCTCTGTTCCTGGTCTCCCTGTCTTGTTACGCAGCACCACTTCCCCACCTCCCTTTCTGTGTCTCCCCCTTCAGGTATGTTTTCCGCAGACATCCTTTTGGATTTGTTCTGTCTTCTATGCATTCTCTCTTTTCTCTTTTCATCTCTTTCCTCTAACTCTTCTTCCTATCTCCTCTTATTCCCCCCCTTTTCCCCTTCTCTCATCCTACCACCTATTTTTCACTCTACTCCTTTACTAGTTCGAATAGTTTTTACCTTTTCTGTTTTACCTTATTACATGTACAGTATATTTATGCACCTGTTGTTTTTGAACAGTTTTTTGAGTTTTCATATTTAAAGTTGTTTCATGGAATGTGAAAGGATTTAATCATCCTATTAAGCGGCAGAGAGTACTTTCCCACCTCTCCTCTTATAATCCTGATATTGTCCTTATTCAAGAAACTCACCTTTCTGACGCTGAATCTGTGAAACTTAAAAGACTTTGGGTAGGAAATGTTTTCTTTTCACCTGCTTCTCAGAAAAAAAATGGTGTGGCTATCCTAGTTCACAAACGTCTTAAATGTAAAGTACTCCTTGAGGAGAGAGATGACGAGGGGCGCTGGGTTTTGGTTAAATTGCTTATAAATTCTATCCCGATCACTTTATTGAATGTTTATGGTCCTACTTGCTTTGATTCTTCCTTTTGGCCCTCGGTTACTGCAAAATGTATCCAATATAAGGATGATTCCTTTGTATTGGGTGGAGATTGTAACCAGATTATTGACCCCTTTTTAGACCGCAAGTCCTCTGTACGTTTCACTCCTCACACACCCCACAAGCAGTTCCTTGATATCATTTCTCAAGTTCACCTCATAGATTCCTGGAGACTCACACATCCTGACTCCTTAGATTTTTCATTTTTCTCTCCTCCACATGCTTCATTCTCCCGCCTAGACTATATTTTCCTCTCTTCCTCCTTGTCTCGCAACCTTCTTTCCTCTTCTATTGAGCCTATTGTTATTTCTGATCATGCTCCTATTATTACTGTCTTTGATCTTCTTCCTCCTGCTCCTAAATCTTCTCGTTGGCGTTTTAACCCCTCTCTTCTCACTGACCCTCTTTTTTCTTCCTCCTTTCGTTCTTTCACTTCAGAATTTTTTCAACTCAACTCTACCCCTGACATTCCTCTGCATCTCCTTTGGGATTCTTTTAAGGCCACGGCCCGTGGTTTCATTATAGACTTTGTCTCCAAAAAAAAGAAAGCATTTCTTCACAAACGCGAGGTCGCCCTAACACACATAAAGTCACTGGAGCATCAATTTTATACCTCCTCTTCACATCAGATGTCTCCTGAACTTCTTCGTTCTAAAATCGCCTTTAATAAACTCACTACAGATTCAGCCTCTTCCTATCTTCTCCGAAGTAGTGCTCGTTACTATGGTGGACGTAACAAATCAGGTAAACTCCTTGCTAACTATCTCAAATCACGAAAAGAGCGCACTCTTATTGACTCTATTTATTCGCCTTCTAACACTCTTCTACACAATGATGAAGACATTTTGGAGCAATTTCATTCTTTTTACAAATCTTTGTATACGCCTGAACATCCTCCGACTCCGGATCTTCTCCAGTCTTATTTTGACCGTTTACCTACTCCTGATACTTCCCAGCTTGACTTCTCTGCTCTTGATTCTGAACTTAGCCTCTCTGAGTTATCCACTGCGTTGCTATCTCTCACCAAAGGTAAGACCCCCGGCCCCGATGGTTTCCCGGTTGAATTTTATCTCCATTTTTCCGACATTCTTTTACCTCACCTCCTCCTTCTCTTTCACTCTTTTTGTTCCACCGGCCTGGCTCAAGGCTCCTTCCAGGACGCTACTATCTGTCTCATCCCTAAGGATGGTCGTGATCCCAAATTTTGCAAAAACTACCGACCAATTTCTTTAGTCAATGTAGACTATAAACTGTTTGCTAAACTTCTCGCTCTCCGTCTTGATCCCCTTCTACCACACCTCATAGGGAAAGAGCAATGTGGCTTTGTTAAAGGTCGTCTCACTTCGGACAACTCCAGACTTCTCCTCAATGTCCTTAATAAAGCTTCCTCCCTATCTATTCCTTTGGCGGCCGTCTCAGTTGATGCTGAAAAGGCTTTCGACCGAGTTGATTGGTCTTTCTTGATTGCTTCGTTGAAGTGGCATGGTTTTGGCTCAAAATTTATTTCCTATGTCTCTTTAATCTACTCTATGCCCAAAGCATCTGTTTTAGTCAATGGCCAACTTACTCCCCCTTTTGTACTTCAACGCGGTGTCCGCCAAGGTTGTCCTCTTTCCCCCCTTTTGTTCATCCTAGCTCTTGAACCCTTTTTGACCTCCATTCGCAATAACCCTTCTATTTCTGGATTTCCGTATGGGCCCCACCAACTTAAACTATCTGCATATGCGGATGACATCCTTTTATTTATTTCCGACCCTACTACCTCCGTTCCCTCTTTACTAACCGAATTTGAGTCCTTCTCTTTGGTCTCTGGATATAAAATAAATTCGGATAAGACGGAGATTCTTCCCTTAAATAAATTCTGCCTCCCACATTTCTTTTCTTCCACTGGTTTCGCTTGGAATAGTAAGCACATCAAATATCTTGGTGTTCTCTTTTCCAATTCCATTTCGTCTTCAGTTCGGCTTAATATGAATGCAGTTATATCTAGGATAGACGCCCTACTTTCCTCTTGGAATCCCCTTTTCCTCTCGTGGTGGGGACGTCTTGACTCCATAAAAATGATGGTTGCCCCTATTTTAATTTATTTACTCTCCATGCTTCCGGTCCGTATTCCGGCTCTGTATTTTCGTCGTATTGACTCCATCTTGTCCAAATTCCTCTGGAAACGGAAAAAGGCACGATTATCACTCTCCTTCCTTCGTAAACACAAATTTAATGGTGGCGTTAATTTTCCGGACTTCCGTCTCTACCATAAATCCTTCTCTCTTCGCCAAGCTTCTCGCTGGTTGTCACAAGACATTACCCCTTTTTCACCTCTTTGGTTATCTGTTGAACGCGACCTCTTACTCCCGTACTCGTTCCAGGAAGTTCTCCACTTCACCGCTAAAGCTCCGTGCCTTACCCCTCCTCTATTTAGTCACACTTCCTCCCTTTTGCGACCATTGATTTCCATTGCCCCTATCTCTCGTGAATCCTTTTTGTTATTGCCCTTATGGTATAACTCCCTCGTTCTCATACGCAACAGACCTATTGCCTGGTCTACCTGGAGGTCGAAGGGTATAATCTGGGTCCATCATTTATTCGATGGTTTATCTCCTCGCTCCTTTCCTCAATTTCAAGCCTTCTTCCACTGCCCTGCCTCCTTTGCAAAGAAATATTTCCTTCTAATGGAAACGGTTCTTGACCGGTACTATTCTCTGGATTCAGCTATCCCTCCCTCGTCGTCCTCCTCTCTACTCCCACTTCTATCCAAGGTTCCTAAAGCTTCTCTTATCTATAGATATTTCTCTGCTCCTGATCCTGCTCGCCCCAAATCCAAGTTGGAACTCTCATGGGAAAAAGATCTCAATACCACGTGGCCAATTTGTCTTTGGGATAAAATCTGGGCTAAATCTCTGAAGACTTCCCGCAATGCCTCTCTAACTCAATCGCTCTTTTTCTTCTATCATAGACTCTATCTTTCTCCACTCTCCCTATCTCGCTTTGTATCTTCTTCTACTGCTAATTGCTGGTCCTGCACTGCTACCAATGCAGACTCATTTCATCTTTTCTTTCTCTGTCCTTCCGTTCGCCTTTTCTGGTTACAGGTGTGGACTCGTATTTCTCAAGTCTTTCATCTGTCTGTTCCTTTCTCCGCCTCTGTTGTATTTCTAGGGAGTCTGTCTGACACTTTTGATCTCCCTTCGCACTCAAGAGGTCTCTTTGATCTCATGCTTGCCCTTGCCCTTCAACACATTTCTTCTAATTGGAAGTCCCTGAACAAATTATCCATAATCTGTTGGTGGAACTTGCTTTGTCACTCACATAGACTCGACGTTGCTTTTGCTGCCTCATGTAAACCCTTTCGTAACGTTGATTTATACTGGTTACCTCTCACTCTCCATTTGGATCAAGCTGCCAAGAAGAAACCCTCTACGTTCTCATCTGCCAATTTTAAACCCCCTTGAATACTTGTACTCCTGCTTACCGATACATTCCTCAATGTTTCACTTATAAGGTTTTATTAGCTTTCTGCTTACCTTTTTAACTGCCTTTAGGACAAATATTTGCAGTTCTTGGTGCTTTTATTGTACTGTTTTGTGCTTACTATTTAACATTATTGCAAATTTGCATTTTTGCCTTATTTAATGGTTTTTTCTTCCCTCCCCCCTTCCCCCCCCCCCCCCCCCTTCCCGTCCTCAACAAAAATGTAAAATGCTTTGTTCCTTACTTGTGGCATTAGCTTTCTTCTGATTATCTCCTCATATCCCCTCCTCTTACCTTATTATGCTGATGTCACCTTGTTGTATTGAGTATTTATTTTCAATAAAGCTTTCAAACATAAAAAAAAAAAGCTGCAGGCCACCCATTTAAGAAAGAAAGAAAGCAAGTGTAACACGTGTGTTCATTGTGGTGAGCATGTTCCTTGTAACTCTTTATGATGTGTATTGAGTGCCAAGGGTTGTTTTTCTTGGGATTGTAACATGGTGTTAGCTAAGAACCGTTGGTGCGGGAGCCAAACTTAAAAGGAACTATGAATATGACTCTACCACATGCCAAAAGACAAATAAAGAAGCTTTTCCTGTTCATCACGTGGTGTCCTAGTTCATTGCTTGGTGGAAATATATTGATTTATTTTGCATTTTGCTGAACTATTGTTTTTGCATTTTGTATTGCACCTTGAATTAATTAATAAACCTTTATGGTTTGCATTTTACTACTGACTCCAGAGGTTTATTTCTTTCAAATGCTAATTTTTCACTTGTGTTTGGGTGCCATTTTAGACCACATTGCCTCATGCATGATTGAGGGTCAACACCGTCCCCGATCTTGCGTAGGCACTTTTTCTTAATTATCTAATAAGATAGCTTCATTGAAAGAGGTAGAGGGAGTACTTAAGCTCTACGACAACTTTCCTGTTTGCTGAACTTCCAACACTTATCTTGCACCTTTCTTGCTTTCCTTCCTTCAGGTGCCTTGGGTTAGTGTGGTTAGGCGGGAATTACTCTGTGTGTAAACCTTCTTCAGAAACAGTTTCCATGGCATAATGGGGTTCAACACTGATATGGAGCTCATCACAGAAAAGGGTATACTAACTTCCATGTCTATTGTGATTCCTTACCCTTGCAATTGTCTTGTGTCTTGCACTGTGTTCCTTTGGTTTTGTTTACAACCTTCACCAGACCACCAGACCAACCTGTTCCTGGCATCCAAGTGTTTGTCCTGAGAATCAGATAATTACCAACTGTGTCTCTCTCAGTCCTTTCCACCTTTTACCCCCTGAGACTCTCTTTGTACTTCATTATCTATTAGAAATCAACAGAGAAGGAGCAGGAGCAGTGGAAATACACAGTTTGGGACTTGCAGACTTCAATTATTGTTAAACTGGCTGGAATTCACAAGCAGATTTCATTCGCTTCTTCATTTCATGGTCAGGCAAAAAGTAGGTGGCCCTACAACCATGGCGTCTTCAAAAGTTTCAACTACATTCTATGGTTTTCTTTGGATTCACCTGAGGCCCCACAATGGATAGGCAGTGGGGACTCACCTGAGCCCCCACAATGGACAAGCAGTGGGAATCATCATCAACAGCAAGGGGTAAACATCCTTTACAACGCAACTTTTACCAAGCAGTGGCTTTACGACGCAACTGTTACAACGCATGTCATTACAACACATAGCGCTGGGGGGTGCTCTAGGATAGGGAATAGATTTAATTTACTATCCAACACCTTCCCTACCATCCACGGGAACTGGAGTTGGAATAGTAAATTAAACTATTCACTATCCAGCACCCCTTAACGCTATGCGTTGTAACAGCATGCGTTGTAAAAACTGCGATGTGAAGGCATGCGTGGTAAAAGCATGCGTTGTAACGTCGTACAACCGCTATTTGGCACTATTTGGATTTTAAACTTCCACTTGGAGTGTGATTTTTATTGTGTTATGTCTTTGACTTTGTACTTCTAAATGCGTTACACATTTTCTCAAGTTAAGCCTGTCTGTTCTGGGCCAACAGTACCAGGGGTTGGAGCTCTGATTTAAACTATGAAACCTTTACTGGACCTAACAAGAATATTGACATTATTACTTATGGGCGCTACCATCCATCCCAACTAATAATCCACTTTTTCACAGTAGTAACACTGTAGTATTTGTTGAACCTGAAGGCACTGCCCGGCTGCTGCTGATAAGAGTAGGCTGGTCTTCTCCATCTGTGGCCCATTTGTCAAATCAATGATGACTCAATAATTGCCTCTAATATACCCCTTAGGCCAGTGGGAATGCCTTGCTGTGGTTGTACAACGTTACAACGCATGCTTTTACCACGCATGCCTTTACATCGCAGTTTTTACAACGCATGCTGTTACAACGCATAGCGTTAAGGGGTGCTGGAAAGTGAATAGTTTAATTTACTATTCCAACTCCAGTCCCCGTGGATAGTAGGGAAGGTGTTGGATAGTACATTAAATCTATTCCCTATCCTAGAGCGCCCCCCAGCGCTATGCATTGTAATGACATGCGTTGTAACAGTTGCGTTGTAAAGGCACTGCGTGGTAAAAGTTGCGTTGTAAAGGATGTTTACCCCAAATAGCACTTGACCGGTACCTAGGTGTGATTTAAGGATGGGGGACTGGTCAGATACAGAAACTACGCTTGTGAAATTCAAAATTTATGTGCAAGGAACATCACTCTCAGGCAATGGACTTTTGGCACCACTGCCTGGTGAAGATTTTTGCATTCTAATTTATGGGCATATTTACAAGGAAACTGTTGGAGAGCGCTGGTAAGCCAAAGTTGCTAACGCCGTATACCGACAGTTTCAAAATGCAGGGATGCACTGCATTTACAAGAATGTGGAGGACTCCTGCGTTCCCCCTAGCGATGGTGCTAAATTTAGCTGCCTAGCACCAACGTAGGCACAATTGCCCCATAGTGTCACTTCCTTCACATTAATAATGGCCATTTGTAACTTCTATTTGTGCTGCAGAATGCAGCACATATAGAAGTTGCATAACGTCATTTTTTAATGATGTTTATGTGCAGGAAGGGACACCTTCCTGTACATGAACAATCACTAATGGCAATTTGCTATTTCTATGTGTGCTGCAAAATGCAGAAGCCATAGAAACAGCATAAACCAGGAGAAATGTTTAATTTCTCCTCATTGCACCTGAGTAAGACCAGGCTTTCCCTGGTCTTATTTTTGGCGCTGCCACATATTTTTGCCACCCTTGTAAATGGGGAACACCGTCCAAAAGCAATAGGTGTTGTGGTGGAATGCCCACAGCAACACCCATTGCCTGCCCCATTTCCGCAGCACTCTGGTGCAGTAACAAGCCTATTTACAAGTTGGCGTTAAGCCCATTAAGTGTCTTAATGCCACGTTGTAAATATGAAGCAGGGTATTGCACCACAGGAACATAATTGAAAGTGACGTTCCAGTGACACAATGCCTTTGTAAATATGCCCCCTAGTCTCTTTTTTGGAGCTTGAATTAATCCAGTGATTCAAGTTGCAAGCTGTATCCAAACAGGGGTCCACAAGGCCGGATTTCCTCTCTGCAACGTCCTGCTGAAACGGATTTGATGCTGCGGAAAAGCTTGGAGCAGAAGGAACCTGAATTTCTGGCCCAGTGGCAATGTACCTTCATTGGATTCACAGGTTTGTCCCAGTCCTCTGGAGGTCAATGGAGCCAAAATGTTTTTAAGTCCCAGGTTTTTAAGGAAGTTAAGAGGAGTACACTTTGACAAAGGCACCGGTGTCAGGCTCTCAGCAACAGCACTCTGGTTCAACACAAACTCCAGCAGAAGCCACCGGAGGTCCCAGGGCAGGTCCAGGTTGAACTGGTTAGCTGGGCTCTTCAGAAAAAAGGCTTCTGCAAGCTACTTGGGCCCCTGTATACTAGTGGGAGGGACTCCAGCTTTTCAGGTCTCCTCACAGGTCTCAACAGTAGGTGCTCTCCTTCTGTATTCCACTGGTCTATTAGTGTTTCAAAGTGGGTGCTCATATGTTACATTTTTATTCCTGGCACTAGACTGTGGGTGAGGGTGACTCCTAGCCCTGTGTGCCCTAATGCAAACAATCCCACAGGTCCTTTCTACCTAAAGCCAAGATGGTGCAACCTTTCTTCCCCTGCTCAGAGTTTCTGTGCCCAACCAGGGGTGTGGGCACAGAAACTCTGCGCAGGGGTGTGGCCAGGAAAAATTAGCAACCCCTCCTCTGTGATCACTTCAAACCAGTTTTGGGGCCAGTTGCTCTCCCACTTGGATGGGTGACAGCATTTACGTCAAATGGTATACAACTCAGGCGATTACAACGTAGTTGTTACAATGACCACGTTATTACAACGCAAGCCATTACATTGCAAGTCATTTCTACGACTTGCTGTAGGTGGCACACTAAACTAAGCAATAGTATAATTTACAATTCCAACACTTTCCCTACTGTTGCACATGCTCGAGCTGGAATAGTAAATAATACAGTTCCTAAGTTCAGCGCGCCCCCTACAGCAAGTCGTAGAAAAAACTTGCAATGTAATGGTTTGAGTGGTAGTAACGCGGTCGTTGTAACAACCGCGTTGTAATCGCATGCGTTGCAGCGCATGCGATGTAACATTGCATATTCCACTTTGATTAGTGCCTGCCTGCTCAGGTGGCAGCTAACATTTGCATGTGACAGGTCAGGTCTCTTTGAAGTTAATCCAGTCCTTGGGCGTAGCCCAGATGGTCATCCTGACATAGGATCAGAGCACCTACCCACACCCAAGTTCTTTGTTTCCGTTCTGGGAGCAAGTTCCCACCTCGTCAAGGGGGTTGGATGACAGTTGGGAGCTCATGCACATGGGCTTCTAGAGGCGTTAGGATGGGAAAAGGTAACTTTCTAAAAGTAGCTTTAACAAATTATGTATGACAAATCCGACTTTACCAGTGAATTGGACTTGTAATAAATATTTGTTAAAGTCCAAGAATTAATTTTGTAGCAGTACCCAGGTGAAGATAACATTATTTCATGTAATATTGTATTGCACTGCTTTCCTGTGGAACAGTGTTACAACACTGACCCTACTCAGTTTAGAAACTCAGTTTATTTATAGCAAGCGAACACCACCAACAGTGCAGCATGTCAGTACAGTTTCCAGTTTCCAACTGATATTCAATGGAATGTCACTTCCATGGAGACTGTTAACATTCCTGACATGAGATGCTGGCATACATTTAACCCCTTCGGTGCTCATGACAGCTCCCGGCCGTCATGAGTCATGGTAGGCGTGTGCTCATGATGGCCGGGAGCCGTCAGAACGTTGCTGCTCCACCCATGAGCTGTTAATTCCCCACCTGTGCGGGATAATTAATCAGTGGGCGGAGTTCTGACGGCTCCCGGCCATCATGAGCACACGCCCACTGTGATTTGTGACGGCCAGGAGCCGTCATGAGTACTGCAGCGCGACGCCCAAAATCCCGCCCCCCCACCCCGCACCGCGGCAGAATTCGCGCTGCGGCGAAGTGGTTTAAGGGACTGTGCAACAAGCAACTATAACAAACAGCTAACCCTATTGCACTGAAAATAGCTTTTAAGGCCTTTTCACTATGGGCACATGTTTAAATGTAAACCTTTACACATTATGCTTTTAAATACCACACACCCTGCCTTAAGGGCATTACACCTACTTAGAGGTTAACTAATAATATTTTACAGGAGGATTTAGGTCTGTTCACAGTGGTTATTTGGCAGGCCAAATTTGCAGTTTTAAAACTGCACAGACAGGCTACAGAGATAGGAGTGCAGTCATTTTGACATTGTCACTGTAGTACGTGGCACAATGGGTGCTGCAGTCCACTAGTGACATTTACCTTACAGGCCTGGATACACTTCGTACCATATACTAGGGACTTATAGGTAAGTTAAATATGAAAATTAAGAGTATAGCCAATTTCAACAAGGTTTAGAGGTCAGAACACTTGCTCTGGTGTTGGTTTAACAGAGTCCCAGTACTCAGAGTCAAAACACCAACACCATTAGTCCAAAAACAATTAAGGTAATCATGCAAATACAGGCATTTTCTAACAAATACATAAAAAGCATGATGTGTCCTGTCCAGGTTAATTCTTAGGGTGTGAACTACCCTGGGTTCTCAGTAAGTCTAATCTGCATATGCTGAAGTGTAGCCGTGTAATGCATTTCACTTCTCTTCCCTACTTACGTGGCCAAGATCACAAGTTTGATAAATGTATCCCTTTATACGCATCTGCTCCCGATCAACTTAAACACACAATCATTACTCCATTCTGAAAAAAACCCACAGCAAATGTGGAAGCTACCCGACAAAATCCAACATTCCTTTTATCAGCACAATTATGAGAATTAGGGTAATACTTAACTACACAAGCTCATTGCATCAAATAGTATTCTTCCTGGTTTAATACAGGTTTCTCATCTCTGCAGGGACTGGATATCCCACTTGGAACATAAGAGATTAAGAGATTCAAGCATAATAATTAGTTCTTGACCTTTCTGCACCTTTAAATACTGTGCGTGTAGATCCTTCTTAAGAGACTCAAAGAATCGTCCAGGATCTCCATATCAGAAGCCCAATGTGCATTGGAATATGGATTCTTTTTTACAGATAGGGTGACAAGCTGGGCTCCTCTGTCGCAGTACAAACGTTGAACATTTACATTTTTATTGCTATTATTGTATTTGGGTTTGATAAAACTATAATATTCGATGTCTGGAATGTTGCATCTGGACCAAAGGTCAGCAAGATTCCTGCCTTCATCTAGTTTTGCCAATTTTGTATTTCATTCCTCACATATATTACATAAGCCAGTATTTTTCTGAAAATTAGTTTGAAGTTCATCTAGTAATTTTAATGCCTCATAAATGCCATACTCTTCCACCATCCACATCTTGTTCTTGCTCAGGAAGTTCAAGCATCTGCATCTAATGCACACTAAACATGCAAACCAAACATTGAGGGAAAATGACAAAAACCATAGAAATGAAATGGGTGATTGATCTAATGTGCTCGGTACAGTGCTCATCACTGATTGCAAACACTACAGAATCATGTAGCTAAGCTTTTCCTTAAATTCCAGAAACAGAACTATGCAAGACCTCCTTTGAAAGACCTCTATTGGCTCTCAGTTGCACCATCCCTAACGCTTACTGGAATAATGGATCCAGCTACCTTCAATGAATAACCCAACATTAAATTCCAACCAGGAACATGTGGTGCATAAAACAGCAGCTTATCCAGCAACAGACCTTCTAATGTTAGAAATATGGTTGGCTGGGCCAAAACCTCTGGCATTCTTGGAACCTAGCCTATCCTAATTAGGTTTTTACTGCGTAATGCCCTTTTCTTCTGTCCATCACTGCTTGGTAAAACCACCCTGCCATCGGGGGACATAAAAAAACAAAAGCCTCCCCCACACCAATAGGAAAAAGTCGCTGTGGGTAGGTGTCAAATCAAATCAAATCAAATCAAATAAAAACAAGCTTTATTCGATTTAAACACTTAAATCATAATAGCATAATACTTAAAAGAATAAGATCATATGTCATGAAACCATTAGATTACAACATTCTCAGAATAATTTAAATAACACGATCATAACTAGTCAACCTCGTTACATCTTAATATATTCTCTTAAAAGAGCATGCATGTACAAAACAAGTTAGAAGTTCATGAAACAGTTTTAAAACTAGGTCCATAGCATGGATTTACGAGTTTAATCACTCCCTTCAAATATATTGGTACACATTCCATAATCATTTCTTCATCCAGGAGTTGTAACCTGAGAAAAGCGGGCGACATTGTATCAGGCCCAAACTTTTCAGTATTGGAAGAATCCATCTTCTACGCAAAAAATCATAACATTTGCAAAAATACAGAACATGAATGGTGGATTGTGGGGAAATGTCATCACAAGGACAAGGGTCTAAAAGCCGGGACCAATCATTCATATTGGGGAACGCAGTCAATCTGTAGAAACTGCCAAAACGGAATCGAGTTAACAGCATCCTGTTGTAACCCCCCTTCACACTTACAAGATAGGGTTGAGTCCCTGGTTGTAACAGTAACAGTTGGTTCTCTCAAACGGTTGGTTTATCAATTTCTAGGGCTAGCCTATTATTTTACAAAAATTCCAGGCAAGTGGTCTTTAGTACTTTCCTTGAAACAGAAGAAATGCTAGACGGGTTAAAGAAGTAGTCTGGACAGCCCAAATTAATCAGAATTTTTTTAACATAATTAAGCCATGGTATTTGTGACTCCCCTATCAGATTAAGACAATCATTAATCACGTCACGATTAAGGCCAGTAGCAGGGCTAGACCAAACCTTGTGCCATAAAAGGACCGGCGGCTGTACTTTAATAATATCGATAGGTATGGCATACCAAGTTCTGCATGGCAGATGTAAGTAGCTG
Organism: Lissotriton helveticus; assembly: GCF_964261635.1. Lineage (NCBI taxonomy): Eukaryota > Metazoa > Chordata > Amphibia > Caudata > Salamandridae > Lissotriton > Lissotriton helveticus. Next base: position 1,452,017,787 of record NC_136065.1, read on the forward strand.
CGCTAGTGGGAACCGCTAAAAGATATCTTCTAAATAGGTTCTCCACTAATTGTAAAGATTGTACTTCTGCAATACCCCAGATGCCGGCACCGTAAACATGGCTGTTGATATACATTTGGCCTTATAAATTTTGATTAGTTCAACAATCGGTCGTTTGTCCAGCTTCCTGGCAAAGTTCAGGAAAGCTGCCTTGGATTTTGCGAATCATAATTTCCTCGCTCTTACTGCATTTGCCCATGATCCCCTTTTTTCGAAAACTATTCCCAGATATGAGAAATAGTTTGTGAATTCCAACTTTTTGCTATTGATAAAAACATCTAGACACTTTAAACTATTTTTGCCACTTTTCATTACATATGGTTTGGTAATATTGACTTGAACATCCAGGTTAGACATAAAAGAAGCAAAACTAGTGACTACTTTTTGCAGTCCTATTTGTGTGCAGGAGAGTACAACAGCGTCATCCGCATATAATAACGCTACAATCGCGCGACCGCCAATAAGAGGGGTGGTAAACAGTCAAAATATCGAGTAAAAAAATATCGAATGGACATAATATCGAGTTCAAAATATAGACTGGACAAAATATCGAATGGACAGACTATAGACATCAAAAATATCGTTTTTAAGGTAAGTAATGTAATATCGAATGTTAAAAATATAGAAAGTTAAAATAACGAAGTATATAATATAGGTTATTAAAATTATCGAATTTTTAATAATATCATTTTTTTTTAATGTTATTATATGTGTGAAAAGTGTGTGTTTATGTTATAATTAATTTTAAATAATGAATTTTGTTCTTTAAATTTTTGCGTAATTTAATTCTGTAGCGGGTTGTGGGTTTATAGGGGAATAGGGTGGAAAGTAATTTAATTATAATTAATTAAATATGTACATTTATTTATTGGCATTCATTTTTAATTAATTGTTAATTAATTTATATTTGGTAATTAATTAAATTTTTATTGGCAATTAATTTTAATTAATTGATTAATTGCTAATTTTGTTAATTTTACTAATTTATTTTCTGTAGCCGGTTGTGGGTTTATAGGGGAAGTGGGTGGGAAGTAATTTAATTAAAATTAATTAAATATGTAAAAATATTTATTGTTTTTTTTAGAATTGTTAATTAATTTTTTATGGGTAATTAATTAAATTGTAATTGCCAATTAATTTTATTTCATTGATTAATTGCTAATTATGTTAATTTTACTAATTTATTTTCTGTAGCGGGTTGTGGGTTTATAGGGGAATAGGGTGGAAAGTGATTTATTTATAATTAATTAAATAATTCAATTTTATTGTATTTAATTTGAATTAATTGTTAATTAATTTTTAATTGTTAATTAATGAATTGTTAATTTGTAATTAATTTGGATTAATAGGTAACTAATAGTAATAATTAATTTTAAATTGTAATTCTAATTGATTAATTGTTATATTATATTAACTTGGTAATTACTTTAAATTAATTTTTTATAGATATTAATTTATATTTTTTTAAATAATATATGAAGTATTTACTTTTCCTACTGTTTCACTCTCTGGAGTGGGAATAGTAATCTTTACCCCTACGCTATCCAACGCTTTCCCTATTGTTGCACTCTTTGGAGTGGGAATAGTAATTTCACCCCTACGCTATCCAATGCTTTCCCTACTGTTGCACTCTTTGGAGTAGGAATAGTAATTTTAACCCCTACGCTATCCAACGCTTTCCCTACTGTTGCACTCTTTGGAGTGGGAATAGTAATTTTTACCCCTACGCTATCCAACGCTTTCCCTACTGTTGCACTCACTGGAGTGGGAATAGTAATTTTTACCCCTACGCTATCCAACGCTTTCCCTACTGTTGCACCCACTGGAGTGGGAATAGTAATTTTTACCTCTACACTATCGAACGCTTTCCCTACTGTTGCACTCACTGGAGTGGGAATAGTAATTTTTACCCCTCCGTTATCCAACGCTTTCCCTACTGTTGCACCCACTGGAGTGGGAATAGTAATTTTTACCTCTACGCTATCCAACGCTTTCCCTACTGTTGCACTCTTTGGAGTGGGAATAGTAATTTTAACCCCTACGCTATCCAATGCTTTCCCTACTGTTGCACTCCTTGGAGTGGGAATAGTAAGTTTTTACCCCTACGCTATCCAACGCTTTCCCTACTGTTGCACCCACTGGAGTGGGAATAGTAATTTTTACCCCTACACTATCCAACGCTTTCCCTACTGTTGCACTCACTGGAGTTGGAATAGTAATTTTGACCCCTATGCTATCCAACTCTTTCCCTACTGTTGCACCCACTGGAGTGGGAATTGTAATTCTTACCCCTATGCTATCCAACGTTTTCCCTACTGTTGAACTCTTTGGAGTCGGAATAGTAATTTTTACCCCTACGCTATCCAACGCTTTCCCTACTGTTGCACTCTTTGGAGTGGGAATAGTAATGTTTACCCCTATGCTATCCAACGCTTTCCCTACTGTTGCACTCTTTGGAGTGGGAATAGTAATTTGTTCCCCTACGCTATCCAACGCTTTCCCTACTGTTGCACTCGCTGGAGTGGGAATAGTAATTTTTACCCCTACGCTATCCAACGCTTTCCCTACTGTTGCACCCACTGGAGTGGGAATAGTAATTTTTACCTCTACACTATCCAACGCTTTCCCTACTGTTGCACTCACTGGAGTGGGAATAGTAATTTTTACCCCTACGCTATCCAACTCTTTCCCTACTGTTGCACCCACTGGAGTGGGAATAGTAATTTTTACCTCTACGCTATCCAACGCTTTCCCTACTGTTGCACTCTTTGGAGTGGGAATAGTAATTTTAACCCCTACGCTATCCAACGCTTTCCCTACTGTTGCACTCCTTGGAGTGGGAATAGTAATTTTTACCCCTACGCTATCCAACGCTTTCCCTACTGTTGCACTCTTTGGAGTGGGAATAGTAATTTTTACCCCTACGCTATCCAACGCTTTGCCTACTGTTGCACCCACTGGAGTGGGAATAGTAATTTTTACCCCTACACTATCCAACGCTTTCCCTACTGTTGCACTCACTGGAGTTGGAATAGTAATTTTTACCCCTAAGCTATCCAACGCGTTCCCTACTGTTGCACTCTTTGGAGTTGGAATAGTAATTTTTACCCCTACGCTATCCAACTCTTTCCCTACTGTTGCACCCACTGGAGTGGGAATTGTAATTCTTACCCCTACGCTATCCAACGCTTTCCCTACTGTTGAACTCCTTGGAGTCGGAATAGTAATTTTTAACCCTACGCTATCCAACGCTTTCCCTACTGTTGCACTCTTTGGAGTGGGAATAGTAATGTTTACCCCTACGCTATCCAACGCTTTCCCTACTGTTGCACTCTTTGGAGTTGGAATAGTAATTTTTACCCCTACGCTATCCAACGCTTTCCCTACTGTTGCACCCACTGGAGTGGGAATAGTAATTTTTACCCCTACGTTATCCAACGCTTTCCCTACTGTTGCACTCACTGGAGTCGGAATAGTAATTTTTACCCCTACGCTATCCAACGCTTTCCCTACTGTTGCACTCTTTGGAGTTGGAATAGTAATTTTTACCCCTACGCTATCCAACGCTTTCCCTACTGTTGCACCCACTGGAGTGGGAATAGTAATTTTGACCCCTACACTATCCAACGCTTTCCCTACTGTTGAACTCTTTGGAGTCGGAATAGTAATTTTTACCCCTACGCTATCCAACGCTTTCCCTACTGTTGCACTCTTTGGAGTGGGCATAGTAATTTTTACCCCTACGCTATCCAACGCTTTCCCTACTGTTGAACTCTTTGTAGTCGGAATAGTAATGTTTACCGCTACCTATATGTTTTAAGAAATAAAATTGTATTATTTTTTTTATAACTTAAATTAATAATTTAATAATTTTAGGGTTAAGTATTTTTAAGTATATTTTAGTTATTTAATTTTAATATTTTTTTAATTTTTCATTAATTTTAATAAATTCGATATTTTTACAAAGTACACATTTTTAAACGATATTTTTGATTCGATATTTTTGTACTTACCTGTTTGTAGATAGGACTTCGATATTTTTGTAGTCGATATTTTGGAGCCGATATTTTAAATGCCTATATTTTTTCAGTCGATATTATGTCAGTGATCCAAGAGGGGTATCCAGACATTCCTTGTTTAAAACTGCACCCAATCCGTTTATATACAAGGTACAAAGAAAGGGCGCTAGCACGCATCCCTGCCTAACCCCCTTTCTAACCGGAAAATTCTGACTGCACTCCCCTGCTCTACCATATCGAACACTGACCTGCGCATCGTGATACAAGTGCCTTACAATATAAATAAGTTGCGGGTCCACACGCATTCCCTCTAAGATGCGCCAGAGGTTGTGGAGGCTAATGCAGTTAAACGCTGAACTTAAGTCAACAAAGGCCAGAAAAAGATTCCCACGTTTAGCATGTACAAATTTGCCCCAGATTAAATTCAAGTTTACACCTTGTTCGATGGTACCTAGGCCTTGTCGGAAGCATAGTGCAGCTCTGAAAGTATACCCAGCTCCTTGGACCATGTCTGCAGTCTATTCAGAATGATACGGCCAATCACTTTCGCAAATGCATCTAAAAGTGAAATTGGCCTGTAACATGCTGGATCATTACGATCTCCTTATTTGAAAATAGGTACGAGGATAGACTCAGACCACGTGGGAATAAATCCGTGCTTACAACAGGCTTTCAAGACTGACGTTAGAAGTGTGCCCCCAGAAGAAAGGATTAGATTTATATAAATCCATAGGAACACTATCTGGCCCAGGGGCTTTCCCACACTTGCTTTCAATCATTGCATCTATAACTTCCTCCACCGTACAATAAATGTCCATGGGGAGGAAATTCGGAGGCTGTGTGTAGGTGTCATTAGGATTTGTTTTTCAATAAAATTGGGAGTCAGCTTTTGAAAAATAAAACATTTGTTACATTTTGGTGGATTTCTGTCAAAACTGGCAGTGGACATCATCCAAATGTTCTGTACCTTGACAGGAATGACCATGACGGCGTTTCCTATCAAGGTACAGAGAATTGGGAGACAGTATTATATCGGAGTGGAGGACATAAAGACCTCTTGGACTCTTACAAATGGAGTATTGCCGGCTAAACTTTAAGTCAGGCCCAATGTGCCTTTTACCACATTTAGATTTATGTATTGGTGCAGTCCTCACATCAATATCTCATTGCTGCCTAAAGACAAATTATATTTCCATTTTTTGTCAACAAATTTGCTTAATAATTTCTAAAACATAGTAATGTTTACGCCAGTCTCCTACAAGGAGGAACATAGTGAGATACTCTTAATTGGCAAAAGTATAGGAACAGAAGGTGGTGGGATTTTCTTTTCAACAAAATGTCTGAAAAATACCATCACAGAAAATTACGAGGAAATTATATTTTTAACCAATGTTTGGGCTGTGCAGGGAAGATAAAGTGGTGGCTTCGTGCAGTATTCCTCTAGGTATTTGTGTTCGGAACCGTTTGGGGTTGGTTGGGTTCTGTAGGTGGTAGGTGACCACAGGCCCAGATATGTGTGTCATAATATCCAAACAACATCCGACTCCTGGCTGGGGCACAGACCTGCTTTAATAGGAGATGGCAAAGGGTGTATGACTTGCTCTTCTGAAGGACTATATGCTTTTCTTCTATAAACTGTTGAGGATAGTCAGGATGCTGCCAAGCTGATCTTACTATTTGGCCAGCACTCAGCAGACTCTTTGCCAATGATAGGGGATCTGGCATTGTCATTGATATGCATAACTGAATGTGCTCCAAAAGATTTTTGCCACACAATAGGACCACTTTGATGGGCATGCCGTTTGATCGAGACAAGGCCAACTGTGCCATATAAAGTTATAAACAAAGCTGTGCAATGGCTAGCTCACAGGGCCTCATTTACAAACTTTTGGCACACTGCATCGCAACAGGCCTTACTGCTGTGCTGCATGCATCAAAAGAGAAAGGCAGGAATGCACCGTATCTACAAGATATGGCGCATTCTTGTCCTTCTGCCCTGCACACAAACCACAGCCATGCGCCAATGCCGACGCCCTTGTGTCATGTTGCGGGGATGATTGTTTTTGTGCAGGAAAGGACACCTTCCTGCACAAAAACAATAATGTATGGCATTTTCCTCTTTCTATGCATGCTGCATTCTGTTGCATGCATAGAAAGAGGAAAAATAAGAGGAAATAAAAGTATTTCTCCTCTTGGCGCCACTTCTACGCCACCCCTGGGGAGGTGTAGGAATCTGGCGCATTCCCAGGTTTATGATTCCTCGTTAATCCGAGAATGCTTCACATTAAATGGGTTTTGCATACGAACACCCACCGCAACACCTATGGAATACCCCTTCCACGCAGTGTTCTGCATGAAAGGGCACCTATTTACAAGGCCATGGAAAGTGATTGCGTGGCGCTGTTAATATGCTGTGACATATTGCACCACCGAAGCATCAAAAAAGTAATGCTGCAGTGACGCAGAAGAGCTGCTAGGGCCTCGCAAATGAGGCCCACTGTATCTAGCTTACCCAGCATGCCAATTCAGACAAAGAACACAAACATTTTGGGAATACTCTAGGTTTTCCCATTTCTTCAGAGGCAGTTGTTGCATCCCACACCACAGCCTATTTAGAACATTTAGGGCTAGATGTAGGTAATTGTAATTTACCGATTTGAAAATACCGAATTTTACCGATTCAGTATTTTCGTATCAGTATGGGCCTATGGGCCTGGAGGCCCATAGGAATGAATGGCAATTACCGAATTGGTAAATACCGATTCGGTAAAATAGGGAAAGAGTCAAGGGTGGCAGGGTTTCACTTTGACACCCTGTGGCATCCCTGAATAGTGCTGGTGTGCACATGTGGCATACATACATGCCCTAAGGGCATGTATGTCTGTCACATGGCTCAGGTGTAAATGCACAGATGTGCATTTACAGAGGAATTCCTTATTTACCACCAACTAATAGTTGGTGGTAAATAACGAATCCTTATAGCACAAAAGCACTCTTTAAAGTGCTTCCTACATCTCATTTACCGATTCGGTAAATACCGAATCGGTAAATGATGATTCGGTAAATACCGAATCGGTAAATGATGATTCGGTAAATATCGAATCGGTAAATACCGATTTGTTATTTACCGAATCTGTAAATAGACCACCTACATCTAAAAAGGCTATTTCGGCCGTTACTGACCGGTAATAGCCTTCCTACATCTGGCCCTTAGAGCCCTAGCTGGCAACAGTCTTGTAGATAATTATGGGCAGCATTAACCCTGGCTTTCCCACTCCCCAAAACCACACCCAAAACCCCTTCAACTTAGATTTGGGAAAACACCGAATTGGGTGAAGGGATTGTGCCATTTTTGGACTGTTGTGTAAGTTACAAATTTGGCGTAACTCAACAAGGTGTGCTTTCCCACACACGGGTGCTGTTAGTAAACTTGGTTCAAATCCACTAGCGATGAATGAGAAAAAGAGGTTATTTAAGCCCCACAAAACGTTATTCAATATGTAACTGAAGTAGAAGTAACAGTAACACGCCTTATTTTGTTAATCACAGTATCACACACACACACACTGTACTAAGAAGAATGACCACTGTTAGACCCAGAGGTTTCTGGTGGGCTAAGACACTTCAAAGCCAGAGAGAATCTACCGTCCCAGATAGGATGAGTGTGATACACTTGTCTGATAACTTGTACTCACCCTTGGTTAGCTTGTCACAGAGCTCTCAGGCTTATCCTCAGGACCAAAGTGTGAAGCACTGACACAACACCACCCTCGCAGCACACAGCATACACTAAAAAAAGACTCCAGACCATATCTATAAAACACTGGTCTTTGTATTACACATACATTGAAATCTAAATGACACAAGCATTGGATATATGCTTTACAGTTATATGCAATTGTCGAACACTCCCATGAGCAGCAGAACAATATGAACATAGTTGCACTGACCATGGGCAATCACCTGTCCCGGTATCCTCTCAGCCTGGTAAGCAATATAACCGTATGTCCGTACTACCCCGAGGTGTTCACGATAAAATCAATCCTTCCTACATCAAAAGCGACAGAAACATATATCAAGCTGTTCAGAGGTATTCCAATTTCCCGCTAACACATTAGCATAGAATACAAATTACCCAATGTCCCATACCCTGTACAGTTGTAATGGTCAAGAAATTACAGGTTTTGACTAAGCCAAGTCGTGACCCAGCCCCTCAGCCACCCCAAAGTGCACCAGCCAATGATACATTTTGCATCCACAAGCGACACTTGGATTACACTGTCAGGACCACCTAAAGTGGAAGGAAACAGTTACGTGATTTCGTCCATTCTATTTAGGCCTACAGGCACCCAACGGCACCTTCACGAGTGCGGGATCACTGTCCCCCTCATAGGCAAAAGACTGTGCCACCAGAAGCTGGTGCGCTTCCAAATTGGAGAAAGGCAGAGGTGTGAGCTGCAGTTGCTCTAGGCAGCCAGCCGTGGGTGCCCACAAGGCACCGGACCCCATGGGTCCAGTCACTATAGTCTCAACAACAGAGTACCTTGTGGCCTGGGTCCGGGAGAGGGAGCCGCGGACCTCAGATGGAGGCCACGATGTCAGGACTGTCGTACTCCCAATCTGGAGGTCGGAGACAGTCTAGGATTACTGCTCGGGTCCTGCAGACTCAGCAAACATCCCTCAACACCCCCCATGATATGAAGTGCAAGCTAGCACAGGTTTCCAGTTGCAAGGATGTGTCACATGGACTCAGCAAACTTCCCCAGCACTCCTCAAACTCCTCATGTTATGGAACCCCAGGTGGGCTGCTGATCTTCACTAGCACAATCCTCTACACAGTGTGATTACGGTATACGTCAGGTTGGTCCTTGTCCCAACCGACAATCACTTCCATCCGTCTCCGCCACACCCTGCGTGGTCCTTATGATCTTGTGGAAATGGGGAGATCCTTTCTGTCTCTGGGATCTCATCGACAGGAGGCAACTGGCCCTTGGAGAGCACTTAGAGACCCGGGCCACAACAGTTGGCAGTTAGCAACATCCAGGCAAAATTCACAGAGTGATAGTCCCCTTCCTCGAGCACCACACGCCCTAAGCTACCACAAGTATGCTGATAATCCCGCTGCAGTCCCTCCTGCCCTCAATAGTTCCTCTTGTCGATGTCCCAGGATCGAACCAGCGTAATATGAATCCAATCCCAAAAGCCCCAGTAGTTATTCCCACAATGGCCTTTGAAGATTAGATCAGTTTAAAAGGCCACCTTTGAAATGCACAGGCCATCCCTAAATTTTGTCCTGTCTGCCTTCCTACCCTGGAAGGCTTGATCAATATCTTTATTGGGGCCAAGACCCAGCCCCTTGGGATGCAGATGCCAATTCCACCCCCTCGTATTTGTCCCAGGAAGACCCCTTAGAGTCAGAATTCTGCAGTTTCCCTTGAGCCCCTAGTTTATGACCTTCTTCCAGGCATGTACAGATTTAGCTGTCCCCCCAGCACCCAGATGTGGTTTGGAGGCAGGCTGGCAGGCACAAGGAGTCATAAGCACCTAAATGCCCACCTTCCCAGAGTGGCTTTTCCACAATAATAATGTTGAATCCACTTACACTACCAGAGAGGATTTGCCATTACTAACTCATCAATATCAAACACTATACTACTACTCTTCTGCACATAGGAAATACTACTCAATAGCCTTTCCACTGGTCCCCCATGTTAATCAGTGCGAGAAGTAGGCCCCTCCATACCGAACACACAATCCGGTGCTATTCACTACCAGAGCATGTAGTGCACATGCCCTGCCTCTTCCTGACACCACACCCTGCTCCCAGTAATAGTAATCTGCACACACAGGCCCTGCCAGGGCAAACCTATGGCACGTTTAAAGAACTACCTCCGTGGATGGCACATCAAGTGCTGCAGACCCACGGAGGAGCATTTTAATTACATCCTCTAGGTATATGTATTACCCCTAGAAACGGGACTTACAGCGAACTCAGATTTGCCAATCATCTATACACCAATCACCAGAATGTATATGACAACCACAGCGCAATGGAACTGAATGGCTGTGTCAAAGCGCTCAAAGTCCTACGCCAGCAAAACAAGGTCCAAACTGGAGGTCGAAAGCCTAAAAGGTCAGGGGAGACCATGCCAATAGATGCCAAGTCTAACAAACACTTTTAAGTAAAAAGTATTTATTACTTCAGGAATAAACTGTTTCTTAGTTCATCTAAAACAACTACGCAGAATATTATGAAAGCAGCAAGCTGACACATTATCATTGACAAGAATAAAATGAACATTTCTAGCATGTTTTAAAATGTCATTTAAAATCTAACACCCCAATGCCTATTTCTATGCGCTATACTTGTCTTAGGGAGAAGAGACACACTCAATACCTTGTTGACCGCAAAGGCTGTCTTTATCAGTGGAGGTGTGAAGACAGTAATCCCTGTAAAGAGCAAACACACACTGCAGTAGCAGTCAGTTGGTCTACCTCCAGCAGTTGGCTTTGTCAGCTTCAGGAGAGATGTAGCATTTGCGAAATACGAAGCGTGCTGGCAGTAGGTGTGATTATCTCTGGCAGCATCTCGCGATAATCTGGGTGAAGGGCCTGTCCTGAAAAGTGGTCAAGTGGCAGTCCTCATATACTAAATCTCATCAGAAATGTTTCTCACCTAAGTTTAGGAATGTCTGATACAGACTTTGTGCATAAAGGTGTGCATCCTGGATTTTTCCTTTTATACATATAAGGTGAGAGGACGTCAATTCAGACTACATTGTTTTGATTACATGTCTGTCTGTGTTCTTATTAAACCATGACATGGTGAGGAGTAGACTTTTAACCTAGACCAGTGTTGTATCTATGTCATCATTCAACTTGACACTTTCACAGTTTTTAGAAATATAAGGTCAAGTGACATTTGTGTTTAATGGCAGACATGGCAATGATTCTGCATATATTGAGAAATATAATGACTTTCATCGTTTGAGAGTGCGTAGCTACCCGCAGACATCCCAGCGCTAGTGACGGTGAGCAGATGGAGTAGGGGAATTAAGACGTATTCTGTAAAAGTCAGGTCTTCAGTTGCTTCCAAAAAGAAAGGTGGTGGGCCGTTGAACAAAGATGAACAGAAAGGGTGTTCCATAATCTAGAGGACTTGTAAGAGAAAGTACGGCCCCTGGAGCGGGCTCATTTTATTTTAGGTACAGATGCCAGAAACACATTGGCTGAACTGAGGCATCTTAAGGGGCGATAGAAAGTAATAAGGGAGTGATTGATTTTTGGACCGATACCCCAAAGGGTTTTATGAGCTATACATAATAATTTAAACATTATGGGGTCCATTAGGATGTTGGGCACATTGCCTCCGCCAGGGTGGCGGTGGCCCCCGCCACCCTGGCGGAGGCAATCCGCCCGACAACCACTCTCGGTTTCCCCTCCGCCAGATTAGGATCGCCTTGCGACCGCGGCGGTAAAAAGATTAATATGGTGGCGTTGTCTATCAGACACCGCCAGCCATATTATGATGGTCATTTGGGAATGCCTTTCCGTGGCGGCAATGTCGCCACGGAAAGGCATGCGGAGAAGCCCTGTGGGGGCCCATTGCGGGCCCCCAGGGACTCCGGGCGGGTGGGGGTGCACATGGGGGGTATCTATGGTACCCCCCAGCAGTTCCATGCACAGCATGGCAGGCACCGCGCGGTGCCTGCCATGCTGTGCACGGAAGTGCACAGCATGCTTTCCTGCCATTGTGGCGGGCGGTGCTGAGTGCACCGCCCGCCACAATGGTAGGAATGCAGGATGCACCTGCCACTGTGGCGGGTGCATCATAATGCTGGGGACGGGACCCCCACCCTTAAGGCGGGCGGTCCCTTTTAGCACGAGGATGGCGGGCGGATCCTAATGGACCCCTTAGCGTTCATTTATTGGCAGCCAGTGCAGTGTTTTAAGAGCAGGCTTGGCAGAGTGTGTTTTGGGAATATTGTGTAGCAGCCGGGCTGCACAGTTCTGCACAACCTGCAGTTTCCTTGTCGTGGATTTTGGGGCAGCAAGGTAGAGGGAGTTTCCATAGTCCAGGCGGGAAAGAACCAACGCCTGGACCATGACTCTTCGAGCGAGTACCGGAAGAAGTAGAAGAATTTTCCGAATCAGTCTGATGATACCAAAGCAGAAGGCTGCTAGCTTCACTGCCTGGTGATCAAATTTAAGAGATCTATCCAGCCAGACTCCCAAGCTTTTGATCTTGGTTTTAGGGGCTGGTGGGGGGCCAAGGCAGTTGGGCCAGCTCAGTCCAGATGTGGAGATGGAGTAATTACCCAAGATCATTAACTCAGTCTTGTCTCCATTGAGCTTGAGGCACGACTGGTCCATTCATGTGGCCACAGTTTCCAAACAGACTTCTAAATTAGCTGGAAGGTACTTTGGATGTTTTAAGGCTACCACTAGCTATGTATTGTCAGCGTAAGTGACAATATGGATCCCATATGGCAGGACTAACTCAGCAAGAGGTTTTAGGTAGACATTAAACAGTGTAGGGCTTAGCGATGAACCCTGGGGGACTCCACATGTTAGTGGCACACGTTTGGACGTATTGTTTTCTTCAAATACCTGAAACGATCTCTTGTGTAAAAATGACTTAATACAGGCCATGACATCACCTGAGACTCCAACCATTCTAAGTCTATCAAAAAGAATGTTGTAGTTGACAGTGTGAAATACAGAGCTCAGGTCAAGTAGGATGATTGCCACCGTGCCTCCCTGGTCGAGGATTTTCCTCTATCCTCCACCACTAGTAACAGAGCGGTTTCCGTCCCTTGTTGTGGTCGGAATCCTGTCTGCGAGGTATGCGGTAGGGAGAGAGTTTCTAATTACTCAGAGGAAATTCTGTTGACATATTTCTCTAATATTTTGCTATTCCTGGGGAGAAGCGAGACCGGACGATAATTACCCATACCTCAGGGTTAAGATTAGTTTTTTTTTAACAGTGCTCTTATCATGGCTTATTTCCATGACGAGGAAACTTGACGGGTGGATATAGATGAATTTAACACTTCTAGTAAGACTGGAAGTATGGTTTCCTCTACCTTACGAAGCATATGAATAGGTGGAACCAGATTTGACCTGGACAAAGAGTTGAGATAAGGTGGACAGGTTCATAGTTGGAAGTTCCTCCAGTCGTGGAGTACTGCCCAATGGAGTATCTGCTTCCAGGGCCGTGTTATCAGGACAGAGGGCCTGGAGAAAAGTGTTGTATGTATCTAAAATGTTCTTATTGAAAAAACTGCAAGTTCATTACAGTACAACTGAGAGAAGTCAGACGGTGTCTCATGTGAAGGGCACTTCGTGAGATTTTTTGGTATTTGGAAGATTTCCCTGGGAGCATTAACAGCTGATGTAATTTTTTCCTCAAAATGCTGTGCCTGTGCTCCATTTATTTCTGTTTGGTAAGTTTTGATGGACTCTCTATATTTCTGTTTTTTTAAGGTGCTATATTCTTTCCTCTAAGCTCTCTCTAGTCTTTTGCAATTTTGCTTAAGTTTCCGAAGTTTAGGTGAATATCAGGGTGTTGTTTTCTCCATAGGCCTGTCTGGCTGCATTTAATCAGTATGGTGGCATCCAAGGATGATTCAATCCAATGATTTAAATTGTCAGTAGCTATGTTAGGTTTGGGGTCCCATGGAGGTTTAGTATTCGTCATGGCTATGGTCCATGCCTCTGGTGAAAGTTTCGCCCAGGGGCATTCCCAGCTCTTAAAGGATGGGATGCTAGAGGGCTGTGACGGGGTGTTCCATTGGATCGGGATTAAAAAATGATCCAACCATGGCACCGGGGCTGGATTGCCTACTAAAAGCTGTTCATTATTAGAGAAGACTGGGTCCAAAATGTGACCTTTACTATGTGTTGGGTTAGTGACTTTTTGGACTAGTTGAATAGCTATTAAGTCTTGGGTAAGATCCAAGGCATCAGATTTGAGAGGGTCCTCTAAGTGCTGGTTAAGGTCGCCTAATAGGGTAATGTTGGGCGAGGTACTTGCTAGCATAGCAGCTGTATCTGTAAGGGATTTTGGAAATTGCACACAGGGACCAGGGGGACGATAGATAAGGATTCCTGATAGGGAGTGGATAGTCGAAAAAGAGATTGCAAAGAACATACTTTCGCAATCTTGAATAATATCCGTCTCAATACGCCCCTTCAAATGATCCTGTCCTAACAGTACCATCTGGTCCAACAGTACATTAATGATGGGTGGAAGATTAGCCATTGCTAAGCATAGTTGGGAAGTTTGTGTTTTGCTATGCTAGTGAACATTTCCGAGTAATTTTCATTTTGTTGTAAAAACTGAGAGAGTTTTACAGAATGTTTACCTGAATAGCAGATTCAATTAGATCATCTTTCATCTGAAGGTGTCCTTCAGTAATATTTACCATTGTTTTTGTTCCTAGATTAGGAGCACTGTCTACATTAGGAACATGGAGTTTGTGGTGTGAGAGCTGCATTTTTTGGAAGAAGCCAAGTGAGCAAGATGGTGAGTTCTAACCACAATGAATATGTTTAGTGTGGCATCCCCAACTGCAGAAACAGTTTGTGGAGTTTGTGAAATGTGAAGTTTTAAGAGAATGACTCATGTCCATGATAGTACCTAGGTTAGAAACTATACCTTGATTGCATACATTTGAGTGAGGGGGGGTGGATATTGTCAAAATAGGTACAAAAGGGGGTGGTGATGGACGGAGCATCTGAATCAATCAAACACTCACACCCAGTCAAAAGATCTGGGTTTAATCCATCACCGTTCTTTAGCCCACTCTGCCACCCCAGTTCAGACATGGCTATATGCAAATCAGTCTGACCCTGTGCCTCATGGGAACAATCCAGCCCGAACTATTGTCAAAATAGGAGATGATGGGTACCAAATCTAGTGATTGAGGATTCGTTTCCTGTGCTCTTTCCAACTATGGCTCGGCAAAATGGGTGAAGCACAACCCTTTCTTCACTTGAATGTCAGATTTGCTAGGGCAAGCAGTCCAAGGCTTCACAGGTAGGTGGGTCACACCTAGCAGAGAACTCATCAGTCAATCAACAGACAACATAACGTATTGCCCAGCCAGGTCATTATCTTTTAGTTAAAAGAAAGTGTTTTAAGATCACAGCACAATCTAATTATTCGCGGTTCTATAGGACTTACAGCTAAAGTCATTTCAGTTAGGATCTTCATTAAGGAGCAACATTCTCACCTTTCATTATTGTCACTGTGCACTATGGGTGATATCTTCTGACTAAAGTCTCAGTATTCTGTGGGCATAGGCATTGATAAGGCATTGGTGCACACTGATTTTCATACCCCATGGATCAAATGTGCAACTAATTTCAACATATATTTTAGCCTGGTTCCTTTTCCCCACCTGAGCTGGGGCCTCAGCAGCAGCCTTAGTTGGATCAGGATCGCTGAAAGCAGTCAGTGTTGAAGGCCTGTACAGCTGCACTCGCCTTCAACAATGGTGGCCTCCATGGCTGGGCGCAGTCAGGTGCTCAAGTATAGCAGTTGCAGCCTCCAGATCACATCATACATGAGGTTGTGCCTTCCGTGCTTGTGGCCTCCTGGCCAATCAAGAATCTCGACTTTGGAAGCAATGCACTCTTCAACCTGACTTCAGTAGTGACTGCACAAGTCTCTCAGGCTCATGACAAATTGCAGTACAAGAAAGGGATTCTTATTCTGTAAAAGTCGTGTTGCAGTACACATTAGAACCAGTCAGAGAGACATGGGAACTCATTCAACTGATGTACATGCTGGGCTTCTGCTTCTGGATAATCACTCCCCCCGCAGACCCCGACAGATTCCTTCCATTACTTAGAAGCTGGCATGGTTCTAGGCACATTATGCAGAACCTCAGCTCCTCCAGCAGAGAGTGAGGACTTCAAGTGATGTTCTCTCACCTCTAGTAGATTACCTGTCGGGCAGTAATCAGCCTTGGTCACAAATCAGCTCGTTTAGTAATCTGTGGAGTACTCCTTTCCTTGTTCAAGAACTTGGAACTAGAACAAAGTGAGGTGACTAGGATCTAACTTTTCTACACATTTTCTAGACAAGCGATGTGTATCCAATGTTTAAAAGGCTGCAGAGTTGGTTTGGGGTGGTTTGTTTTAAATTACATTTATTACGTTTTATGTACATTTACAGAAACTGGAGTCCCATCCTTTACCCCTGTCATCTACCAAATAACAGTGCTCAGGGAGAATTAATAAGCAGCTTTTTGCCAGCAAGACCCTCAGCTTTTTGCCAGCAAGACTCTCATTAAATAGCTAAAGAAATCCTTGCCTCCATCAATCTCCACTTCAGTGCCTGCGTCTCCACCCTACAGCAACAGAAATGGAGGCAATACACTTCCACTGTCTGTGAAACGGACCTCACCCTCCATCTTGGACCATGCTAGATCAGGGCCATTCAAAATGGATCCCACGTTTCCAAGTACTCAGACACACACAGTCATACTACCATACAGGAGCTACACATTCACTGCACTCTTGGGCACATGTTATGAGCATGGGATGCCAGCCCAAGGTTTTGTAAATTCACTTAACAGCAGGACTTTACTCAAGAGGGGTCAGTAGACCACAATCTCTATAACACAGATAAAATGGTTTGTTCACGTTGAAGACTCAAAAACCACAGTATGCTGTTAACACCTCCTATTAGGATGCACCCAGGCCTTAGGCAGTAGTCCATTTCCCACTAGAGGGCCTGTTATAGATGACTCTTTAAGGGACAGGCCTAAAGGCCAGATGTATTAAGATTACACTTTGCGAGTCTATAATAGCAAATGCTACCGATTAGCTATTATAGACTCGCAAAATGCAATGTATGTAGGTTTCTGCAACTATTTTGCGATTCCTACATACTCCTTAATAGCGAATCGCAAATTGCGATTCGCTATTAAGGAATGACTTCACATTTATACCTAAAGACCTATAGAAATGAATAGGAATTGCATGCGCAATTTGCGAGTACCCAAGATACTTGCAAATTAGGCATGCAATTTCAAGTGTGCCAAAAGGACACTGTTGCACCCCTGAAATATGCATGTGTGCACATGTGGCACACATACATGGCCTAAGGGCATGTATGTGCGCCACATGGCACTTAGAAAAATGCAAAATTGTGCATTTTTCTAAGGATTTGCAATTGACCACCAAATTGAAATTGGTGGTAAATTGCGATTCCTTAAAGCAGGGTCGCAATTTAATAAGCGCTTCCTGCATTGCATTTAGAGAATAGCAACTTGTTATTTTCTAAATGCATTCGCAAGATAGGTAATCGCACAAATTGTCATTCCCTATTTTGCAATTTGCATTTTGGGATGATACATCCCAAAAGGCTTTTTTGCCGTTCGCAAAGATGCCAATTTCTCGAATCGACCTGTTTGCGAACGGCAGAATACTTGATACATCTGGCCCTAAGTCTCTGAGCACATGCTAGATTAGTGTGATGCCAGGACCAAACAAAACGTCAGAATTCCAGTTTCACATGCAGTTGGCACACAGGGCTAGCTTACATGCCTGTTATGATGCAAGGGGCATTCATATCCCAACAGTGCTGTTTTAAATTGGCTTCTATGGACTTCTCGCTTTTCTCGTTAATCAATGATGCATTTTAACACATTTGCTATTTCTTTGGCATCATGGAGTAATACAGAGAGACGGCCAACATGTGAGTTGAGGATAGGTTGTATAGTAGTTAGATACATTGAGAATCAAATGACTCAATTTATATCTACAAAACCTTTTTTTATTAAACTGTGTAATAAATGGCACAGCATTATATGTCCCTCTGTCATATTTTTTTTGTAACATTTTTTTTAAAGATAAGAACACAGGAATACATGTATAATATTTCGTTCAGAAAAAAGAAGCAAGTATATGGTTACATATTAATAACATCTATAAAATCATTGAGGTAATGAATGTAGAAACAGTATAATGCAGAACATTTGTATTAATATTCCTAAAAAAGTAACCAATAAAAAAAATACATATTAGAAAAAGTACTGAACTACGTACTGGCACATAAATAACCTGTGAAAAATATGGGAGGGCATATTATATTAGAGAAGACATTTTTTTTTAAAGAAAGTAGGAGAAGAAAGAACGACCAAAGAGAGAACGAAAGAGAAAGAGAGAAAAGAAAAGACCCTTTGACATATTTGACTTTTTTTTATCAAATTCGAAGTGGTGACAAGTAACCAACCCCGATATTGAGCTCCATATAAATAGCATGGCATTTTATAATTTTACAATTAACAACAGTGGTCTGAATAGAAAACGAAATTACATATTTACTTGTGACCAAATACCTAATTTGTGATATACGTAAAGTGCCAGCAATATAAGGAAAAAATATTTTTCTCTTGACCTTTTAGGGTAAAATCAGAACTATAATTTATATTTGAGTTGCAGCAACAATTAATTATTGCAATGCTTATTATCAAGTGCTGATTGGTAGTTCTGAAGAAGCCACTTGACTCTTAAAAAGTGTTATTAACAAAGGTGCTTTTCTTTGGAAAAGTGGCTCATAGCCACATTCTGCACCTTGAGTGGGTGATAAAAGAAATAGTGAGTCAAAAAGAGGGCTCATCTGTGAAACACTTCAGCCTGCCTGAGATGGTGAAATAGTGTTATTTTCAGGTTCATTTCAGAGGAAGTCTGACACAACTCTTTAGTTGTTGTCTGGAGATTTAGTAAGAGGAACAAGACCGGATATGTGGTTATTCACCCCAACGAGTCTGGATCACAAGGTAAAGTTGCAGCTTGTTCGCTAACTGCCCATGATGATGCACGGTTTACATCATTTGCTGTTAGATGCATTTTTCGAATTTAAATTATGAACCCCTCAATAGTTCCTCGAATAACCAAAGATGTTATTGCAATAAATATACAGATCGGTTTGTTCCATTAAAGTAAAGTGCCTCCTTCTATCAAAAAGCTGCTAATCCACCAGGCTGGCCCGGTAAGCATGAACTGGTTCTTGTTACTAATCGGCAAACACCAACCCTAAAGGGAAGTTACGCAGGCTTATTTTCTGCGGATCAGCAGCCCCCATGCCCCCCTCAGCGCCTTGAGACTCTTACGAGTGAGTAGCCACACTATATAACCCCCTGATTGATTGATTGATTGTTTGATTGAGGTATCGGGTAACCTTCCAAAAAGATAGATAATCATATTTAGTTATAGTTTGTTCAATTTGCAGCTTTATCCAAAATATGAACTAGTTTTACATCCATTAGACCCTCTGGCCCACAGCAGGCTCATAGCCAAATTACTAACCTGAGAGAGGGAACCTGTAGGAGTGTAACCCACGAACCACCTGCGCAATGGATCCATCATGTAGCCCACAAACCACCCGCTCATTACTGGAAGAAGGTGCGTCGTAGGCAATTATCAGTCCTGTGAGACTACAGGATTATTTTATGTTAGTGAATTCTGAAAACTCCTTTCACCACCGTTGGGCACACACACGAGAAGCCACTCTATACATTGCTAGGATTGTATTAAAATCGAGATCCTAAGAGAGTGTTCATAAAATGTATAAATACAACTATAAAATGAAACAATGTAATGGCAATAAAAACAATTACTAAGCAAAACATTTTTTTTTTAAATCGCAACATTGTTAATGTATTTCAAATATTCACTGCACTGAATGATGAACTCAGTCTTTGTTAATTAGCACAGAACAACTCTGCTATTTTAGAAGCAGAAATGTCTATCTGAGTATCTGAAGTGACCTCTAGCCAGTGTACATTAGCCTGAGCAACAAGTCTGTTGTTCTGTTCTTTAAGAAGGTCACTTTCTATTTCTGCCTCGCTTGTGGTGTTGATAGGGCCGTGCCTGGCTCCAAGTAGCTGATGTTCTCTGCTAGTGATGTTTGTAGCTCAGCTCATGCAAATCCATCTCTCAGGAAGAATACTGAAGATTCCTCTCTGCCTAATACTTGTCTGTACTGGGCTTCAATACAATTTTCTGATTCTTTTGAAGATGGCATGGCTCATGATGAATGATGTAAAATGCAAGAATTAACAAATTACTCTTGCTGCACTTTCACTAAATTCTATCACACATTATAATTAACATGAATACATATACATTAATAACTGATGTGCTACCATTCGGTACTAAAGAAATGTTATAAATTGTGCATGTCCAATGAACACTGATGCAGCATGTGTTTATAAATGAAAAATGGGCACTCAAGTACATATGAAATTCAGTAGGGGTACATAAGCAGAAAAAAAAACAGATTACAGGGATGCTGGGAGGGCGGAGGGCGAGCATTTAAACAGGCTGGAAAGGACGCGCAGCCAGTGAAGAAAAGGTAACCATAACTGGGTTACGAGTGCCCGTGTACTTTGATGTTTTTTTTTAAATTGTACTGCCTGATTTGTTTTAATGTGTATGAAGGCTACTATTTGGCATTATACTTAACTGCTTTACTGCCGCCAGATCCTTTTTTGTCATTTAGGCATTTTCTGATTTCCGTCCCCAGCTGTGGTTTTGCCGGTGAGCCGTCTAGTTTGATCAGCTGCTGCACAGCAGGGCTGCTGGGAGGGCGGAGGAGGAGCATTTAAACAAGCTGGAGTGGACGTGCAGTGGGCGCGCAGAGCGGGTGCGCCGATGGCACTCCGAAGGCACGCATAAGGCAAGCCTGTCTGCACCTGTCCGTGTCCCACCTGGGCCAGAGGCCAGAACCCCTGGTCATAGGCTGGTTTACTCCATGAAGGAACTCTGAGATTTGAATGGGTCGATCTGCACAACTGCCCTTCCAGTAGCACTAGAAGGGAAGCTTCTTATGGGAAACCTGCTAGTCGATAAGGAGGGGCCAGCAAGGAGCTACACTCAAGTTCAAAGAGCAAAAGGTATGGGGCGGATGATCCCTCTAGACTAAGGGCCGCACTGCTGAACACTCGGTCCCCCCAGAAGCACAACTTGGACATTTTTACACTACTACAGGAGAAAGAGCTAGACATGCTCGTACTAACGGAAACGTTGTTACAGGATGCCTCAGGTCCCGCTCTAGTGGCCTCACTTCCCCAGACTATGATGTCCTGACATATAAAAGACAGGGCAGAAAAAGAGGAGTGGGGTAGCAATATTTTGCCGTAGGTCCCTGCCCACAGAAGGGATAGTAGCTGAGAACTTAGATGGAGCAAAGTTCCGAGGAAAAAAAATAGGGCTAAAATCTATTTGCCTGATAGTAGTGGTAGTATATCGTCCACCCCGGTCAACCCCTCTGTTCAATGATCTACTCACCGAAGTGGTCAGCGATCTTTGCTCTAGATATCGGCAGATTCTAGTGTTGGAGGACTTTAACTATCGCTGGGACCAGGCACCAAGAGAGCTCGTGACTACCAGGTTCGGAGAGGTAATGACCATGCTGGAGCAGAAAAACATTGTGGAGATCCTCACCCATAAGAAGGGCCACACCCTAGATCTCATCTGGAATACGCTGCCTGCTGCACAACTAATAGAGTGTAGGCCATGCGGCTGGTCAGATCTCTATCTGATCACTTTTGTGATCCCTGTGCCCAGTCAACCAAAGTACCTACCCCCAGTCTGGAGGACGGTATGGAGCTGGCATAAAATAGAGGAAGCTGGTCTGAGGGAGGCACTGTTTGAGACAACGCACTGTGTATCGCCAACTCCTATGCCTCTTTCTAATCTGCTGCCATAGGTCTTGCTCCTACACCCCAAGGTGTCACCCATCTTTCTCTCCGACACCCCCAATTCTCATTTTACTGTGCACTCTACTGTGCACCGTCCACTACTTCACTGTCCCTGACCCTACTTGACATACTCACTCCTGCCCTTAGGTCTCAACTTTTCATCTCCTCTTTTAACATCAATGCTCATCCCTCTCTTCTGCAACAGGTTTCTCTCTCCTTCCCTTCTTGGTATTACCAGTTTCTTTTCAGCCTCTCTGCCATACAGCTCTAGCAATACACACCAATACCCAAAAAAGCAATCATTCCCATCCACTTACAGCTGGGACTGTGATTAGGTTTGTCAGTACTCAACTCCCACAGTCCTCTACAGTTATAGGCCAGACCTAGGGACTTTGCCAATGTGTATTATATTTTATTTGACATTATTAGAAATGTATTCATATTTCAAACTATTAGAAAGGAATGCAGGTAGGGACTTAAAATAAAAACCCCTAGGAAATAGTGTTAAATTAAAGACATTTTTTTAAAACTGTGACAATATAAACATGATATGTACTATTTAAGTATATTGTTCTAGCAATAATATAAACTTGTTAATAATGTTTACTTTTTTAAATAATTTAAGTTTAGTAGTACTTACACTTTTGTAGAAACTTACACTTTGTTGTACACTGAGCAGTACACATGGCCAACCACTTGTATAGCAACACTCTCCCATAGAAAATATATCAATATATAAATGGAGGTAGAGGCTTAAACAAACTCCCCATAGGAAATAGTGTACAATAAAACGAAATTATTTAAAGTAGTTAAACAGATAAAAAAATATAAATTAATATTAAAGCAATATATGAAAATAGTACGTGTATTATGACCTGTGTGAACCTTGTAAAGTTTAAGATTGTAAGAAACACTCCCAAAATTGGCATTAGCAAAGTTGGCCATCTTCGTACACCCGTAAAAACCAACAGCTCATAATGAATTTCAGTCTAGACACTGCTAACCAGTGCTTGGTTTATAAGAAACTGCCACATTGACCTGGGTTACCTACTAGTGGGAAATTTCGACTGGATCAGATTTGCACTAGATACATACAATTTTAAGACTTTGTTCTTATCTGGATTGACATTGTTCACCTGCAAACTCCAAACATTCGACCTGACTGAATTAATTAATATTCATGACATACAATTGCCCCTTCAGCCTTTGATGTATGCGACAGCGGCCAGGAGAGTAAGAGCCCTGAGCCCTGCTACTAAAGGACTTATGAAGGTGGACGTTGACTATTAGTCTCCAATTGAATGTGGACCTGACTACTTGCTGGTACCACAGACAATTTCCATACCAGTAAAAGTATGGTAACTTTCTGATATATTTTTTTCACACAAATGAAGCGGAGTGACATAACGAACAGTCCTGAAGAATGCTAAGAACCTTTTCAGTCTATTAAGGCAGAAACATGTTGGCCCTATCCTAATAGGGAACATCTACATCCCTATTTTCACTAAGCTTCTTTTAATCTATCCACTTAGGACATCAATAAAGGATTGACCCTGTCAACCAGGAGATAGTTTTAATTCACAATTAAAAAAGTTTTTTGCACTCTGCCCCTCAATCTGCCCTACATTGGATGACAAAAAAACACCTCATGCTCCTCTCCTGCAGGGGAGTTGTAGCCCACATTGGGTACCATGCGGTCCCAGTGTGCAACAGGGAGCCCAATTATGAAGCATGTCACCTTAGGGTCAGTGAGGGTTCTTGTCTTAACACATGTGTGCGTCTGTCCCTTCCCCACTCGATTTGCTTCTTTGGTGAGTAGCTAGGGTCCACCATCCGGTTACTTTTTTGTGAGTTTATACAATTGTGAGTGTCAAGAGGAAGTGAGATGGTGTAGCTTCCCTTATTTGAAGAAAGAGGCGCATGCTTACGTCTACAACACCAGCTTCCCTTGGTAGCACACTAAGGGGAAATGCATGGTGGCAAAGGGTACATAACTGGGGTGGAGTGGATTCATTTTCAGAGGAAAATATGGAAAGCAGGAAATAAAAACACCTAATTGTTCAGAGATGAAGACAGGATGCTCAACTCTATAAAAAAAGGAACAGTGTAATGATGACTAGAAACTGAAGTATGAAGGTCAAGGAATGATGCAGTAGTGACCTAGATCTAGCCAGTAGTTGACCGGGAGTTACCAGAAGCCCTGGAAAATGTGTCCATACCAGCCCTGTATTATATAAGTGAGTGCAGAGAGTCAACAAAAGAACCCAGGGTAAACAAATTACACCAGTGACTATAATAAGTTTGGATGCATCCCCTGAGTGCTGATTTGACGGAATATCTAAGGGTTTCTCCGTCCTTCGAGCTCTATAAGAAGCCTCAGGTTCTCAGCCTAAGGAGGCTGTTCGCCAGTGGTGGCTTCTCTGCAATGGGGGAGGAGTGTCGCCCCACTACCTGGTGCAGAGCCAGGAAACGAAAAATAAAACGATGCCGTAGCATCATTTTATATTTTGTTTGCCAGCTTGTGCATGGAGGGGCGGGTATCGAAGAGTGCAGGAGGAGTGAATGTGCAAATCCCGAAGTACTCATGTGTGATTAGTCGGCCATCTCAGACTGACCAAAACATACATGTGCACTTAAGTTTCTCAAGCCGGCTGCTTTCATCCGCAGGCTGGAGAAACCCCACAGACTCCCTAGTCTGAGCAGGGCGTCTTTTCAGCCCACTCAGATTGGCTGGGAGTCTGTCCCAGGGGTTGCTGAAACCCAGGAAGAGGTCAGCAGTAGCGACGCAACGCGGGAAAGGTGTCAGGTAATTAATTTTTTTTTATTATTAACGTGTCATTCCACCATATCCCACCCACGCTCGCTCCTAACCCTGCGCTCACCCCACCCGCCTCACCTCCCTTTGTTAGTGGCAGCCACCACTGCTTTTCACTGTGTCCTACGCTGTGGGCGTAGCCCTGGAGTTGTGTGTGGTATTTGTGGGTGGCCTAGAGGTGTAAAGTGTGACTCAAATTGGATGTATTTTGAAAACTCTTGAACAAACAGCTGTGTCATCATATCCCACTGTTTTCTAAAAAATAGAGGCATGCACTAAAACATAACACAAAAGGAATGACAAATTCAGACAGAAGAATGTTGTCTTTTCAGTTTCCTGTAGAAAAGGTAGGTTGAAGGGACATTCCTAATGTCACTCACCAGCCACGGTGAGGTAGGTGTAGTCCATGATGTCGAGAAGGTGGCTCCTTTCAATGCCGCACCAGTACCAACCAGTGTCTTCACTTCTGAGCTTCTCCATGGTGACAGTCATCTTTCCATCGGTTGCTTGGTCATTTATCATAATCTCACCATCAGGCGTTTGTGAAGTGTAACGTAGTATCGTGCAGGATGCGCGGTAGTAACCTTTGCACCAATATTTGACATACTCTTTGTACGCGGGATCATAGTCACACTCAACATTGATGGGGCTGCCTTTATTGCCAGTGTACTGCTTCTCCTCGATTGTTAAGCAATCTGTGGATTAAAAAGACGGCATGATTATTTCATCATCATCATCAAAATACTTTATTCGGTATTTTAGAACCATAAAAGTACACAACAAATAAAAGCAATATACAAATACATGTACAATAAAGTTTTTTTTAAAAAGATAGCACCATAAAACCTTATAAAACATGGTGTAGATTCAAAGCAGAGAATGGCTTATAAAAAAACAAAGAGACCGTCACTTGTAAATAGTTAATAAAAAGGGAGACAAATTTAAGAAGGATAAATAGCCCTAAAAATCTGTCCATTTTATCATCTGCAAAAGAGACCCCCATTAAAAGGTAAAATCATTATAACCAAAACCAGTTAAGAGGGAAGGATTTTAAAAAGACAGGCAAGGTTCTTCAGGTAGTCAGATTAAAAACTGTCTTCTGTACTATCCAAAAGTTCAGACCAACGCCTCCATTCTAATGCACCGGCTCCAATATAGGTATTTATATACTGCACAGCCAATAATCCGACTCGTTTCAGTGCACAGCAGCCATAGAGCATTCTGGCACTGCAGACATAGATGATTATTCCTAAATTTGCACAGGTGAGTTCCTTTATTGTGCTTAAATGTTCCTAAAAATTTCACCGAATGCAGTGTCGGGCAATATAGAGGTGGAAAACGTATACAATGATCCAAACATTTTTGCATTAAAGACGTTGGTCAGTCTAGTGGGAGCACATACATTCTACGCAATGCCAGCTCATGGGTTTTTAGAGTATTCTATGTTGCAGTTTGGAGTGCATTTGCAAACTGAGGCCTCTGCAGAACATGCTTGTTATCAGTGTTGTGCGTAGCAAAGGCACCATTATCTTCTCACCCACTTCCTTTTATCGGTGATTACTGTTTAATGCGGGACAAACTAACAAGAAATTGTCACTATAATTTTTTTTTTAAAAACGAACTGGGATGGGCTCTAAAGGAAGCTTCCACCCCCCAACAAAAATTGCGACTCAGTGGTCCAGGACATTCTAGTCAAGTATGGAAAGATAGGTTCTAGCAACGTACGTTGAGTGAGATGGGCCGGCATTGAATGGGGTCCATTTGTTAGATGCTACTTGTGCTCCTGACGGGCATGAGCCGAGGTGAATAGGCAGCATAGCTAGGAGATCACTGATTTTGCCACAAGAGGCTCTGTAGATAGGTTACAAATGTTGATCTTGCCGACATTTATTGATCACAATACCGACCCTAGTGCAAAGATTCCCTGCAGCACAAATTATCCTCCACTGGTGGTGCCGCAGGTTCTTGGCCGACGTGTTCCATGATAGCCAGACACCGAAAACATAATCACCTGCTTCTGTTCTTCTGAGGGATCAGCTTCCCTGGGCAGCTCATAGGTACTAGGCTGCACCTCTATCGAAGGAAATGCAGGTCAGTCACCCCGGCCGTGGCAAAGATCATTTCAGTACGAGTATAAAGGTGCCTTGATGCACAGGGAGGACCACCAACGTCCTTACAGCTATGGGGCAGTAAGCGCTACACAGTCGCCCTGGCTCCTCCCTCGATGCAGTGTTTTAGCAGCTCAGGGTCTGGCAGCTGCAGTGGAGCAGGGTTTCCATAAAACAGCACCTGGTTTACAAGGATTGCAGAACAGAAGCATACTCTGTAGCCCACTGGGAACTCAGGAAGAGGCCCAGATGGGTGTAGACATCTGAATTATTAGCGCCAGTGAACTAGGATGGACAGCTCATATCAAATGTCTGCGGAATTTGCAGTTTTCTGTTCATGTTTTACACTGACCTTTGATACGTGGCTTTCGTTTCAACCCACTTCTACTGATTCTGGTGCCTTGCGGGTGATAGTCTAGCTGAGGGAAATATTACCAGCACGAGTCTTCCCCTCACAGCTCCCAGATGAGTAAGAAATGTGAACTGTGGGATGTGGGTTATTTATTTATTTTGAAAGTTTTATATAGCGCGAACCAGATCTTTGCAGATATCAGAGCGCTTTACAGAGCATAAAT
Source organism: Lissotriton helveticus (assembly GCF_964261635.1). Classification (NCBI taxonomy): domain Eukaryota; kingdom Metazoa; phylum Chordata; class Amphibia; order Caudata; family Salamandridae; genus Lissotriton; species Lissotriton helveticus. The sequence goes on from NC_136065.1 coordinate 1,452,045,063, forward strand.
AACAGGCCATTAGATATGGCGTACTTGTGGGTAATAAGTGGGGTGGGGTAAGCATAGGAGGGAGCATAGTAAAACAGTTACATCAATAATGCAAGTGGTACAAATAGGTGAAGGCATAGACCGCCAGGTAAATCAACAACACAAGTAATACAAACAATCAAAGGGATCGAACAGATAATACTGATCGGTGCAGCGACTTTAAAAACCGACGTCAATAGCTCAAGTGTATTTAGCCATCAGGATAGCTTTTACTTCTTTCTTAAAGAGTGTGATGGATGATATGAGCCTGGTTTCAGGAGGGAGTGAGTTCCAGATCCTGGGTGCCATTCCTGAGAAGGAGCGTTTATAAGTTTTTTCCTTCCGGAATCTTCGAGGTTTTAGCAGAATATTGTTTGTGCCTCTAGTGTTTCTAGAGCCGCCAGAGATTGTCAGCTTCTGGGTGAGGTATCCGGGTGAACTCAGGTGTACACATTGGTGGCATTTCCTTGTCTGCTCCTCATAAGAGAACAGATTGAGACGCCATACGCCTACCTGCTTGGAGGAGGGAGAGCTCTTTGTTTCGTTTTTGCTCCTGAGTGCTTGCTGCTGAACCTCGCGGTACCCGCTTCGCGGGTCCCGCATCGCCCGTCTGCCTGGGCGCTTGACTTTGCTTGTTGGTGCTAACATCTACCGACCAGTGACCAGTGGGATCTGCAGGGCTGCGAGCGCCAGGTGAGAGACAGGGACTCCATTTCCCAGGAGTCCCTGTGTTGTCATCACCTGCACCTGGACGCTCTCCCTGCTTGACCCGCCCCCTGAACACCTCTCTCCTATAACAGGAACTGTTACTTCCGCTGCGCGGGAGCGTGCACGGGAGAAGCCCGGGACAAGGGCGGGACCGTTTTGTGGCCGTTCGGGGGCCAAAGGAGGCCGGGCTGGGCCAGCCCTCCAACATTTATTTTCCGTTTAACCATCCTGACTTTAATCCACAAGTAAACAAGTTGTGTGGTCATATTTAAAACTTGTCTAATATTTAATGGCTGCTACACATGGAAAAATGTCGTCACCTGATCCTGGGGGAAATAACAAAGGGACTTTGGACAAGTACTTTAAAAAGCCCGTTGGTGATACAGACAGGGAGTGCGATCTGGCAGAACGAAGGGCAGAGCGCCGACGCTCCATTGAATCCATTAAAAACAAATTGACTAGGGGCATATCACCAGAGATTAGTCTAGTGCAAGTGGGTGAGGGTTTGTTACAAGTAAATGATGACTCGCAACCATCACAGGGCTATCCCATGCTTTTGCGAGAAATGACCCCCCCATCATTATTAGTCATTAGTGGTACAGAAGGAAGTGACACTGTGGGTACAAGTGATATTACCATCGTAATTGAAACCATACCCACTAACATACGAGTACCGCCACCTGGGAAAAAGAAACCTGGGAAACAGGGGGTTGGCAAAACTGTTGGGCCACCACCAAACCAGAGACAGAGGAAGGGAGGGGTTCAGCAAAGAGCCAAAATCAGCCACACTGATTTTGGTAAGGGTAGATTAGTGACAGCTGCTCCCGCACCCACAAGCATTGTGATCCTACCCTCTGCCCTGGCTCAGGTTGCCCCACATGATTTACCATCTTCCCCAAATACCTCTATATCAACTGAAGTTAGACTAAATTTAGCACCTGGTAGTATTTCGCCTCCTACTGATAATCTATCAACACTCTCCCTCGAAAATATTGAACACCTACTGAGGGCATTTACATCTCCCATATTAGAGAGGCTGAAGAGGTTAGAGGATCGTTTGGGGGTCATAGAATCGACGATCACTAGAAAAATGGGTCAGTTGGCAGTAACTGCAAAGCAAGTTTTAACGCCTAGAGCTGTAGACCCTACACCAATAGTCCTGACACAAAAGGTTTTAAAGCCTCCAAGTAACCTTGTCAGTAGTACCGACCAAGGGGTAAATCCATCCAAGGCAGTGCGTCAGCCTACCCAAACTAGTAATAAGGACACCTATAAAGGGGTTAGTACAGTGGTTGCTAGAAATAATCAGGAGGTAGGTGGAAAAGTAAACCCGGGTAAGGTAGGGAACCAGAGGGTTCGCCATGTTGAACTACCACCAGAGGCAGTCCCCTATGTGGTGGTACTTACGGGAGTCCCCAGGTTGGCAGACAACAAGAGGGAAGGGTTCAGCCAATTAAAAAATAAAACCATACATTGGCTGGGGCAACATAGACCGCTCCCATGTTTCATTAATAATGAGATAGTTCATGTAAGGCGACTCCCCTGGTTGGGGAGTAGAGTAAAGGATATAGGGGGGGATTTAATAATTATAAATTTTAGAGATCCTGGGGCAGTGACACACATCCTTAATTGGATGCCAAGGACCACTGGCTCACTTATTGTCCCCTGTGATTTAACCTACTTCTATCCTAGACCCCAGGTGCCTGCAATAACATCCGTTGGGGTACCTTTTGGTCCTCTTAATAATCCTCCCGGAATGTTTAATAATCAACATATGTGGCAGGATCCGAACCACAAAATGCCAAATCCATTTGCATGGAATACTGTACCACATAGGGAGAACAGAAATACCTATAGAGGTATGGACCACTTACAAAGTGCAGGTGGAATGAATCATTTGTTGCCTTTCACCCCTTTTGAAACCTCGAATAGGTTTGAAGTGTTCTCTGGGTTAGACGATTGTGAATGACGGTCGGGGCCCCCTGTTAACAGGTCTGAAGCGAGGCGAGTGTCTAGTACCGGATTGAGTTCCCCAATTGCCTCTGTTTCCGGGCCTATGCAGGAGAATGACACGGCCTTATGTAAATTCCTTAGTTGGAATATTGCTGGATTAGGAGCCAAAAAGGATGACCCGCTATGGATTAATTTTATCACCTCTTTTGATGTCATAGCGTTACAAGAATCCTGGGAAACTTCATGTGATGTTTGGTTGGATGGTTTTGTTACATTCTTTGTCCCAGCGATACCCAGTCAAGCTGGGAGAGCTAAAGGGGGTTTAATTTTTCTCTTTTCACTTAACCTCGCAGGGTCTTTTAAAAAGCTGGACTCAGGTTCTCCTAACCTATTAATTGTAGAATGGATTGTTTCTTCGACCCATTCAGTTTTATTACTTAATTTTTATAATTCCTGGGAGAGGGCAATGGATACTGATCACATTGCACACCAAGAGACATTCTTATATAATTTCAGTCTTAGTAAGCACACTGTATCTGAGCTCATCGTGTTAGGTGATTTTAATACGCATTTATGTAATTTTCCCTGTCACTTGGGTGAACATTTAGGACCTACTGGAACATCCATACCCCATTTTGAACATACAAAATCTGGTGAGGCCCTGGAGGTTCTAATGGCCAGTTTTAACCTTTACGAACCCCTAAATACAGATGGGAGGGAAAGAGTCCCTACATACAAAGGATCTCCGCAAGGATCTATAATTGATTACATATTTGCCACGCCGGTGCTTCTATCACAGGTAGTAACCTATAGAACAACTCTGTCACCTTACAGTGATCATAATCCTGTGGTAATGAAGATGAGTTGGGGGGAGCTTAAACGAGTGGGGTCTGGCTGCCTACAGGTGCAGGCAATACCCGTGCCCTCTGACCAAGGGAGAAGGCTCAAGTGGGGCAAGGTGATCCCAGAAGAATTTATGTCAATTTTATTGCCTAAAATTGAGGGAGAAATTGAGGTATGTCTGGATCAAGAGGCCTCTAATAGCTCAATTGTTCAAGCCTTTGAATCCATATGTGCCCAAGTTATGATGGATTTGACTGTTATGCCCTCTAAGAAAATGCCTAGTATGTCAAGATGGTTTGATGCTGATTGTTCACGGATACATACCCGGTTATTGCATGCACTGAAAGCTGTACCAAGGGACAGGCTGCTTATTGCCAGCTTGAGGAGAGAATATAAAAAGACTTTAAAGGGAAGAAAAGATTAAATTAAAAGTGAAGCGTGGGATAGACTGCTTTCTGTTGATGTCCTACGTGACAGCAAAAAATTCTGGGAAATTATTAATCATCCTTTCTTTGCAGATGAATTAAATGTAGCCACCGACTGTGTTATCCCAGACGAGAAGTGGGTGGGTCACTTTAAAGATATCTATGGCGAGAAGAATGGTATAGTCCAGCATTGCCAATTGATAGCGCAGGCCGCCCCCCCGATAGTATTTTCAGAGGAGGAAGTTTTAAAGGCCATTTTGGAGACATCAAAAAATAAGGCCCCGGGAGCTGATGGTGTACCTGCGGACCTATATAGATACTCTCCGAAAACCTGGTCAAAGATATTAACTAAAGTCTTTAAGGCAGCAAATGATAAGGTGTTCCCAAATACCTGGGCAATCTCTATCATAGTGCCAATTTTTAAAAAAGGAAAACGCGATGACCCGGGGTGTTATAGACCCATTTCCCTTCTGGACTCTGCCATTAAGATCTTGGGCAGAGTCTTATTGGCTAAACTCAGGGAAAATCTGGAGACCTGCGGAGGGCTATCAAACATACAATATGGGTTTAGGGAGAAACGAGGCACCCTGGACCAATGTTTGAATTTGCACCTTCTAATTGCCAAATACGTGGTGGCCGGGGAGGGTTCCCTTTACTTGGCCTTTATGGACCTCTCCTCGGCCTTCGATTTGGTAAATAGGTCCAAATTATGGTCAATCCTACTCGAGATGGGGATAGACTCTTCCCTGGTTGCTTTTTTAGCCTCTCTACACCAGGAGTTATTTGCCAAAGTAAGGGTCACAAATGAGGGGAGATGTACGGGGACTTTCAGGTCAGAGAAAGGGGTCCGCCAAGGGTGTATCCTGCCCCCCTCCTTTTCACCATTTATATAAATGGGTTGGAAAAACAGCTGGAGGAAGGGGGTGCAGATGTGCCGCGGGTGGGAGGTCAGCTGATTCCGGCCCTCCTATACGCAGATGATGCGGTACTGATTGCCCGTACAGGCATCGGTCTGCAGACATTACTGGATTGTTTTGGCTCCTTTATGGAAAAACTCGACCTGAAAGTAAATGCGAAAAAATCTCACACTATGATAGTGGGGAAGCAGAGAGGGAAATTAAAATCTAAAACCTTTAAATGCAAGGGGGAGGTGGTTTCCAGGGTCCCGGTTTTTCCCTATTTGGGGGTCCTTTTTGACGAAAGGGGGTCTTGGGCCCCACAGCTAAAGGCAAAGAGTTTAGCCCTGGCACAGTCAACAACTGCGTTGCTGGGCTTCACCAAAAGGTTGGGGGCCAGGCCAATGGAAGCACTTTTGAAGGTTTATAACACCAAGTGCATCCCCATTACCTCCTATGGGGCTGCCCTGTGGGGTTATGTTACCCAAGAAAACATCCAAAGGGTAGAAAACAGGCTAATTAGAACATTGCTCTCAGTGCCAAAATCGACCCCCACATTCTCTATTCATGAGGAAGTAGGTTTGGGTTATATCACAGACAAGCTGAATTTGGCACCTCTCTTACTTTGGGCTAGGACATGGCTGAATCCAGAATTAACTTTAAACCATCTTATTCTAGAGGACATCATGTCTTTGGACCATGCCATGAAAATACCCTGGTTGAAGTTTTTAAAAACTACTTTTTCAGCCTTGGGTAGAGTGGAACTTTTCTTATCTCCTCGCAACATCAAGAGAGAGGATGTAAAGTGGATTAAAGTCCATTTTACAGAAAGGGCACGCCTAAGTAGAGAGGGGAGGGAAATGATGAAACCATCTATGAGTTCATGCCATGTTAATTACTACCCCAACCCTGGAACCATATTTGAACTTTGTCACAAGACCCCTTCACAGATTTTTATTAACAAGATTCAGGTTCAATCTAATCCAATTCTCTTTAGGTTATTATCCTTCATGGAATCATTCGAAGGATGCACCCCCTTGTGACTGTGATACATTTTCTGAGCAGGATACCATGCATTTTATGATGTTCTGTGAGTTTTATTCTGCTGCTAGGAAAAAACATCTATTACCCGTGCTGAGGGAGGCGGGTTTTATTCAAGTTAGACCTGCCTTACTTTACCTTCAGATGCTGGGCAACATCTATATTACCTTTAGTGTGGCCAGTTTCCTAGCAGAAGCTTTTCATTTTAGGAAAAAACGAGCCCCACTGAACATTTTATTGTGAATAAGGTATCTTTTATTAGTATCTGACGTGATGTAGCTTAGTAAAATTATATGTCATTTTGTTGTAATATTTAATTATGAATTGTGATTTTAATGTATATGTATTGTATGTGCTTTTTATGGGTTTTTTGAAAATCGAATAAAGCGTGCTTTGACTGACTGAGAACAGATTGATGTAATGTCCTCTAGTCTAGTACCACCTCTTTTATACTTAGTTTGCATATTGGCCCTCATTAATACGAGTAAACGTTCCCTAACTTCAGAATATTTCGTAGGTGATTGGATGCATGTATATTTTGTCCCATGAAGAAGCAGGAGGAATTAGATGCTCTGGGCAGACACATTCCACTTTAGCATTCCTATCTCTTTCTTATTGTAAAATATGTCCTGCTTTAATATCAACCACCGATGCTTGACGTCCTATCCATTCAGTGAATTGCATTGTGTCCACTGATGCGGGGGAAGTCACAGTGGGAAGTCTAGCATGTGATGCCTTTGCTGTGCACCGATTTGTGAGGAATATTGCATGCTTTGCATGTATGTGCCTCAAAGCTTGGTGGCCAGCTTATTTTACCAGCAAAAGCATGTGCAGACCAGCTCGCTGTCAGTAGTTACATTACGTTGGGTAGGCCTCAGCCTTTGCATTGGTAGAGGACAGTGTTGAGCCTGATATCCATCTGGCTAGTAGTGCCTTCCTAGGATGCGTACCCTATCTTTTTTTTAGGTTGTTTCCAGCCTTGTTTTCAGAGATGTGTCCTGCCTCCAGATACTATCAGCATGCTTTAATGACCAAGGATTGGACAGAATATTTCACCCTTCCATGGTGGTCTAGAGGGAGCCTGCCTCAGTTAGTTGGGTTAGAAGATGGTCCAGATTCTCTTCCTGCTCTACCAAGGGTAAAGTGTCTCCGTGTTGTATGTGGCAGGCATCTAAGACCGAGTAAGAAGCCTGAGCTCCAGGAGATTTGTGATATGTGTGTCGTCTTACGTTAGTTAGTTCCGAATGTTTGGGAGCCCACCGAATCGATCCCCTAAGGTCAAATAGGAAGATGTAACTTTTTCACTAAAAAGGAGAACTGGCAGGTGTGTCTGACTCCTCCTCTAGCCAGATATGCTGTGGTAGATGGGAGTGTTAGGAGTCAGCCATTTGTCAGACAATCTCTCAACTGTAAATGGTAATATAAGCAGCTCTGCATTTTAACCCAAAATTAGGAAGCACACTATAGTTGACCGTTTACACTATAAGGTTATTTATTATATACAATTTATGCAATAACTTTACAAATTACAACAAATGTTATGTAGGCCACAATCACATAACTTCACATTTCCATATCCTATTAGTCTAAGTCCCACCTACATTATTATCAGCCATCAAACAACACAGTTGCATGTATAGTCTTTTCGCATACCTTACAGCGCCATCATGCCATACTTTGCAGCTACGTCTTCATTCACCTTTCTCCATCAACCAGTCTGCAAGTCTAACCTCGTTGCTACTCAAGTACTTTATATGCATTTATCATGTATGGTGTCTTGTGGGGTGATTAGAACGAATGAATGAATGAATCATTATTGTTTAAGTTCATTAAAACCATAACACTATATCAATAAAACTGGGCATGTTATGACAAATATAATATACATTTTAAAAGCTGATGGTCACCAGCAGTACATTTGAAGGAGAAAGAAACAATATTTAAACAAATGTCCCAAAACATTTTTTTGACATAAAGTGCTTTTGTACTTTTCACACCATATTGGCCTGTATCGAGATATTTTTTCAGTTTAGTCTCTCGTAAAGAAGTCAACATTTTAGCCATTTGCAGTTATGCTGTGGATCGTTCGGAGATCTGCAGGTGTGAATACCCCTAGCGTTAAGAGTTTTTTTTAGCACTAAAAGTCGATTCGGTTTTAAAACAGGACATATGCAAATTGAAATAACAAAGTCCTGCTGTGCTGCACCACAAAGGGTGCAAGACAATGGCCCATTATATTCCCAGGCTGGTTGACCAGCATTAGTCGGTAGTGACCCAAGACGTATTGCTAGTAGCTTTCTTTTTATATATAGGGAGTATGTAATGCTTAAGTAAGCTGCGAGCTGTAGTACCGAATACGAGTGCAATACCATCCACGCATGGAAGCGCTGGGCAAATATGATTTTATCTTCAATTAGCGAGTGCCTTTTTGTCACTTTATTCAGTGTTTGTTGAAATGTCGAATACGGTAGGTTCTGTTGCCAAAGATCTGTCATTCGTTTACTTTTTGGATGACCACAAGTGCTTGTTGTAGGCTGATCGAAGATCATTTTCCTGTGCCTTCCAGATAGAAGTATTAAATGGATTCTGACGATTTGACCAGATTTTGTAAATCCATATTTGTAAAGCGCGAACTACTCACTCTTACGGGTCTCAAGGCACTGGGGGCCGTTGTGGAAATTAAGTGAGCTATTGCCCAGAGTCACATGGTGCTGAGCTGTGCTGCCTCCAGAGCCGGGTATCGAACCGTGACCCCTGTGCTCCCAAGTCAGCTGCCCTGGCCACTGCACCACACCTCTCCAGCTTTATGGGTGCATACTTCCTGGATAGATAATGCTGCAGTAGTCCAAATTCCAGGAGGACCTGTGCTGGAGAGGAGCTCCGTGGTAAACTGAAAACTGTTTTGTATATTTTTTTTAAGTCTTTCATGGATTAATGCGTCTTTACCATGTTGGACTTAATTTACATAAGCTATGGTCGGCAAGAGTTTTGCTATAATAACAGCTGATAGTGGTTTAAACGATGGACCATTTAAGCTCTTTGCTATGGTGGAAAAGGCATATATCAACCCATTTGCTAGCTTAGTTAGATTGTCGGTTGTCTATATGTAAGCCGAGCTATTTGTAATTTGTAACTGCCTCCAGGTGGTGTTACCTAGTTTAAGTGGTTGTTGTGCGTGGAGACGATGGCTTATGGTCACGACTTTTGTTTTTGCTATATTTATTTATAATGAGTCTTCCTTGGCAAAGTGTTCCAGTTCATTAATCCCTCTTTGAAGATCTACTCTTGTGTAACTCAACAGAGCTATATCGTCTGCATAGTATAGGTGCGTAAGTCGTAATGGACCTAGGCATGGTGGATGCGAGTTTACCTGGTCTAACTTTGACGAGAGATCAGCCATAAAAGCTGCACAAATGAGGGGCTAAAACGCAACCTTGTTTTAGTCCAGCTTCGGTGTGCATTTTTCTCGTTAGTCTGGTGCCATCTGCTACAATCACTTGCATCCACGTATTTGTGTACAGCTGCATTATGGCTTAGAGGGTTGGACCTGGAAGGCCCCACTGCCTTAGTTTGTTCCATAATATTCCTCTAGTGACTCAGTCAATTGCCACCTTGAAGTCTAAGAAACATAAATGCAGATTTTTCCGCTGTCTGGCGGTCTTTTCTGCCATTAATCCTAGAGCTAGAATGTTCGTGATTGTGCCAGAGCCCTTGTGAAATCCAGACGGGTTAAAAAGGATTATGTTGTTATTATCTGACCAGTCTACCAGGTCTTTAAGAACCAGTGAGGCATGGTATTTTGCTTTGAGTCTATTAAAGCAACCATTCTGTAGTTTGCTGGTTCTATCCGGGACCCTCCTTTGTATACATGGTTAATTATAGAGCCTCTCCAGCTCTCTGGAAGTATGCGTGAACTGCTAGCTTCATTGTAAAAATGAGACAACTGGGATGGTCAGAAGTCAGGTTCCGATTTAGAAATCACCTGGGGGACACCATTTGGACCTGGGGCAGTGTCCATTCGGCCTGAACGTATTACTTTGAAAACTTTGTCTTCTGTTTATTGCATTGAAAAAAATGTTGTTATATAATTTGCTGCTTTTGGGGCATATTGTAGCTCTTTCTCTATCTTGATAAATGTGTATACTGGTTCGGCCTATTCAGTTGAACTATTTGAATACGGAAGGATAATATTGGTACTTGGCCTTCTTGTAGTTAAGCATGTTATTGTGTTGTCATCCATCATTGATGGATGTTTAGGGGTTCTTGTTGCTTCGTCCCTTCTATGTTCCACTTACACAAAGGTTTTAGTTAAGTAAAGTATCCAGGCAGGCTCTGTAACACAGGCAGCATTAATTGTTTTTGATGATATTGTGAGGCAATTTATCTGTTACCACAAAGCTCTGGCATTTGAATGGTCTGCGTTAAAAAGGAGTTTGGACCAAAAGTTATCTGTTTGCATTTTCTTGTCCTCCCAGATTTCTTTTTTGTACTGCTTCTTGAGGTTTTTATTTTTTTTCCTAGGGGTTTTAAACACAACATTGTCCCTTTGGGTCTAACTGTGCCTCTTATTTCATTCCTTATAAGCCAGGCTTTTTTCCCCAGACATTTAAGCTGTGTGTGTCCCGATCTTGTGGAATAGTGTAGGGACATCATGTAGCAAGTTTGTTAGAAAGGCTACCCAGGCAGATACCTGAGATTCCTACAGGGGCTCGCATTTTATTATCAGTTCCTTTGGCTATTTCAGGGAGGGTGTTGCTCGACCATCTTATGCTCTTTAGATTGGATGTTGATATTTGTCCTGACTTGGTGGAGGGGCGATTAGTTTAAGTTGCTGATAAGAATGATCACTTCTAGTGTTATATTTATTGGAAAATTCCTATATATGTGAAGTTCGGAGGTCTGTCCTGTTGGATTCTACCATTTATTACTCTCATGCCTAGGTACTCTAGATCTGTCACTAGTTTCCATCCTCTTGAATCATATCATTTAAGGGTTGGGGTGCTTGGGATTGCACTGCCCATATTGTCTTTACTGAGGTTAAGTGGTTAGCTTCCTCTGGTGTATATATTAGGTTAGAATTAAATCGCCTGTTACTATTATTTTCCAGGATGGATTCTCAAACCATATTTCCGTTATTACGGTGGTCAGTTTGTTGAATTGGGCGTTTTTTCCCTCACTCCTTGGATGTACACAAACATTTATAAGAATGATTGTATTCGCTACTTTACTATGCACCAGGTTGATATTAATCAATTGAATATCAAATATCGTGGCAGGCATTTGAACAGATGTAATATGTAATGCTGCGGAGAAGTAAGCGGCCATGTCACCCATTGGCCTGCCATGTCGTTGGGATCTTGTTGCTTTTACGTGGTGTAGAGTGTAGCCTGCTACTTGAACTGGAGTGATCAGCTATGTTTGCTCCTGCAATGTTCCAGGATAAGGGATTTAGTGACAACTGGTTCCCTTTGTTTCTATTGAATCATTCCCTACGTGAAGCCATCTGGGGTCTGCCATAATCAACCTGGGTGTTTCTTTGTGTTTTTAGTTCTGACTCGATACCTCTTGAGTCAACTCTCGCGTTTTGTAATACAGAATATACTGGAGTTATAAATCTTGTTTAGGATCGATTGTTGTACAGTCGTAACAAGGGTAAGGGGTAGCATTGCCTTACGGGCTTAGAAAGTGTTCTACTCCTGTCTTTGAACTGTTGGGTTATATTTAAAATTAATGAGACAGTCTCTGGTAAGTTCCAGGTGGACAGAGTTTGCTCATTTTGATGTATATCTCCCTGTTTGATTAACCCAATATATAGTAGATTTGGAGAGATGGTTTAAAGTTGGTATTGCTGCCATTAAACTTAGAACATTTCCTCTATTCAGGTAATCCCGAAGGCCCTGTGATATGTACTGTGGTGTTAGTATGATCTAATTATTTAGATGTTGTGCTTACTCCTCAGTTTTTGACTGAGGGAGAGGATACATACAGGGCTCCGTCTTTACTGGCTGTTGTCTTGATGATTGTTGCATCATGTTGGCGTGATAAGAATTTATGCTTCTTAGTGTCCAATCATTTGGGCCTCTGTTTATTTGAGTGCCTTTCTGTAAGACCCCTTCTTGTTGATTTTTTCTAGGTTCATTATTTTCCTTCTGAGTTGATAAACCTATATCCGGTCTTTTGCGGTCATCTATTCCTTTGTTTGTCGTGCGCGTTGTTTAAAACCGGACCTGTATGGGTTTTAATCCTATTCACGACTTCAGTGTTCACTGCACTTTTAGGGAGCTGCATTCTTCATTCTGTATGGTTCCTTGTTTCTTTTAACATACTCTATGTAGTTAGTCTTATAGGCTTGTACGGTAGTTCATGCACACTTTTTAACCCTATGGTTTCTTTACTTGATAAGTCTGAAGAGTCTTAAAATTACAAGCTATATTTAGAAAAAAGTTTAAACATTTATATAGACAATAGTAACAGAGAAAATTCATATATCAACTAAAACACATTAAACACATTAAAATAATAAAATAACAATATTGTAACCACCATACCAGTGGAAACAATATTAAAAACATCAATAATATTCACAAAGATATTACTTACCTCAAAAATGATTTTCTTCTCAATTATATTTGCACATCATGATATTTGTACGTCACAATATTTAATGTCCAATATTTCTGTATCCTGATATTTTCTTTTAAACATTTTGTCCAAACACCCGTGATGTCATGGCAGCAGGCCAGGTGCTACTACTCCAGGGAACTAGGGCCTAGAATACCTGCTCTCAGAACTTCACTGCTATCATTGGAGATACCTTTTATGTTCATCATATAATGATAGTAACAAATAGAGGTTTGAGGTTGTACATAGGGCCTAATTACCATGTTGAGCAGACTTACAGGCACATGCTTCAAGGTAGGATTTGTGTGAGTCCTTAATTGCGAATATTAAGGAATCTCAATTAAGGACTCGCAAAATCCTATGCATGTAGGAATCGCTATAAAAATAGCGATTCCTACATATTCTTTATTTGTGACTCGCAAATTGCGAGTCGCAAATAAGGAATGGCTTCCAATTCATTCCTATTGGGTCTCTCTCAAGAACAAGAAGTTCAAAGTATGCAACAGACCAATGTGAGTCTGTTCTCTAAGTATCAGTGACCCATCTCTGACTCACCATCTTTAATAGGAAAATACACTGTAAAAATCACAGTCAGCATGTACACAAAATGTTGTATAGGCTCAGTGAATCATAATTCAAAACAAAATGCAACAACACCTAATACTATCCCCTAAATGAATAATAATCAGAACATTGGAATGCTGGAAAATCCATTGAAAACAATGGAGTGCCCCGGGCTTCAGATTTCATGGAGAAGCCCGGAGCACCAGCATTCCAATGTCACCATTTGCAGTTGTTGCTATGAACAAGGGCCTTATGGAGACCATGTTCCATGTTAGAGTGCTTGCCACTTGGTAAGCTAAGAAATTCTGAGGAGCAATTCAGGAATATTGTTTTACAATGCATAGGAAATGGCTTGCAATGATGCATAGGAATGTCCCATCATCAACCATAGCATTTGAAGTCAATAAAGCTTCACTGTGGTTACTCTGCACAAGTTCTAGATCCCTTCCGTAAAGAGGAATTTTCTCTGTACTTTGAAAAGTACTGCTTCATTTTTGACTACTTCAATAACTCTGAGGGTAAATTCACCCAATTCAACGCATATGTTGCAGAACCTGTCCAATAGAATAGCAATCTTCAGGTGAACAAGTATTGGCATGGAAAGCTGTGTCAGAGTTAGAAAATTGTGTACTGGCTGTTTTGGCACAGCCCTTCTCAAGAGCCAATGCTGAGAGGGCCTTTTCACATATAAAAGTTTCCATGAGAAGGAAAGAGTGAACGTGCATGACCAAATAGTCACTGAAGAAGTAGTGTATGGTGTACTACAATAAGTTTGATTTCTTAAAAGTATCACACACACTGTACGTACAGTTTCCATATACCATGCAAAATCAGTGCAGAAAGCAAGCAAAAATGAAAGCAAAACTTTTCATAAACACTGAAAAAAAACACTGTTTCTGTTGTTTTTAATCATGCAAAAATGTGTAATCACTGATAACCACTGTTTTTCAAGGGATTGGAATTGTTGGAAAACACTGAAAACCCCCACCAGAACTTACTAAATGTAGAAAGTGAAAACAGGAAAGCCTAATTATAATTTTTGGGCACGATGAAGAATTTCACGTGAGTTATATTTTTTAGTGACAATGTTGGCATTCTCCCTCATTGCTTTAACAAAAACAAGCATTGACAAAGCAAATAGGTCTGGGCAATGCCCGAGCTCTGAGCTATTGGCATTGTCAATGTGATGGATTTTTCGTCCCTCACAGATTCTAATTACTTTATTGGCCAAAAATCATTAGAGCAACATTAAAGTAGCAAGTGGTATATGTGAGAAAGTGGCATCTTTCTTGCACTGGTATGCCCCCACTTTTTTCTGAACTGCTGATGTGCTTTGACTGAGTGAGCCCTGGGTTCCTGCCAACCAGGTACCCAGGGCCTGTGTTCCTTCCCTGAAAGCTGTGTTGAAACTAAAACCCAATTGGCATCTCTGGCCACCTGTTAGCCCCTAGTAAATGGTACCCTAGGTACCCAGGGCATGGTGACCAGAGAAGACCCCTGAGGACTGCAGCACTTATTGTGCCACCCTCAGGGGCCCTGTAGCCTGACACCCACACACTGCCTTTGCAGGCTGAGTGTCTAGGTACAGAGCTAAACCAAGAGTCGACATGGCACATAACCCTGTGTTCCATGCCCACAGAACCCACTGCCCTGGCATACTTCAGTCACCCCTCTAGCTGTGTGCCCTATGCCAGAGGTGTGGGCACAGGTGCATGTGCCCTGTGCCCCTACAGTACCCAGGGCCATTCCTGGGCACTGTAAGTGCAGTGATGCCATTAAGAGTATATGGTGCTGGGAGGTTGTCATTACAAACTCCACAGCACCATAATGGCTACACTGAAGACTGACAAGTTTGGTACCAAACTTCTAAGCACATTAAACCCGCACTGATGCCAGTGTGGGATTTAATGTGAAATGTACCCGAGGGCATCTTAAAGATGCCCTCTGAAAACCTAACCTACAATCCACGTCTGGGCTTAGTGGCTGCAGAGGCTGCCACACAGCAGATATGTTGCTGGACCCTTGGGTGGAGAGCCCCCAGCTCTCCTGGGCCTGCAATAATGCACATCCTGGGTGAGGTGCTAGGTCTCCTCCCCCAGGATGGGCAGGGGGAAGCTTCAAAGGCATGCCGCGTCTGTGAACTTCTCCAGACCATTTTCTGTTCCCAGCAACTGGCACCCACCAGTTCTGAACCCCACTCTGACGGGAAGACTGGCGGGAAAAACTACGTCAGAAAGGGGGTGTGCCAGCCTGTGCCAACCCCACCCCTCAGGTGGGGAAGATGAGGTGAAGCACGACCCCGGGCTCCGTCCATCTTGAAGATGCGGAGCCCTGCCCAATCCCAGCTAGGCTCCTACCCCCCTCCCACAGGAGAGGAGCAGGCTAGGGGGTGTACCCACCCCAGGACAGGGACCTATTGGTCCCTGCCCTTGCCCTACCTGTAACGCTTCTAAATTCAGTATTTAGGGGCTCCCTGAACCTTCCTTCCTCAGATCCCGATACCAAAAGAAGAAAGAAGATCAAGAAGAAGAAGAAGAACTTGAAAAAATCCCTATGGCTGATGTTGTATTCCTCATGTAGATCCTCAAACATCTTGAGGCAGCCTTGTTTATAAAAGCAGCCCAGTTGCACCATCCCCGCTGATACCCATCTGTTTATGCAGGTATCATGAAATATTAGTGGTAGATCGTTATTACCATTCATTGGTGTGTAAAACGAAAATCGCCCGAGCCCCAACACCTTGCGAATACTACTCCATGCTTTATATGCCCCTCTAATAGTCTTAAATTTGACTTTCTTAAAGTAGTTATCATTTGTATGTCGCCAAAAGCAGCCGGCACAATCTTCTCCTAATAGGAGTTCTTGAGGTGACGGTATCTCTTGACTATTGCTACCATTCGAGATCAAGTAGGCACAGTATTTTATAACAGTAGCCCAGTAGTATAATTTAAAGTTCGGTAGGGATAGACCTCCCTTTTCCTTCGGTAATGTCAATTTTTTAAGAGCTCGACGTGGTTTCTTATATCCCCAAATAAAACTTGAAAGCATGGAGTCAATAGTCACAAAGATCTTGGGGGGGAATTCAAGGCAGATGGTCCTAAAGAAATATAAGAATCGAGGCAAAAAAACCATCTTAATCAAGTTACACCGGCCCCCTATAGTTAAATGTAGATTATCCAATCGGATCATTTCCTTCTTTGTTCGGGAAATCAGAGGTTTTAAGTTAATATCGACAATGTTTGTGATTTTTGCACTTATTGTTACCCCTAGGTATACGGCCTCCTCAGTCACTCTTGGATCAACCATCACAATCTTGTTGTTTAACACGATTTGAGTTTTATTAGAATTCAGTTTGTATCCAGACACGACTCCAAATAAGTATGCCTCTTCTTCTATTACCGGCATAGCTATACAGGGATCGCTGGTGACAATCGCAATATCGTCGGCATATGCCAATGTTTTAGTATTATGCCTACGTATTGTAATTGGTGATATATATACACAGTTATCTAACCAACGAATGAATGGGTCGATATATATTGCAAATAAAAGCGGTGAGCAGGGGCATCCCTGCCTGGTTCCTCTTGTGATTGCAAAATTTTCAGATAGGAGCCCATTAACTAATACTCTCGCACTCGGTTTATTATAAAGTCCTTGAGCAGCTGTAATAAATTTGTCATTGATTCCACTATAGAGCATGATCTACATGAGGAATACAACATCAGCCATAGGGATTTTTTCAAGTTCTTACAAGTTAGAGATTTTCTAACAAAGAAAACTGGTGGTCGGGAGAAATTCCTGAATAATCAATTGATTGACAATCTATGCAGGAACAAAGAAACTCTCGGGATCGGGGAAATCTATGAATATTTTAATGTAATGGCCCTAGATGATATGGAGAAACAATACGCATTCTGGCAGGAACAACTAGAAGTACAGTCAAATATTCCCCGCATGGCATACGACTTAGCTTTGAATTCATTGATGTCAATAAAACTACAGGCACAATTTTACAAAACCTTCTTCTGCCTTTACTATACCCCTAAGAAGATTACTAAATGGGGAACAGGGAAGGGAACAACATGCCCTCGTTGTGCACTATATGGGGCCGATATTATTCATATATTTGCTACATGTAACACTCTTATTAAGCTGATTAATGATATCTCGGAATTCTTATCAGAGGTCTGTGAAACAAGAATAGAAATCTCAACTGAAGAAATAATGCTTGGTGTGGCAAACCGGGAATTGCAGATAAACAGTCAGGGGCTAATATTTGTGGCCATGGCAATACTTCGACTTACAATTGCATCAGCTTGGTTAGATCCAGAGCCACCGGCATTTCAACAATTGAGGGCTAGGTTTTTAGCCACCTGTAGTCTGGAGGTTGCAATTTATAAAAACAAAGGCGTTAAAAAAAGATTAATGGGTATGCGGATCTGGTCACCAATGCTATCATGGATTCAGAGACATACTTGATTTCATTTAGCGTATATAGTATTATTTACATATATATTTCTTTATACTTCTTAAGCACAGTGAAAATTAACTGATGCATGTATGTAATAAGCATATAGTAGTATACACAGATGTACTCCTTTTATAACTTTATAAGCTATCTTGGATTATAGTATTATTTACATATATATCATTTTGTATCCCTATAACGTAGCTTAGACCAACAGATGATGTATGTATATATTAAGTATGTGGTATTATGTATACGTATACCTTTTTGGAATCATATAGCACATTCCGGATTAATTTGTATTGTATGTTGGTATATAGTGGCTTATTAATTTATCTATGTATCTATGTTTTTTTTCTTTCTCGACATGCTCTTGGTCAGGGAAAGGGGGGGGTGGGGGGGAATGTATTAATTATGTAAAAATTGTCAATAAAAATATTTAAAAAAAAAAAAAAAAAGAAGAAGAAGAAGACCTGTTCTCCAAGATCCTAACTTACCTCTCGACATGCTGGTCGCCCCTTGAGAGTCTCTGCCCCTGAGCCTGCAGCCTTTGTTCCCTTTTGACCTTTTCCATTGGATAACATTGAGCGCCCGACGGCTCAAAAGCACCCTGCACCCAGCCGCCCGAGTACCGCTGGCTGTGCCACCTTTGTCCTATCCTGCTTCCCCCGTTGCCCTGAGCAAGTGACCAGGAGCCCAGCTCCCACAGCCGCGTGGCTTGCTAGCCAGCAACAACCAACCGGGGGCCCCACGCCCCCGTTGGATAATACTGGGCCTAACTACCTCTGCAACCGGCCGCCCCTGCGCCGCTGAGGGTGAACCAACTGTACCTACTTCACCCTGGAGGACCCCTGAGTCTCTGCCCAGAACCACAACTTCACCAGTCGAGTACTCACCAGGAAACCGGTAACTCACCTGCCATTGAATAACATTGACTGGTTTGACTCGAAAAATCCTGTGTCTACTTTTGAAAACTTGAAGTATTCATATAAAATCATCCGAATTCCGAATTCCGAAATGCTCACCTGTCAGCAGGAGAAGAGCCAGTACTGTACCTTGTAGCCCAGTGCTCAAAGGCAAAAGTAATCCCTAGCGGGTTTACTAGTAAGTTGTATTTTCTCCATAGGAATCCATTGTCTGCTTTTCTATGAAATTTCTTCTAAGTGTCTACTTTTGAAAACTAGAAATATTCTTTAAAAATCATACGAAATACTGAAACGTAATTACTTACCTGTTTTGAGTTGAAACCCAAGTGCTGGCCCCAGGAGACCAGTACTGGATTACAAAAGTAATAAAATCGTACTTTACCTGCAACCTGAATTGTCTCCCATTGGATAACATTGCCAGATTTCTGTGGAAAAGTTTCTAAGTGTGAACTTTTAAAATAGCTTTTTATTCCTGAAAAATCACCACAATACCTAAAACGTTTTTGCTAAACTGTTTCCAGCTTAGACCCCAGGACTGAACCTAGGAGCCAGTCCTGGAATTACCAAAGTAATCTACAAAGTAATCACCTGTGTTTATATAAGGGAATCCATTGACCTCAATGCTAAATTGTGTGTAGAATTGCATTGCCTACTGCAACCCCTTACCTATTGTCTTTACAAAGTTTATTGCCTTTCTGCAAAGTACTCATCTGAGACTTCTCATATTGAGAACAGTATATTTTTGATGCCTGTTGGTTCTAAAAATAAAACAACTATATCTTTTGATATAACAACAATTGGCCTGGAGTTAAGTCTTTGAGTGTGTGAAACCTTTTGCTGACTGAGTGTGTACAGCAAATGATTTACACTGTCCTGGTCTGGTACTGCCTTACTGCTCGACCAAGCTACCACTTTAGAGAGTAAGGCCACACCTGGCTTTAACCTCTGTTATACCTCTGGGGTTTATGGACTCTATACACACTGTACCTTATTCTGGTCCATTATATATAGAGCCACTTTCTCACAGTATAATATACAGGCAGCAGATGGGAAGTTCCAAGCAGGGCCGGACTGGCTACCGGGCAGTTTGGAATGCTGCTGAGCTGGGGGCTGATTTTGTTCATGGAGACCTGCGTGTGCTCAACGAAATTTGTTTCACCTTAATTATTTCGAAGCACACGCAGGTCTCAATGAACGAAATCAGCCCCCACCGCAGAGAAATCAGCCCCCAGCTCTGAGGCATTCCAAACTGCCCAGTAGTCAGTCCGGCCCTGGTTCCAAGGAGAGGTGGTGAAAGTTTTATGTATGTCATGTGGACACCTAGGAGAGGAGTGTTATTTGTGAATGAGGTAAAAGGGGTTGACCAATGCCTTTACCTTCCTGCGCTGAGAAAGTGCAGGGAAAAGTAGATCGTAAAATGCTAGGACAAAGCGGCATTCTGAAAAAGCTGTTGGTCTGTCTGGAAAGTATGGGTTAGGTCTGCCTATGGGATGGTAGTGCAGTTTGGAGGAATTTAAGTTCCTTTAGGAGAGAGGTATTGATAGTCGACCTGGTATCTGATCCGAGCACATTTGTGTAGTTGTAAGGACATACAAACAGATTTGATGTGACTGTGTGGCAGGTCACATTGTGCTGTGGTAGCTCGCACATCCATGCGAGGGTCTGTGGCTTACAGGGACAGAGTCCTGTAATAATGTGCAAAGCCCTCCTTCTTTGTACCCGTCTCTAAGTCAGACATCAGTGGTAGCTCCCCCTTGTGCCTGGTGCTCTATTCCAGGACAGCCACCAGAGAGTTTAGGTGTGCCCGCCAGATCGGACTACAGAAAATAGGAGTTGGCAACTTTTAGCATGCTTTTCGATGGCAGCAGCCCATGTCGACCCAAGCTGGAGAATGAACTGTAGCTTGTGATGACTCCCTTATGGTTTTGCCATGTTTTTGCTTATTGCTCCGAGGCGAATAGCAAACCCTTTGTGCTTGTCTCCACTCTACATTGCACTCATGTGCACTCAAATCCTATAGTTGCATGGCTGTGACTGCCTTTTTTTAAACATGTTTTTAGAATAAAAGGTTGCCAGTTTTTGCCACTACTAATAAGAAATATACAAAGCTCAATAATGGTCACTTTATTCTTCAGGAATCTGAAGATCCAAACAAAAATGTCGCACAGGGGCTGTCTGCCACTCAAGAAAGACAAAGGGTATTATTTATGTTTTGGTGGGCTGGGCTGCCATATTTAGATATTTCCACCTTAGAGGCTGATTTTTTGGTCTTTAAGGCTCTCCTCTTCCAAGGCTGGAGTCTATCTTAGGAGCAAATTTCAGTGCCTGCAGGACTATCTCTGAAAATGTTGATACAGTGGTAATGCTACCTCTCGGTTGGGGAGTAATGATGTTATTTGGGTCACAGCTTGGCAGTGCTGAAATAAATTACACCATCCAAGCTCCTGTCTTTTTCTGTGGAAACTGCAAGGCGCCACCCCCTTAGGGGAGTGGTGTCGTTAGTGGCAGCCAAAGGGCCGACCACGGCAGGGAAGCACTTCCGGGTCATTTGACCCGGAAGTGAAAGCGGCAAAAAGGACCAATGGAAGCGGGGGGTATTAACGCCCCGGAAGTGGTCGAAGGGCGCGAGGCTTAAAAGCCTGCGTCCATCTTAGGGACCCCCATCTTCGTCCACTGACCGCCCAGGAGTCGGACGTCTCGGGAAGAAGGCAGGACCGTCGCGTGGACGAGGGTCAATCCGACTCGGAGGTTAGTGGGCCTCGCAGTGTGTGTACGTTGTTTGTTAGCCTGTATGCCTGTAGCGTGTGAGTGGCATGTGGGCTTAGGAGGGTTTCGCTTGGCGGTATGCGGAGAGAAAGCGCATGGCGCATGCGAGTTGCGGGGATGCGGTGGTGGTAATTGCATAGCGGTGATGGTAGATAGGGCGGGGCTGCGTAGGACCGCTCACGGTAATAGAGAACTTGGTTGCGCTTGGCGGTATGCGGAGAAAGCGCATGGCGCGTCCGAGTTGCGGGGAAGCGGTGGTGTAATTTCATATCGGTAATGGTAGTCAGGGCGGGGCTGCGCAGGTCCGCTCACGTTAATAGTGAACTTGGCTGCGCGGGCAGAACCGCTCCTACCTTCTCATTGTAGTGTCTAATTATATCGGACCAGTGCCCGTGGGGCGGCATCAGAAGAGTCCACCTTTCCTTTGCAGCCAGGCAGGCTATTGTTCTTGACATCTACTGTTTCCCATTGAGTTTTATGCTGAAGGGCTTAGAGGAGAGTCCATCCGAAATTCAATCTTCACATTCACTCAATAATCTAGTGAGCACGAGTTCATATAAAGGTATTAAAGCTCAAATTTAAACTGATTTTCATGTTTAGCACTTACAGTGGTGGCTAAGGCTAAAATAGTGGTATATTTTTGAAGTCAGAGAAACATCAAGTGAAATAGGCAAGGGGGCACGCCGTGTCTGAACAGAGAGCTCGATGCAGATTGCAAAAAGTCTCCAGAATATTTCTTAAATAGAATGGTTTTATTAGGATTAAATAACGGCCTAAATAATATGAAATGTTGAAAAGTGACAATATTATGTCTTCTAGCCAGGGGGGAGGCGCAAGCTTCTGAGGTACAACCTGGTTCATCTTGGGCAAGCTAAGGCAGGGTGGCTTTTGCCGGGTGGAATGGGGTCCAGGTTAAAGGGCTGATAACCCAAATGCATGTACTGTCATTTAAAAGTGCTAACGCTTGTTTTCTTCAAGTGCAGGATGCCGCCAAAAAGGGCAAGGAAGGGCAAAGAGCCCCCAGCCACAAAAGATGAGCAGCTCGCTTTTACGGAGCTTCTGGAGTTCACGAAAGAAAAAGGCGTGGACTGGGCACTAAAGATGATGCGAGAGGGGGCGAGAGCAGATACGAAGTCACAGGAAGAAAGAGGGAGAGGGAAGAGGCGGCTAAAGACAAGCGGCCCAAGGCGGCTGAGCCACGGTCAACATCAGCAGGTGAGGAGGAAGTGCTAGAGACAATTGATTTGAGTTCAGTCGCTGATAAGGACAAGGACGCTGCAGAAGGACAGCACGTTACTGCCAAGGCTACGCACATAGGGGGGTACCCTGTCGCTCATGCGGGGGTGCCTGGTTCTCAGGTGGCGCTACCGCCAGTAGTGGCGCAACCGGGTAGCGGGGTGTCACAAGTTTGGGTACAGTCCAGAGGGGTGGCACAGTTACCAGGCATGCAACTATATGGTTCACATGGGCAAGCAATTGGGAATGGCCCTATAAGCTCGATGATCCCCAACACGAATCACCCGGCAAGTGGGGGGCCCGTTATGGTGAATGCTTACCCGAATTTAGGGTGTCCACCACAGGCCCCAATAGCTAACACCGCAGTTGAGTGGTCAGTGTCTAGTAATAACCAGATACAAGGGGGGGCTGGGGGGCAGACGGCCGGTCAACCAATCTTGGCATTCAGCCCGTTAATGTTTGGTTCAACCTCAATGACCCTATCACCATCTACGGGGATCACCTGGCACGTCCCAGCGGATATAAAAGAAAAGATACTTAGGGGTGAATACACGGATGTGTTTGATCTCCTTAATGCAGGGGTGGCCTCAGGGAAGTCCAGGGGAGCGAAAGAGGGCGAACACAATCAAAAGAAGAATTGGGTAGATTGGTCCATGAAGAACTGGATCACGGGATTTGCCATTTACGCCGCAGTTATGCTGGAGAAATATCCCGTGTTGGGTCCTCAAATGATGAGTTACATATCCCTAATACATGGTGCGGCAGCTGAGTTTCCAGGCTTGGGATGGTTAAAATATGATAGAATGTTCAGACAGATGAAGGCAGTTCACCCGGGGATAGCATGGGATCAACGGGAGATCAATCTATGGCATACAGTGTTCTATTCTTCGCCTTCACCTTCAACGTCCAAGGCTAGTTCCCCTGGTCTGAGTCAGTCCTTTCGGAGTGACAAAGGAGTCGGTGATAAAAAACAGGCCTGCTGGCAGTTCAACAGAAATGAGTGTACTAGGGGGATCTCGTGCAGGTTCAAACACAGCTGTTCTTACTGCGGGGGAACATCCCATCCAGAAATCAAATGTTTCAAGAAAACAGGGAATCCCAAAGACCAGTCCTCCCATAACACCCCAAAAGGAAAGCCACCTAAAACATCCGACAAAGCTCCCAACTCCCATTAAACGTCATGTTTTGATACACCTCCTTAGTAAGTATGACAAACTTGAGGAGGCGCAGTTTCTGCTCCACGGCTTTACATTTGGTTTCCGTATCCCATCGTCAGCCTCCCCCACTAATGTTCCGCCTCGCAATCAAAGTTCAGTGCTTCAGAATATGGAAGCAGCGCGAAACAAAGTCATGAAAGAGGTCGCCTTGGGGCGGGTCGCGGGTCCTTTCAAGAATCTACCTACCCCTGATCTGATCTGCTCACCGTTGGGTTTAGTTCCAAAAAAAGAGGAGGGCAAATTCCGTCTTATACATAATTTATCAAGCCCCCCAGGGTTGTCTGTCAATGATAAGTTAGACCCAGAACTGTGCACGGTTCGCTATACGACATTCGACACAGCAATTAAAAAATTACAGGCTCTGGGTGAGGGAGCCTTAATGGCCAAGGCTGATATTGAGTCGGCGTTTCGGTTACTTCCTGTTCACCCAGAAGATACCAAGTTCTTTGGTTTCACTTTTGACGACAATTACTTCATAGACCTGTGCATGCCCATGGGATGCTCCATTGCTTGTGCAGTTTTTGAGACTTTTGCCAGGTTCTTAGAATGGGCGGTGGAACAATTCCTGACCTCAGACAGATCCCATGGATTGGTACACTACTTGGATGATTTTCTATTCATGGGCCCTAAGTGTTCCCAGTCATGCAGGAAGGCCCTGCTGGGCTTCCAGCACCTGGCTGAAGCTCTTGGGGTACCACTGGCAGTCGAAAAAACAGAAGGCCCAACTACATGTCTGACATTCTTGGGCATTGAAATCGATACCAGATTAGGCGTGTGCAGGTTGCCAGGGTCAAAAGTGGAGGCATTTAAGGCAGCAATTGACAATTGCCTAGGAGCAAGGAAAGTAACTTTACATCAGTTACAAGTCCTCTTGGGGCAACTGAACTTTGCCTTGCGGGTCATACCAATGGGCAGGGCTTTCTCCAGGAGTATAGCACGGGCGATGTCTGGGCTGCGGGCAAAACACCACAGAGTGAGACTCTCAGCTGATGTGAGAAAAGATTTATTGATTTGGAAGCATTTTTTGCAGGAATTCAATGGCACGGTGTTGTGGCGGTCAGCCAGCACCTCAAATGCCGACCTTGAGCTGTTCACTGATGCAGCAGGAAGTATTGGTTTTGGAGCGATTTTGGGTCCTAAATGGTGCATGCAGCATTGGCCAGATGAATGGACAGAACGAGGTCTGACCCGTAACGTTACTTTCCTAGAGTTATTCCCCATAGTGGTGGCGCTGCACTTGTGGGGGGATATGCTTTCAGACAGGCACATTGTATTTTGGTCAGACAGCATGTCAGTAGTGATGGTGATCAATAACCAGAGAGCAACCTGCACATGGGTGCTCCGTCTTTTAAAAGAGTTAATATGGCAATGTTTGAGCCACAATGTCCATTTCACTGCTAGGCATGTTCCTGGGGTTGAGAACAAAGCGGCTGATGCGTTATCTCGTTTTAAGTTGACAGAGTTCCGTGTACATTGGCCTCAAGCAGAGAAGACAATGACAGCTTTCCCAGCGGAGCTATGGAAGTTTGGTGCCCCACTGCCTCCGAGTTGATAGCAGCATCCTTGGCCTCCAAGACTAAGTGTATGTATCAAAAGTCTTGGGAATGTTATAAGGCATATTTAAAGGGGGCGGGCCTAGTAGATGCTTTTGTTCCGCAGAGCGTGTTAGGATTCATAGTACAGCAGAGAGAGAAGGGGAAATCAGTGGCATTTATGAAGAGACAACTATCAGCATTGGCATTCTATGCAGGGTTAAAGGGAGTTAGAGACCCAACGAAGGATCAGAGGGTGAAAAGAGCTGTGAGGGGTGGGGAGCGCTTGACGCCTGGGGTGAAGGACTCCAGAAGGCCCATAGATGTAGGGAAGTTGGTAAAAATTTTAGAGACGTTGCCGCTCGTTTGTTTTTCACCTTACGAGACCCAACTATTCAGGGTGGCCTACGTGTTAGCGTTTTGTGGAGCATTACGGATCTCTGAATTACTCCCGGCATCAAAAACAGATAGGGAGGGAGGCTTAAAGTGTTCAGACATAATAGAGTCGGAAGATGTCCTGAGACTCAGAGTTCGAAGGTCCAAAACGGACCCTTTAGGTAAAGGGGCTTGGTTACAATTGGGTAGAGTAGAGGGAGAGCCGTACTGCCCGGTTAGCTTGATGAGAGGGTTCATGCAAACCAGGCCTCAAGGGGCTGATGATAGAATACTGGTTCACATGAATGGTTTACCCCTTACCAGGTTCCAGTTTACAAGGGTAGTCAAAATGACCTTGGCAAAGATCGGTGTTGACCCGACCGACTTTACATCCCATTCTTTTCGCATTGGTGCGGCAACCACAGCTGCTGGCCTGGGGCTGCCCGAGCAGGCGATTAAGAGATTAGGTCGCTGGAAATCAACATGCTATGAACGTTATGTACGTCCGCAATTAGTTTAACAGTCTTTATCAGTACTTTTCCCTCCCTCTTTCTGCCTAGGTCCGTTCTTACCGTGTTTCTTAATGTTTACTATAGGTACTTCCCCTCAGAGGATCCAAATATGTTGGTTCGGCCATTCCTTCATTCGCAGGGCGGGGGTGATCTTCAAAGAGACACTTGGACAAAGGGTGCACATGGCGCAGAGATGGGATCATCATTGGGTGGGGATAGGCGGGCAGCTCCTAGCCGACGTCCCGAACGATTTAAAAGCAGCGTTGGCCAGAGGTATGCCTTATCCAGATGTATTCGTGTTGCACGGTGGAGGCAATGATATGATTCCGGCCGGAAGGAGAGGAGTTAAAGAGTTCTTGTTTACTACTCTAGCGGCAGTCAAAAATATTTTGCCTAAGGCTGTATTGCTATGGTCTGAAGTCATCCCGAGGCAAGTATGGTCGCGGGACGCACCCACGAAAGCAGTGAATAAATCGATAAAAAGGTTAAATCAGTCAGTGGCAGAAATCTTACAGAAATCCAGCATTAGAACTATTCGTCACAAGTTAATACAGACGTCCAGACCAGAGCTATATGCGAAGGATGGAGTGCACCTTTCGGAGGCGGGTACTGAGATATTCATACAAACAGTCTTAGGAGCCATCTCCGAAGCTCTTGAGGGCAGGGGGGGAGGTCGAGTCCGCCAGTAAGCGCCTCGCCCTGTGGCGGGGTTCCGGACAAGAATACCACGGGAACTTCTTGTCCAGTGACAGTTTTACCTCTGAACAGGTTTCTCTAAATCATCATGGGCTCCGGGCTGGCGGGAGAGTTGGGGCTGACCTGCTGGTGGCCTCGGCTTCTCCAGCCCTACCTCGGAAGCCGCTGGTTGCCACAAGTGGTGGCACATTATTCACCTGCGGCTCTGTTGACCGGAAGGGGGTTAACTTAAAGAGAGCAGGCTATCTTGGTTGTGGCCTGCTGGCGCAACCCGAAGTTAAACCAAATGCCCATTGGAGAAAGGGCGGTAAAAGAGTATATATATGTATATAAGTGTGAGTTTCTTAATACTGTGGTGTAAAAATAATTTGGACGTAAATAAAGAACTGGAGGTCAATGAAGTAATTGACCTGTGAACTTGTTTTAATAAACATGCACACTGCAGAAAATCAAAGCATGACTCCTGAGTTTAATTGTTGAAGGGGGCCATCTTTTTAATGCATGCTGTGGGGGGGGGAGAGTGCACTTTGTATGCCATCTATGCAAGGCGCCACCCCCTTAGGGGAGTGGCGTCGTTAGTGGCAGCCAATTAAAGGGCCGACCACGGCAGGGAAGCACTTCCGGGTCATTTGACCCGGAAGTGAAAGCGGCAAAAAGGACCAATGGAAGCGGGGGGTATTAACGCCCCGGAAGTGGTCGAAGGGCGCGAGGCTTAAAAGCCTGCGTCCATCTTAGGGACCCCCTCTTCGTCCACTGACCGCCCAGGAGTCGGACGTCTCGGGAAGAAGGCACCCACCCACCCATCCCAAAAATGTTAGGACTTCAGGCAAGGCTTTAGCGGGGTTCCGGACAAGAATACCACGGGAACTTCTTGTCCAGTGACAGTTTTACCTCTGAACAGGTTTCTCTAAATCATCATGGGCTCCGGGCTGGCGGGAGAGTTGGGGCTGACCTGCTGGTGGCCTCGGCTTCTCCAGCCCTACCTCGGAAGCCGCTGGTTGCCACAAGTGGTGGCACATTATTCACCTGCGGCTCTGTTGACCGGAAGGGGGTTAACTTAAAGAGAGCAGGCTATCTTGGTTGTGGCCTGCTGGCGCATCCCGAAGTTAAACCAAATGCCCATTGGAGAAAGGGCGGTAAAAGAGTATATATATGTATATAAGTGTGAGTTTCTTAATACTGTGGTGTAAAAATAATTTGGACGTAAATAAAGAACTGGAGGTCAATGAAGTAATTGACCTGTGAACTTGTTTTAATAAACATGCACACTGCAGAAAATCAAAGCATGACTCCTGAGTTTAATTGTTGAAGGGGGCCATCTTTTTAATGCATGCTGTGGGGGGGGGGGGGAGAGTGCACTTTGTATGCCATCTATATATTAGTCCACGTGCATGACATGAAAGCTACTTCCTGCACAGAAGACGTTCTGCTGTCTAATGTTATAGAATAACCATTTTCAGCACTCACAAGCATCTCTTGGTTGATTTACAGCACAGCTATATATCTCGGTGTTGCATTATTAAATAACGTTAGCATCCATTTCTGAAAAATAATTAAACCCAGCATCAACATAGAGATCCCAGAGTGCTTATTCTCACCATTGCTAGGCTACTCAAAGGCAAGCAGTACAGTGACAGTTGAGGTTGACAGTTGATGGCTGAATGCATGGAATGTTCCAAGGTCAGTGGGGTTACAGGTGGGAACAGGGAGGGGGGAGATACCACCTGAAAGGAACAAAGGTAATACAGCACATGAAGGGTAGAAAGCTGGTTCATGTTGAAGTGCAAAATGATATGAAGATTGTAAATAGGGGTGAAACTAGTCATCTCCCACTACTGTCTCTGCCTGCACCCTGTGACGTTCATAGGGCCAAGGCTGCCGCCTACATAGTTAGTGATATCTATGTAGTTAATCCAAGTCATTTCTCTGGGCCCTGGACTGTGCTTTCAAAATTATGTTCGTGTACAAGTTTGGAACTGGATTAAAGTAAAGTGGCATAGATTGATAGAATGATGTGGCATCAGAGATCTTGCTGTGCGCCTCCTATTGAAAGTTGGCCACAGGAAATCTCACTTACCAAGCTGTAAATATGATGATTTTGGCAGCATGCCTGCATACAAACTGAAAACCCTGCGTGTGTTCTTCGATTTCTCTCTCTGAATGTTCACCCTAGTAGTGCATAACACTTACCTGAAGTTGTTCCAGAGGACTTGTTTTTCAGACAATACTAGTTGCGATTGCTCATACGATTTTTGGCGCTAAATTGGATGGCATTAATATTATTTATTCTGATACAGAGAAACGTTTTAGGCATAAGCTGCAAGAAGACCAGACACAGGCAGCATGCATTGAGACTCAAACTCCCAGAATCTCCCGTATTTCTCAGTTGTGAGAAACGACTGAATTTGATGTCTGTTTCCTCAAAGACAGCATTTAAACATGATGTTACTCATCACGCTGGATGGAGTTCTGCCCTGCCTTTTTAAGATTCAAAATCTCTGCGCCTGTGAGTGAAGTTAGGCAAAGGCTTACACGTTTTTAGTTTCAAGGTTCACTAAGGCGAAAGCTATGGGTCAAAGCCTTGTTGTTCGTGGTACCCGGCTATAGAGCAGCCTGTCTGAACTAGGAATACCATTTCACATACCAATATTTGTAATATTTATTTTTGAGTTAAATAAACTTTTTTATTTTTACCCGGACTTCTCTGCCTTAACTCACTATTGTAAAGCATAGGATCGCTGCCTTGACTCGCTATTGTAAAGCATAGGAAAAATGTATTTTCCCTCATGGTCCGCGGCTGGAGAGTGTTGCAGTATCAGTAATTGGCAATGTGTGGTACTGGATTTACTACTTTTTTTTTTAGTACCAGCTTACACTCGGAATTTGTGAATAAGTAAAAAGCAGCAAACTTACTCATCAGTGTAAATTACCTAAAAGTGTAATTTCCTTTATACATCAGGCCTTCTCTGTGGAAATGTGGCTCATTCACACAGGAATATGGAATTGGGAATAACATGCAAAAATGCATATTACTGAGTAACTGTGCAGTGTCATTTTGAGTAGTATTCTCCATTCTCGAGCAATACTCAGATTGTGTGTTATTCCACATTCCTCAAAGCACAAACAGCATTTTTGCGCTCTTTGCTCCCACAATATGCGTAACGTTTTTCCAGCAGCTCATCCTGGGAGCAAATACCACACTTTACTCCCATAACATAATTCTTTAACAAAACATAATTAAAGGGCCATTAAAGTTGGAACCAAATCAAATTGAATGTCAGAAGAACATTACAATTGCTCGCCTCCAGATGAAATAATGTCTGGAGAGAGTCCATAAATTAGCATTTATTGCAAGTATATATTTTAAATATCCGGCAAATGAGAAATGATCATCATGAACCTTTGTGAGATCTGAGGCACCCATCACAACAGCATAAAAACTAGAAACAGTCTCCACGATTTCAGCAGAAATTTTAAAAAGTTCCCTATCAGGTTTGAGGTCGTCTGTTAGTCCTAACTTTTAGTTTTATCTTAAACTCGCAGCACTTTGAAATATGGTGCATGCACTTTTATAGTTCAAACGTGTGCTATCTAGAATACCAGATGAGTGTCCTAGACCGAAATGGCGAAACATCTCGAATCCGACATGAGTTTAGTTATCAAACTCAGCTTGAGGAATGGGTACTAAAGTGCGCCATGCTAGGAGTGAGCGACCTCCCCGTGATATTTCTGTGTCTCTGATGCTATTTCATTGTTGACTTCCGTAACCGGTTCCTATTTTGGTAGAATAAACATGTCGATTTCACGCTCTTTTTGAGCAGCGATGCTTTTACTGTGACCTATACATGACACTACAGCCGGCGTTTAGTAGGCGCGGGATAATCGTTAGGGTTCATGTATCAATCTAAAAAATGCTTTTACTAAATGTATATATTCTTTCCTTCTTAGAAACGCAGTGGGCTTATGTACCTGCTAGGCTGCTACAAATACTTTTCGTATAGCGCTTCATATTGTTGTTAATAACAGAGGTTATTATTGGCCAATTTACTAGTAGTTAATAAAACGACATCACAAGAATGCAAGACTGAGTTTGCCTTGCCAGAGCCTAAACCGAAGCCATGGGTCACGTATTTGTCAGGAGTTTAGGTAGAACTGACTGAGGCATCTTGCAAAAGAGTAAACAAGCGAGACACACATGCGCGCGCGCAAGATCACCTGAATGACACCTTTAGGCTACTATAGGTTTTGCCTTTCACATTAGTGAGGGTCAAAAGTCTGAATATCTTTGAGCTGGGTAATATTTACGGGTGTAACTGCAACTCATCTATCACAGGACAAGAGTGCTATATATAGTACAGTCATTTATATTATTAAATCCGTCCAGCTTACCTGTTAATATTGGGAGCACAAGGATCGCTAAAATCTTCATTTCAGGACAAAAATATGGCCTGAGGACCAAGCACCGATCTGAATCTGTTCTCTATGAAATCCCCCCCCCCCCCCCCCCCCCCCCCCCCGAGGTGTTGATGCAGCAACTTTCATCGAAGGAAGTGAATTTAAGGAACTGGGAGGGATGTGGTTCTTTTTCGTTTCTTTTGAGCTAATGAGAAAAGCGCGAGGGCCAGAAATCTGCTGTGCTAGGGGCATTTCGAGCATGAAATAGAAAAGTTCACATCATATTTTTATACACAACCAAGGGTGCCCTTTTGTAAATTCGATTTGTGTAATCAACGTCAAGCTCTGGTCAACCAGTGGCATCTTCAGAACGGGGACTGGAGAAAGGAGAAACGGGGTGAAAAAAAGGTCAACAGATAAAACTGACGGAGCCACGTATAACTGACAATTGGGAAAAGTGTGCGCCTCACATACACACTCACTCATGCTCACTCCTCCTCTTCCTCCCATCTCTTCTCCCTCCGTCCCTTGATCTCAGCTGGCAAACTAGACTAGGGAGTTAGCCGTCTGGGTGCTACCAGCATCACATGCATGTGAATCCTGATATGGCTGTCTTGGCCACCCATTTTTCTAATGTTGATAACTGAGTACCGACCAGTGACTGCCCCACTATGCGGTGTGCTACCGGCCTGCTAATGCACTAATGCTCCTTGTCAGGGGGACAGCGTATTAGGCCAATATTTCCTACACCAGGGTTCTCCAAAGTCGGTCCCTGAGGGACGAATCCATGACAGATTTTTTAAGACAACTATATTTATCTAAATGGGGATTTGCTAAAAATCTGTCATGGATTCGGCCCCCAGCACCAGCTTTGGAGAGCCCTGCCCTACACTATAAAAGGTAAAATGATGGTAGCACCGTGATATAAAACAAAAAACTGCCATTGTACAATGCTCCGCCTGTCAGACCATGTTAATGTGCACCTCAGAAGTTCCTCTTCCCCTCATTCTTCTCATACTAACCCTTCTTCCACAGCATGCCTGCTATTTATCTCCACTCTTCCCTGTCACATCCCCGCAACCTCTTACTTCAAATATTCACATCCCTTCAGCATTTCTCCCACGTTGTTGTTTTCTCAATCCTTCTCCTTCCTTTCTAGTTGTAGCTACTCTCTCCTTTTCATCGTTTCTGCCCCTATCCTCTCCCTTTCTCCTTAACTTTCCACATTCTGGTCATTCTTTTTAATGTCCTTCTCTCAGCTGCCTCTTTTACCTATTCTGTCTGTCTAATGTTCTCTCCTTTGTTTTTCTCTCCTCAGTTTATCTCACTTTTCTGTCCTTAGCGCTCCTTCTTAACCCTCCACATACGTCACATGCCGCCTGTTTTCTAATGTACACCACTCAATCTTGTTCACCAGTTTTTTACAGTGTAGGATTTCAAAAGACACTGAGTCACACATACATTGCATCTACCCACATCCTGTATCAGTGCTGATTATTATATGAATGTAGAAATGCAAACGACATACTGTTGCAAAACAAGTCTAGAAAGGGAAATAAAGTGGGTTGAATTAAATGAACATTTCTTCTCTTTTTATTTACAATTCAGTTTCAAAATGCAACGTCTACATTCATTGTATGTCTCAATTTAGTGCACTAAAATTAAGTAAACTGTGCAGAGAGTCCAATGAGACCCAGATTAGTACACAGAGACGAAAGTAGATAACACTAGCCCTCTATTTGTGCTAGTGTGGGCAAGCAGTTAGGCTTATCAGAGGGTAGTGTGGAGCATTTGTAATACTCACTGAGACAATAAATGATACACACACTCAAAAATAAATCTGAGACCAATTTACATAAATAATGCCAAGTTTTATATAATTCTTCAGACCAAAAACTTCGTTCTACAGTAAGTACTTTTCGAGATATGAATTTTTAAAGTTTGCAAAAAAATCACTTTGTGCGCACTACACACCATTGAAGTCCCTACATTAGCTTCTGGTTGCCAGAAGATACACATTTAAGCTGCTTTGTATCACCCACAAAGAGGTACTTGGAACAGGACTGCTCTTCATCAGGAATAAAATTCCAAATACATTCAACAATGGAACCTCCGCTCTAGATTGGTACCACGCCTCAAAATACCTCCATACAAGAAAAAAACATAAGTGGCACATCCTTCTCCGTTCAAGCAGCCAATCTATGGAACTCTTTACCCCCAAACATAAGATTCATGGATAACTACCTTATCTTTACAAGAGTACTCAAGAGTTGTCTCTTCCCCACATAACCACCATACTCAAACATAAATATACAGCATATCCCTGTGTATATAATCATTTATTTGGACTATGTATATATATGTACCTACATATGTGTATTCCTTAGTATAAACAAGTATAATAATATACCCTTATAACCCGCCGTAGCGGGCTATACTGGCTATTAAAGGCCCGCTCGCGGGTTAAAGGCCCGAGCCGAAGGCTAGGGTCTTTAACATGGGAGCTGGACTTTAATAGCAGGTATAGCCCTGCTACGAAAGGCTATAAGGCTACTAGAACATTTAGCCACTAGAGGGCTATTAAAGGCCCGCTTGCGGGTTAAAGGCCCGAGCCGATGGCGAGGGTCTTTAACAAGGGAGCTGGACTTTAATAGCATGTATAGCCCTGCTACGAAGGGCTATAAGGCTACTAGAACATTCAGCCACTAGAGGGCAGAATGTTCTAACAGCGCCATATGCGGGAGAGAGAGAAGACTCTTAGT
The DNA here is from genome assembly GCF_964261635.1 of Lissotriton helveticus. Lineage (NCBI taxonomy): Eukaryota > Metazoa > Chordata > Amphibia > Caudata > Salamandridae > Lissotriton > Lissotriton helveticus. The sequence goes on from NC_136065.1 coordinate 1,452,079,017, forward strand.
GTGATGCTCGATAGTTGCGTTCTCCCAAGGGTAAACCAGGGGGAGTGAGGTCACCGGTGAGCGTGTATTACTATTTACAGAGTGGAACGTAACTAGACTGTGCAAGACAGGTGAAGGGTATTCGGGGAGGAGAGGAGGTAAGGGGAGGCAGGGAAGAAAAGGGAGGGTAGGCTGGAAACGAGATGTACACTTTTTACACTGCAGCTCCCCACCTTCCCAACCAGCCCAACACACGGTCATGCACCTGAGTGAGCCACACTCCTCCGTGAGTGTGGCTGGGCGCCGCACGGTATCGTTGGCCTCCTGGCACAGCTTCTATCGTCTTCTTCTCCTCCGCAAACTCCGTACAGCGTCCTCCTCCGATTTCCACTCTCTCGACTCGCTCACCTCTCTTCTCCTCCTCTGAGGTGCCGGGACACACCGCTCCTTCTTCTTCCTGCCTTTTGACCAATCCCCTGGACCGTGCATCACCGAGGGGTGTGCCTGTTTCCTCGAGGCTGTCCATTCGGCAAAAGAGCGCGTCACAGGGGGAAGTGCTTTCTTCGATACAGCCAGCCCCGTAAAAGGAACATCCCTCGTTTTTCATAGCCAGCTGATTCCACCACTCTTCGGACTCCGATTCCCAGGTGTCCTGAGGTGGTGACAGAGAGGAGGTGGAAGGTATGTCAGTATACCACCAGTCTTTTAGTGTGGTATCGTCCGTATCCCTTCCCGCCTCCCTGCTACACTCTTCTATCCCTCCACTATCCTTTTCAATCCAACAAACAGACTCACAAGTCCACCGCTCAAATTAATTTCGCTAATACTGTTTGGTATCCAGAGTAGGGTGCTACCCGCTGAAAAGTGCTCGAAACCTCATCAGTGGCAGCAAGCACTATGTAAATGCAAACCCTTCCCTCTTCTGTCCCTCCATTATTCTTTTTCAATCCAAAAAACAAACTCACTTGTTCACCGCTCAAATTCATATCTTCCTATACTAATTCACCACTAATCCTTTTTGGGTTCTGAAGTAGCATGCTAATTGCCGAAAAGCACTTCGACGCCTTGTCAGGAGTAGTAAGCGCTAAATAAATGCAATTGCAATTATAATTAAATTCTGAGTCGCAGAGAGCACCAGAGTAAACACTGTTCAGCATCATATCCTAATCAGAACATCTAGCACAGGAAACAGATGTCAACATCAATGCAGATATATCAAGCATTTCACCGAAGTCTCGTTGCTACTAAAAAAAGATATGCCTCGTAAGGGTAACAAAGACCAGGGGAAAGTAAATGAATAACAGAAGAAAACAAAATTACAAGCATAACTAGGTTTAAAGCATCCACCCTCCCCCAGAGGAGCGCCAACTGACCCACATCATCCAAAAGAGCCCCACTCATTCAGCCATAGGTGCACCCATTTATCTATCACACTGTCTGAGTCTGACATCCCGATGTCAGACTCAGACTCACAGAGAAGGTCCTAGCCATGTCTACTTGGTAAAATAAAAGACCTTCTGACTGTACTTTATGGATATACTTCCCAATCGTTGGCTTAAGAAAGAACTGTTAAAGGTATGGATTGGAAAATATCCATGTTTTGTAAATTATATGATTAAAAGGGCTATGACAGACCGCAAAGGGAAGTGTACCTGTAACCTAGGCACAAAATGCAATACTTTGCACATTTTCTTAGCAGCTTCACAGTTATACACCAGCTTCACTGTTCATTTTTGTATTGCCGTACACAGGATCCTGTTTCCCGCCTCCACTGACTGTGCCACTGAAAAGTGCTTTTTCCTTCTCAAATCGGCATGAATCCCACTACCTTCTACTTGAATGCGTCCATGACACAGGGCTCAGCCTATCTCCCAGCACCAGCGTCCTGCCTCCAGTGGTCTCAAGCTATTGCTCTCTTTCAATACTCTGCCTCTACCGACCTCATGCATCTCTATGCTCTTCACTACTGATTCAATTGGAAGAGTTATTTGTATTTGTATTTTTGCGATCTATTGCCCTTTTAGGGTACCAAATCACTCAAAACGAAGAATTCCGGAAATGCATAGAAACACTACATGAGGTGCTAGATTTGCGGAAATACCCAGTTCTTTAATGTCATTCTGAACTTTATCAAAACAGATTCAGAGCAGTGGGACAAAGGCAGTACAGAGCAGTGGGACAAAGGCAGTATATATATATATATCCACTACTTTAATCGAAACGGCTTTACAGTAATCATTTTTAGCCGTACTTTTGAAATCACCAGAAGATAAAGGTTTGCAGATGTTAAAGCAATACAAATATTAACAATTCCACATGTGTAAAGCGATAACTTATTACCCCTAGGGGTATCCATGTGCTGGGGGCTGTAAGGGAAAGTAAGTGAGCTATTGTCCAGAGTCACATGATGCTGAGCTGCGCTGCCGTCGGCAGTCAAACTGTGAGCCCTGCGCTCCGGCATCAGATGCTCTGGCCGCTGCGCCACAACTCTCCCTCATGAAAAGTGATTTGAAAAGAATGTGTTCCAAGGCCAAAAAAGATGCAATTAGATTCCTGTAGTTTATCTTACAGGCTGCATAGCATGATTCTGGCTCAGTTGTTATTTCTGAATCAAGTAGAGCTATAAAATAGTGTAAGAAGGTGTGTTATTGTGAAAGATGTGAGTCCTTCACAAGTAATACACCTGCAACTTTCCCTTACATGGGAATCAAGTACCCCATTGTGGCAATTAACTGTCTCAGGGTAGCGAAGCAGAGCAGTTCAAGGCCTACTCAGGGGAGGTTTTGTGGGCTAGTACCTTGTATGGTCCATTCAGGGGGCATTCCAGGGCCAGCGTCACTGGCCCTGGAGAGACCCATCCTAGTCCTGGGTCCAAGTTAAGGTCAAAGTCCTTCACTCCATCTTCTCAGTGGGGTCAAGTGGCTTCTCCTTTCAGCTATGCATTCTTTTGTATTTGTTTCTCCCAGGTTCAGTGTCTTCGGAAGTGCCTCTCCATGTGCAGGGGTTTATAAGTGGGGGTGGAAGGTTCTGAAAGGTAGGGACCTCTGCCCAATCGTGAGTGCCACATCTTCACTTTACCCCTGCTCAACACTCTTGCCCAGCATTCTGGGACATTTAAACACAGGGGCATATGTAAAAGCCCCTATCCCCACAGGAATGTCACTTTTTGATGTTCCTGTGTTGATAGGGGTTTCGCCTTATTTACAAGGCAGCGTTAAGCCAATGTGGCTTAACACTGCCTTGTAAATAAGGCCCCCTTTCACGCTAAGCTTACTGTAAAAGGGGAGGACAATGGGTGTTGTGGTGGGCGTTCCACCGCAACACCTATTGATTCTGGCGCTGCCTCCTATTTACAAGGGAGGTGTAAATAAGAGGCAGCACCAGAATTAAGACCAGGGAAAAACTGGTCTTAACCTGGCAAAACGAGGAGGAATGTTTCATTTCTCCTGTTTTTTGCTGTTTTCATGTGTGCTGCGCTGTACACATCTTAGTACTCTTAAGTGCAGATGGCAAGCACTGTCCCATCAGGTTGAAGGATTGTGCCCACTCCCCCACGTGGGGTGAGCACACCAAGCGTGTAGCCAATCTAAGGCCATGAGCCCATTGGCTACTACCTGAAGACCCCTAAAACGCCCCCTAAATATAATATATAGGGGGCATCCCTGAACCTGGAAGGGAGATTCAAGGAAGAAAAAAGAAGGACGAAAGAGCTGGGCTGGCCCAGGAAGAAACAGAGGACACCAACTGAAATGGCCCCAAACCTACCGGCCTGTCCCAACCACAACCTGTCTACAGCGAAGAAACCAGCATGTCCCGCACAGCACACCCCAGAGCCCGGACGACATGCCCTGCCCCCCACTAACAGACACTTTCTCCCGTGGGCACTGGATTTGCTCAAGCCAAAGATTAACCCGTCAGAGTCCAGACTTCACTACACTGCACCAGTCTGCACCCGACGCCACGGCCCGATGTCGAGTGGTGCAGTGGCATAATGAGATTTGAGGGACCCCCCCCTGCAAGGTGCATGGAGGGACCCACTCCAGATCATATCAGGAGCTCTCGGGCAAGAGTACTGTGCTCCGGGGGCCTGTGTTATGCCCGTGGCGTTGCCCCATGCTGTAGGCACTGCACATCTTACCTTGACTTGCGGTGAGACTGTGCAGAGACGATATGTCCCAACTCCACTGCCCCTTACCATATACTCGAAACACTAAGGCCTATTCGAGAAGAAAGGTTGGGGTGCAGGGGAAGAAGGCCAAACAATATCAGGAGTGTCTGTGATCGGTGTGTAGGAGGGCACCTAAAGAAGAGATGGACAATATCACAGTCTGTAACAGTAGAAAAAGCCCTGTTGTACTTTGCCCTCCCCATATATCTGGTAACTACCTGAAACAAGGAATCCCGGGTATAGAAAAATGGTATGTATCCTAATGGGCAAGGGATGATACTCAGTTACGGGGGAAGGGCTTTGTTGTTTTGGACTGGTCCAGGAAAATACCCAATTAGTCGTCACTGAAGATCAAGGTAGACATCATGTGACTATGCCCCAGCTCAGTGTCTTGAGTTGTGCCTTTTTACACTCCTTGTGTAGTAGAGTAAATGTGCAGATAAATGCTCCAGCATAAATACCAGTAAAGGAAACAAATGAGCACTCCTGCATGGTAATCCAAATGCAAAGACACAAATATGTGCTCCTGCGCAGTGAAAAAATAAAAGTATGTGCACAACAATTGCTCCAGCATGGTGGTTTAATGGAATGCACCAACAAGTGCTCCTGCGCTACCCAGTAATAATGATTCCTGTAACCACGTTCCACGCAGTACAGGACACAACATAGCGCTCCTGCACTAACCAGTAACTATGATTCCTGTACCCACATTCCATGCGGTACAGGACATGGCACAGCGCTCCTGCGCTACCCAGTACTTATGTTTCCTGTAATCGCGTTCTACGCAGTACAGGATATGTCTCAACGCTTCTGCGCTACCCAGCACTTATGTTTCCTGTAACCACATTCTACGCGGTACAGGATGTCTCTCAGTGCTTCTTTGCTACCAAGAATCAAAAGTTCCCACAACCGCTCTCCTTGTGGTCCAGGAATAGACGTGCCTTCGCGCTCCTTCGCTCTGGTGATGAAGGAAATTGAGGCCGGGAATAGGCAGGTCTCACAAATTGTGCTGAAGGACTTGACGGCCAGGGTGTGGCCAAACGTGACTCGGGTTCCGAACTGGAGACGAAGCAGCGTCTGGTTCCATAAACCAGCTTTTAATATGCTGCGACCCGGAAGTGGAAACCTGACCTGCATCATCCCAGCGTGATCCGGAAGTCATAGGCTTACATCGCTGATCATGGTAGGATCAGCAGTGCTTTCTTCTCCGTTAATCAGGTGAGTGATCGGATTAAACGACATTCCACTCCCATACACATTCATGCTAGTGCAGGTCAGGGGGGAGGAGCTGTGAGTGATGCCCCGGGGCCAGATTCATGACAGTACCCCTCTCCTTCAGAGACAGACCCCCAGGCCTTGGGAAGCAGGAGGGATTTTGATGGATGACAGACATGGAAGTTACGGACTAACCGGGGAGCATTGCTGACATTGGAAAATGGTTCACATGAACTCTCCTCATGCCAAACCTCTTCCAGTCCACAAGGTAAAACAGTTTATCCCTTGTTCTACGTGAGTCCAGTATCGCTTTAACTTCATATTCGATTTGGTCGTCTATTGAGTGTGGGAGAGGTGGAGATGGACCCGACTTTCTGGCGGTACCCTTTTTAGGAGAGATATGTGAAACATGGGATGTATTTTCATGGTTTTGGGCAAGTCTAGCTTCATGGATACCTCATTGATGACTTTTATTATAGTGAAGGGTTCCAGATATTGTGGTAAAAGTTTCTTTGGTACATGCAGATTAAGGTGTCTAATGGATAGCCATCCGTTATCTCCCTCTGTATACTCTGGTTAAGGCTGACAATGTTTATCGGCCGCCTGTTTGTATGCGTTTTTAGCTTTTGTTAATTTGAAGCATGTGTGTTGCCAAAGTTCATGTAACGTGGTGTGAAACTCTTAGACTATATACATGGGGCTATTCACTTGTGTTTCCCATGGTAAGGTCTGTGGATGTTGTCCCTGAAGGCATAAAAATGGGGGAAATGCCTATGGAAGAGTGTTTGGTATTGTTATAAGCGAATTCTATGGCCCACAACATCTCTGACCATTCTTTTTCCATGGTAAGCAAAAGGATCCATGTTTTGGTTGGTTCTTTCTACCTGACCAGCTGTCTGTGGGTGGTAAGCTGATGAGAGATGTACTTCCATACCCAATGTCGTGCAGAGTTTGTTCCAGAAATGGGAGATGAACTGAGAGCCCCGATCACTGATTAAAACAGAAGAGATGCCATGTAGTGTTACTATGTGTTCCAAAAAGAGCAAAGTCATTTCTGTAGCTGAAGGAAGCTTTTTGAGGAGGACAAAGTGAGCCATTTTAGACAATTGGTCCACCACAGTGAGTATTGTGGTGTACCCTGTCTTGGTTTTTGGCAATTCTACTACAAAATCCATCAACACTGCATGCCAAGGACGGAGAGGTATAGGAATTGGATGTAATAAACTTACAGTGGGTTGGTGGGAGGTTTTTCCTTGGGCACAGACGGAGCATTTGGTTATGTACTCCAGCGTGTCTCTAGTCATGTTAGGCCACCAGAAGTATCTCTGTAGATGGTCTATGATTTTATGGTGGCCTGGGCGGTTAACCAACATGTGATCATGGCATGCAAAAATAGCCTGTTGCCGTTGCTTTTCAAATGGTAGGTAGTACCTATTGTCTTGTATTAAAGCCCCTCATGATATGTAAGTTTAGGGCATTCTTCAAGCCTATCGTTGGACGTTTTTGGTCTATCCCCTCACGGAGGGAAGTAAGAAAGGAAGAAGAAAGGATTGGACCTTGGAAACAATGTGTGGGTATGATAGAAGGAGGATCCAGTTCTCTTTTGGAGTCTTCATTCTCGCCGAGCCAGGAGAGAACATCAGCTTTTAGGTTCTCTTTCCCAGGGCAATATGTGATTACAAATTCGTAATCATTAAAGAACAGAGTCCATTTGGGTTGTCTGGCTGTCAAGGCTGTGGCGGAACGAAGAAAAGGTAAATTCCTCTGGTCCATATATATTATTAGGTGGTGTTTGGCATCCAACAGATCATGCCGCCATTCTTCGAATTCTACCTTGATAGCCAGCAACTCACGATCGGCTATGGTATAATTGCATTCAGCTGGTAGCAACTTCCTGGACTAGTAGGCTACCGGATGTAACTGCCCTGTATGTATATTTTATTGTGATAATATTCCACCTAGAACTGTTTGGGAGGCATTCATTTCCACCAGAAAAGACTGATTAGGATTGGGATGAGCTAGAATAATTAGGACTCAGTATATAACCCAAGAATTCAAACTATGTGATATGAAAATATCTTTTCTCCAATTTTACATAGAGTCGTTTTTTGTACAACTTTGTAAGATAGCATGGATGTGTTGGATATGCTCTGTCATGTTTTGGGAAAAGATCAAGAAATCGTCTATGTAGACAACACGACAGATATCAATGTGATCCTGTAATACCTCGCCTATGAAGAACTGGAAGGAAGCAGGGACATTGCAGAGTCTAAAAGGCAAGACCTGATACTCGAACAGACCGAACTTCGTTCAAAATGCCGTCTTTCACTTGTCACCCTACCGGACTCTCACTACATGGTATGCCCCACACAAATCCAGTTTTGTGTAAATGTTTGCATTCTAAACTTGGTCCAAGGGACTGGTGATTAGAGGTAGTGGGTATCGCTTTTCATTGTGATATCATTTACCGCTCTGTTGTCTATAAACATGCAAAGATCGCCCTCTTTTTTTGCCACGAAAAAAAGGGGAGAAGAGACTGGGGAATTAGAATGCAGTATCAACCCACTCTCGAGATATTGGTATAAATAGGAATGAAGATGATCATTCTCTTTCTCTGTTAGAGAGTAGATTTGACTACATAGTAGTTTAGGACCAGGAAGTAGGTCTATCCCACAGTTGAAGCTATGGTGTGGCGGTAGGGTATTAGTTCCCTTTTTGTCAAAAACATGTGCTAGATTGGCGTACTCCTGGGGTACCTGATTTTGTGAGAGAATACTTGCTGTGACCAAGGGAACATATGGGCTTGGATGGACGTCATGTAGTCCTTATGTTGTGTTGGATTGCAGTTGGAAACACAAAAAGCAGAGTTAAACTATATTATCCTGGTCACCCAGTCAATATGTGGGTTATGGGTTGTTAACCAAGGTATCCCTAGGATAAGTCTGAACTGTGGGGCATTGATCACGTCAAACGTGATGAATTTGCAATGGCCGTTTAACATGTCATGGTTATTTCTTCGGTTTGATATCTGATGAGTCCAGAGGTCAGGTCTTTCTCATCTACAGCTTTGACCACTTCAGGTTTTTCCTTCCTGACTGTAGGAATACCCAGATTAGACAGGTATTGAGCATTTATGTCGTTGCTCGTGGTGCCAAAATCAATGAGGGCGTTCACATGCCATGTTTGGTCAGTTGTGGACCCAAAAACAACGGCCAAACCAACATGACTGTGAAGCTTACAAGAGAAGGCACTGAAGGTGGGAACTCAGTAAACCGACATCTGTGCCTACTGAGTTACTTCGTTTCCCGCTGTTTCTATGTTCACAACAGAAGGACATATGGTCTGTTTTGTCTAGATCTAGATCAAAATGCCTGCTCTTACCGCTATACAAGCACAAGTTTTGTTTGCGCCTCTTATCTTTTTTAACCTTGGATACGGGACCTTGTGAGGTTCTGTAATTCTCGAGACTGACTCCATTTTATATTGTGCCACCATTTTGTGTTGCCCTCACGTAGGCCTGTGAAGGTAGCCTGGCGAACAAGTGGCCTGGCCTTCTGAGTTCATGTATACATTAACTCGGTTTCTTTCTGACTCTGGAATGAACTGTAAGAAATTGACCTCTTCACCTGAAACTGACCTCGCAAAGCCAATTTCCCTGATCGATCTTTGTCTGAGATTGCCAATCAATGTTCAGGACATCGTTAACTTTTAGTTTCCTTGCACATGTTTTATCTTGTTCAGCATCTATTACTGTTTCCTTTATGCTCTGACATTACATGGGTTATGCTTTCAATTATAGGTTTGTCCGGCTTTTGGAGATTGAATTTGGGACATTCCTAATGATTAACTTTTGGGTTGGGATACTGTACATGTAATCATGCCATGCCCTGCAGTGCCATCTAAATCAGATTAACCTTTGTGAACTATGTAATTATAATGTTTTGCCCATATCCTGCTAAAACCCCAAAAGGCTACTCACCTGCTGACCCTCCAGATTTTCCATTTGTTTAGGAATGTAATTGGTACAACTCCCTTACATGCCTGGGGCAGTATAAAGAGTATATAATATGTGAAGTAAGACCATTCTAGCAGACTGCCTCATTCAGTTGCTAAGGCTTCTGTGTGACGTAGTCTCACTCATTTGAGTTTAATAAAATTGTTCTCTTTATATTCCAGCTTCTGTGTCAGATCCTTCTTTTGTATTAGTGAGACCCTGAGAATGAAGATTTTAGTTTCTTCAAATGGCGCGGCCAACGTGGGCTTCATCAGAGAAGTGACTTTCTGAGGGAGTGATCTTGTCAGGAGACTGAAATCTACTGAGGAGGACAGGACAAGACTCTACTTTGTGCACAAGGATTCTGGAGATTCTTTGTCTCTGCAGCCCAGTATATTTCTGATCTTCCTGATTTTGATCCTCCACATGATGTCACTCCTTACTGAGAACCTTTTTTGCGTGAGTATTCTAAAAGAAAAAAGACCGTTAGGTCATGTAGAACTTAACAGTTAGAATTTGGACAACCTTTTGTTGGTAAGAGTAAGGTAGTTAAGTAACGCTTACTGTAGCTTTGGAATTTTGGAATTTGTGTTGGCCAACTTTGGATCTGTATAGGTTTGTATATGCGAATTGCAATTTGTGTAGGCAGGTAATGAGGAGATTTTTCTCCATCTGATTTTGTTGAACGGTGCACGTACGAACAGTACCTTAAGCACTATTTTGATTATAATACTTGCATATTCTGCAGTATTTTTGGCATGCCTGTTTTCACGCTCACATCGAAGAATGTGTTGCTTTTTTGGAAGGTACCATAGTGTGATGTGAAGTAAATTAGCCGGCTCCCCTAGAGGGAATATCTAAATAGGTTTAGATTTAAAAACATATTTCTTCCTTGGTGATTTTGTATCCCCAGGGAATTAAAATATGACATAATACAAAACAAGGATCCTTTGTTCTGTGCAATTTTTTTTGAATGAAGATATGCAGAACGATTTTTGGTGTTCTGCCAGGTAAAGCTAGTGAATTGAGTGTATTTTCGCTTCTTGGATATACATCAGTCTGTTTGGCTGTTTTTGCAGTCTTTTGGAACACTATTGAGAAGCGCTTCTTGTAAATATGACTCACAACTAGTATTTACAAATGGTTTGGTTTAAGAACAGTCTGTGGGCTGTCCTTTGTTTCTGTCCTGAGTGTTGATCTGTGGGTTAAATGTGTGTTTAAATGTCTATGTGGTTTTCCCATTACTGCAACTTCTGTAAGTACATAGCGATGGCGCTATTCACGAAATAAAATGGCTAAAGCGCGCTGTATTGTGTGTACTGAGTGTTTGAAACCTTTCTGTTTATGTCTGAAATGAGCTCAATGTGTGGTTGTGGTTTTTCTTGATGTTTTCAGTCTATTAAGCAAAATGTCCAAATGCTTAAAAAAATACAATTAAAATTCACATTCACTAGGAATGAAAAAGGCCTCAAAAACGAATGGAGTGTTTTGTAGAAAAACAACCTTATAGCATTTTTTACTTACATACATTGTATTAGATATTAACAGGCAAACACTTCAGCGGAAGTAAATTTTTGCTGAACTCAAACGCATATTATAGAACACGCATTGATATGTCTTCGTTTGAAAAAGACTGCCACCGTGCGCATGTTACAACCCTGGGAGACAAGCTAAATAAACACGAGTATTTACTCAGCCAGGACTTTTCCCTTAGCTAAACACGGGTGAATCTTTGCATTTCAGAATAGTATTTTAAAAAAGGTTACAAACTAAGGTTCATTATTTTGTATTACAGGAAGACATTTCAATTAAGGGTTTTCCTCTCTTTAAGCATTTTTGTACGCATATTCTTGGTTCTGTTGCTAAATAAAAATTATCCTTTTTAGAAAGAAAAAATGTGGCGCCAAATTTTGTCATGTTTCAAGTTAGGCTTCTCTGCTTAGGCTTATAAATGAATGCGTCTAAAATGATAGGCAAGGGATGCAGCTTGCTTTTATATGTGGTATTATCAAACATTATTGGGTTTATCAAAAATAATTATTAATTATGAAAAATAATTATTAAAAATAAGTGCTACAAAATTCGTTTTTTACGATTCATGAAGCTTAATCCTCATACTGTGACCTCCTAGCATTATAATTTAATTTAAGTTGTGTTGCACTGCATAATGAGGACATTAGCATATGGAATTTCACTTAGCGCAGGCTTGAAAAAACTATTTTTTCTAAGGATTTACATGAGATATGTCTAATGTCCAATCTCTGTAATCTGTAAAGAACATTCTGAGGATGATTAATATATAACATAATTATAGGATATTTATTTTTAAGTGCCCCAAATATCAAAGTCGAATTTGGGTATCATTGTCCTTATTCAAACAGCATTCTTGCCATTTAAAATAGCTTTAAAGTGCCTTAGGCTTCAGTAAATGCATACATTTAGGTATAATACAAATTTGCAGGTTGTTCCCATTTGGGGTTGCTTTTAATCGCTCAGTGAGCCAATGTGCCTGGTGCAGAGGTTTGAGTTTAATATCAGGGTTGAAGGTTTTAACTCTAGCTGGACCTACTGAGACGTTCATCCATTTAAGGTTGCTGAAATGAGTACCATTGCATAGGGTAGTAGCAAACATTTGTTCTAAAGCTGGTATGTTATGTTATTATGTTCTGCGAATTATTCACAGTAAATGTTTTAGTAATCTAAGAATGAATAAATTGTAGCCCCTAACAGGAGTAATATATATATCATGTGTTTTTAAATAGGGTTGGTTATTGCAGGTTAGAAAGAGTTGGGAAGGCTTTTTGTCTTTGTCAGCCTCAGAGTGAGGAAGAGGGAGAGGGCTGAGGAGCCCGCAAGGCAGATTTTGACCTTAAGGTCAGTGAGGTGGGAGTTAGGAGTAAGTGTAAACAGATGGAGAAATCATTGCTTGGAAAAGCAGGGCCTCAAAGGGTGTTGGCGCACGGGACACGCAGAGTATCTGTGAAAGAGTTTTATTTTTGGAAAGTCAAAATTAAGGTGGTTTAGCATGTTTTCAAAAGATGGTTGGTTACAGTTGATATTTTGTGTGTTATGTGCAGTGTCAGCAGTATGTTGAAAAAAGATGTGTTTTTTTATTATGACTTCTTTTGAAAAGAAATGTTCGTGCGTTTTACATATTTGTGCATTTTATCCTTTTATGAATTGTTCCTGCTGGTCCTGTGTGTCAGAAGAGACACAGTAAGTTGTATTTGACAGCCAATCTCCACTAACTGGTGATTTGCTGTCAAACGGAGGGTGAGGATATTAAACCTGACAAATTATGCAGGCCTGAATATTGGGTTTTGGGCTGCAGGTTCACAGTGCACAAAGTACATGACATGGTGTTGTGCGTCACCGCTCATTTATATATGCTATTGTTTTGTCTATGCTTTTTGTGCTTGATATACAGCAAATATATCTGATGGCTTGACATGTGCGTTTTTAAAAATTATTTTTTGCATGTTTTTGTTTAATGTTGCTGCTTTTGATACTATTACAAGTTTACCTGTGTTGTGAAGGGATGTACATGACGATGCATATCGCTGCACAACAGTTGGGTAGATTTGCTCTGATACTAAATTTCACAGATATGATATTTTCATGCTGTGAACAAGACAGACAACACTTCATCAGTGTATGTCAAATTTGGCTGTAATGGTATTTGAAGAAAAATAAAAGAGATATACAGGATCAAAGTGTGTCACCTGCTGTTAGTCTCGTTACTGCCCCCTTCCCTTAAGGAACAGTCAGCCCTAGATTTATGTATCCTGATTGGACGTAAGGATAAATTATAGATCTGTGACTCTTGTACATGGTGACCTAATTTCTATAATACATTAGTCAGTTTTGTTCTGCTTCCTAAGTAATGTATGGCTTTGTACCATAAAGGAAACAAGGTTTCATTTTTCCCTGAAGAAGGAACTGGAACATTAGCTGAGGTTACCGTATACGGTTTAGCGGCCAGTGGTAGAGCTAACATTTGTGAACTATTTTTGACTTTTGTGTTCACCCATACTCTTGGTATTGTGTCACAAACCTGACTATCACCTGAGTAATTTCTTGTTCTTCCTATAGATTTTTCTTTTGCCGTTTCTCCCCTGATTGATGTCGCATTGTACCTAGTTATTGGGGATTTTAGCTGTGTCCTAGTCCCATTTCTCTTTTCCGTATTCCTTTCACCCGTCAACTTTTATTATTGTTGGTGTATTGTTCAGGTTCACACTTCCAGACTGCAGTAATGTACCAGAGACCCCCATATTATGCATAATTCCCTTTTGTATGACCAGACTGGTTTTTAAGAATTTTCTTTAGGCCTACTTCGATGTTTTCCAGTCTGACTGTAAGGGTAGTGATGGACTGGTTAACTGACTCAATACTATAGTAAGACAAGTTTTCCACCTCAGTAGGAGATACCTTACGTTTATTTTCTGAACATGACAAATTCAATGCCTATTTTAATTTGGTTTTCAGTTCCCTTTTGTTCCTGCTGCTTTAATTTTTGGTGGGATCAGATGTGTTCTAATCATGGAAATACTAGGACTCTCTAGTTCTTGTCTTTTGTTCCCACATTTTGATCATTAGCCTGTATTGCATCATGCACCTAATACACCATTGTTAAAGGGAGGTATCTGTATGCCTCTGATAAGTTGTTTCATACGTTTCCCTTTTTGATATGTTCTAGATAAGAATTGTAGGAGCACATAGAAGTAGTATTTCAAGAAATGTTTACCCCATTATACAATGCTATTGTGTGTGAAGACATACATGCAGATAGAATTCCCCTGTAGCTATCTACCCTTAGATAACAGAAGGTAATAGAAAGTACCCAATTGAAAAAGCCAGAAGCACTGTCTTGGCCTTTGTATCCTATGAGAGTAACAGTGCATTCTAGAGCTATCCCATGGCGTATTGCCACTCCCTCAAAGATTGCAGGCCACCTGCTTGCAGTCACCTTGTTAAATACTAGGAATTGTTTTTCTTTACTTGGAAGAAAACTAACAACTGTGTCACATTTCCTACATCACTAGGTTCTGCGGGATCTTCCAGAGTCAAAGGAAGAATGATACCCTGCAGAACGGTGATCAAGACGAATCCTAACTCCCATCAATGATAGCTACAGATGAGAGGCGGACGTCTTGGCCCTACAGTCTCAACACCCAGAAAGTAACAAAGCTGGACAGCGATTGCCGATGATTCATCAACTGCATCTCCAGAGCATCGTGCTTGCTTCATTAGACGGCGGTGGACTCCAGAGAAGAAGGAGGCCTGTTCAACGCAGAACATGAGTTTCAGTGCAAAAGAGCGAAAGAGAAGGATCCCTGTTGTTTTGAGGCTTGAGTTTTCTACCTGTCATGTGCTGGTAACCTCTGACAGTGTGCAGCCCCTTGAGCCCCTTGGCCTGAGTTTTGGCCACCCCCCTTTTCCTTTGTTCCAACGGAATGGCAGTGCACCGGAGGATCTACGGTTGGTAAAAGGCACTACATTTGTGGAACCCATGAAACAGCGGCCCGAGCATCCTCTGACACTGAATAGTGAGTGTTGGAGCCTGAAAGTGTTGCTGAGCGTGAAAGTCTGTTGCTCTTTCTCGATTAATAGTACTTGGGTCTGCACAATGTGATCTGCACCCATGACCACCGAAGAGCATGGTATTTGTAGTGTCTGCCACAGAGGAGAGACACTGGCGCACTGCCTTGAGACATTGAGACTTTCAAGTGAGCTGTGGGTGTTTGCCAGGAGGGCACTCCAACTAAGCAGTACTATTTTCATGAAGAGGCCTGAATTGAGAGGCCCAATGCGGAAGAAGACAATGGAAGCAGATTTGATGGACGATAGAAGCCTGCCAGAGAGGTGTTGAACGGACTTTGGGCACATTGCACAAGCGATTCCAGTGCAATTGTATAAAGTAAATGTTAATTAAGTTCTCATTTGACTGAATTGCCATGGAAGTGGCTCCGCCTCTAGCATCCAAAAATGGTCCACCAGAAGTGAGTCTTTGTGCTACTATGTGTGTTCGGAGACCTGTCCCGAGAGAAGTAGAGAATAATAAGATGATGTTACAGCAACACCTTGACGACCTAATAAATATCGATATAGACCTAGATACAGATTCACATGAGTCTTAGGTTATTGCCTACGTAATGGCAAAAGGAGGGTCTGAGGTTCTGTAATTCTCGAGACTGACTCCATTTTATATTGTGCCACCATTTTGTGTTGCCCTCACGTAGGCCTGTGAAGGTAGCCTGGCGAACAAGTGGCCTGGCCTTCTGAGTTCATGTATACATTAACTCGGTTTCTTTCTGACACTGGAATGAACTGTAAGAAACTGACCTCTTCACCTGAAACTGACCTCGCAAAGCCAATTTCCCTGATCGATCTTTGTCTGAGATTGCCAATCAATGTTCAGGACATCGTTAACTTTTAGTTTCCTTGCACATGTTTTATCTTGTTCTGCATCTATTACTGTTTCCTTTATGCTCTGACATTACATGGGTTATGCTTTCAATTATAGGTTTGTCCGGCTTTTGGAGATTGAATTTGGGACATTCCTAATGATTAACTTTTGGGTTGGGATACTGTACATGTAATCATGCCATGCCATGCCCTGCCCTGCAGTGCCATCTAAATCAGATTAACCTTTGTGAACTATGTAATTATAATGTTTTGCCCATATCCTGCTAAAACCCCAAAAGGCTACTCACCTGCTGACCCTCCAGATTTTCCATTTGTTTAGGAATGTAATTGGTACAACTCCCTTACATGCCTGGGGCAGGATAAAGAGTATATAATATGTGAAGTAAGATCATTCTAGCAGACTGCCTCATTCAGTTGCTAAGGCTTCTTTGTGACGTAGTCTCACTCATTTGAGTTTAATACAAACATAATTAGTGGATAGTGCAGGAGCGCTGTGTTGTGTCCTGTACCGTGTGAAACATGGCTACAGGAATCATTATTACTGGGTAGTCCAGGAGCGCTTTTTGATGCATTCTATTAAACCACTGTGCTGGAACGCTTGTCGTACACATCCAGAAAAGCAAAGCCTAAGGCAAAACCTATACATTTTACAGACCCAGGTGGCAGCTAGGTCAATGGGCGCTTGGGCCCCAGAACCATCAACCACACCCAAAAAGAAAACCATTCTAAAAGCACCAGTGTTTAATCCTAATGGAGCCTCCTCCCTGTGAAATGGGGCTGGTTCAGAAACATATACCGTCCCTAACAAGATACAAGTTATTACACCTCATCCTATTCCCTTTATATTCCAGCTTCTGTGTCAGATGTTTCTTTTGTATTAGTGAGACCCCTGAGAATGAAGATTTGAGTTTCTTCACATGTATAGACCCCGGTCTGCATGGGCTCGATAGAATCGTGGTTTTTGTTACTGTTGGACTTGGCCCGCAGGGCAGGTTCGCCCCTAAACTTTTTGCCTTATGTGTGACCCTGTGTCAGTGATTTTTGGGTCTCTGCGCACTTTCCCCTGGGTCCCAGAGTGAAAGTGCGTGCGTGTAGTATGGCTGGCCTGCCCTCCCATAGGAATGCATGGGGAATGTGTGTGTACCCTGGTAGTTCCTGATGTGTGGGGAGTGCAGGCTCGAGTTTAGTATGTGTAAACTCGTGAGAGTGAATGCTGCGAGATGGTGTCTGCGGCATGTATGTGTCTAGAAGGGAAGTGTTACTTCTGGACATTGAGATATGTGTGCATGTGCTGTGAGGGTGATGGAGCGTGATTGGCTGGAGCTGGCTGGCATGCCAGGCTCCAGGAAGTCTGGATGGGTTTGCCCGGTGGTGAGTGGGAGATTAGCATGAGTGATGTGTGGGAGGAGTGTACCTGTGTCCTGGATGGGCTGGGTTTTCCCCACACAATGCTGGCTCCGCCCCCCTGTGGTGTGTCTAACGACCCTAGCCTCCCCAGTGAAAGAAATGGGTGGTTGGGCCATCAAGAGTGCTCCAAAGCCAGCTGAAACTGGTTTTCCCCCCACCCTGCATCTCAGACAAAGGGAAATACTGTATAAAAATGGGGCTGTGTCCCCACTGAAGTTGTTCTACTTGTGGATCCTTGCCAGAGGGGGCTGTTGCTGCTGCTGGGGCCAGGAGGACCGCCACTTGGCTTGTCTCCCTGACTGGAGACCCAGTGTGCTGGCTCTGGCCCTGCCTTGCCCCCCTGTCTGCCTCCAGACCTTGCTGGAGCTTTGCTGTGCTGGGGGAGCGCTCTCCCTTGTCCCCAGCGCTGGGAGCGCTTCGTTTTGCTTTTAGCGCTGAGAGCGCTTTATTTTCCCCCGAAGCGCTGGGTGCGCTTTATTTTGATTCTAGCGCTTTGGAGCGCTTTGCCAGGCCGAGCGAGTGCCTACCTCGCTTTCTATTTTTATTTGAGGCCGGTGCCCACCCGGCATTGCCCCGTTTCATTGAATTTGAGCGGCTGCCCACGCCGCATTTGCCCGGGAGATCACCGCCGCAGCCCGGGAGCACTGGAAATCGTTG
Source organism: Lissotriton helveticus (assembly GCF_964261635.1). Taxonomy (NCBI): domain Eukaryota; kingdom Metazoa; phylum Chordata; class Amphibia; order Caudata; family Salamandridae; genus Lissotriton; species Lissotriton helveticus. The sequence goes on from NC_136065.1 coordinate 1,452,096,866, forward strand.
CCGGGCCGCTGCCTACCGCGACCCGGAAGTCCCGCCTCCTGATCCCCAGGGCCGCGCTGCCATTGGCGGCCCCGGCGGAAGTCAGGCGGCGTGCAGCAGAGACTGGTCCAGGCGGGAGCACGAGAGGAGCAGTCAGCGTGTCCTGCCCGAGGCTCCCGACCGAAGGGAGAGCCCCGGGACGAGTGAAGAGGAGCCCCGCCCGCCGTGGAGACAGCCGGTGAGTGAGGCAGAAGGGAGGGGCGCCGGGACACATTGTCGGTGTCCGCCCCCTCTCCCCCCGGTAGCGCGATCTCGCGCCCCTTGATAGAGTGAAGCCACGAGGGCTTCAAAGCGGCATACCCTTGGTTTTCTGAGCGGCCCCGGTTGGCAGAGGGCCGCTCCAACGTGGGCAGCATTTCTTTATTTTGAAAGCCACGAGGCTCTGAGGGGCCATTCTGTTCTTTGAGCCCGAGAGGCTCCACCCGCCCGCATTGGTTCTTTTCGAGCCCCGAGAGGCTCCAGAGCCCACAGTTGTTGCCGAGCCACGAGGCTCCCGCCCCCATTGATTGAGAGCCCTGACAGAGGCTCCTTGGGGCAATCTGCGTATTTCGAGTCCCCAGGAGGGGGGCTCCAACGAAGGGGCATATTCGTTTTGAGAGCCAGAGAGGCTCTGGGGTGCCACAGTAATTTCTCTAGAGCCCAGCGAGGCTCCCACATTGGCCCCACCGTTGCTCTTGAGCCCTGAGAGGCTCCCCCGCCCAGATGTTGTTTCACGAGCCCTGAGAGGCTCAGGGGCATAATTGATGTTCAGAGCCCAGTGAGGCTCTTGAGAGACAGTCAGTTGGGCAGAGCCTGCGAGGCTCCAGCGTTGGCCCATTATTGATGATTCAGCTGCCCAGCACTTTGTGGGCAGCTGCCACGTTTAGGCCCTGACATTTGGACACAGAGACAGTCACAGGTGGTGACTTGTGAGTTGGCGCCATTGTTATTGTTCTGCACCTCTGAATGTGTTTTTATGCGTCATGTGCCTTACACCTCTGAATGTATTGTTGATGCATCATGTGTTTTATTTCCCTACACCGCTGAATGTTAATGTATCATGTGTTTTGTTCTTACACCCCTACAGGTATTATGATATGTAGGTGGTTGTTTTCTCCCTAGTACAGGTGGTGCTAGTGAGGTCCTGTTACCAGTGATTACTGGTTGTGTGCTCTATTTTTATATTGTGTGCTACACTGATTTTTCTTTCTACAAGTGCTAAGTTCTAAAAGTGCTGATACCCCTGACAGTGGTCCAAGGGGCCCTGTCTTGTAAATATCCCCCTGTAAATTCTGCCCGTGCCTCTGGCACATTGTAAAGTGTGTGTTTTATCTAATGTGTTTTGGTGTAATACAAAGGCTATTTTTACATAACCTTGTGTGGAGTTTCCTTTGTGGTGGGCCTTTGGTTGTTGTTGCTGGGGTGCGTGCGCAAATACTTAACCTACATCGCCTCCAAGTTTAGCCTTGCTGCTCGCGCCACGTTACCTAGAGGGTGAGTAGGGGTTATCTTGGCGTGTAACTCCCTTGCCCTGACTTGGGGGTGGTGGTCTCTGACTGACTTTGGCGAAAGCCCTGGCCAGCCGGGGATCCCATTTCCAACATTGGCGGCAAGCGGTGGGATAAGGATTTGTGTTTGCGTTGTACCACAGTAGCAGCTGGCCGCACTTCAAAGCTCTACCTTTGTTAGATAACCACATTTTTGGGGATTATTGTTGTTGGTAAAATTCCATTGTTTCTTCTCCTGAAGAGTGTCATTTGATAATTGTGTCCTGTACATTTGTCCCCCGCCCTGCTTCCAGAGTTTGGTACCTGTGTCGCTTTTGGTCAGGTTGAGAAGTCAGGGGTGGTAGAAACTGCCTTACCGATCCGAGGGGAGGGTGTGTGTGGATGAATGGTGTGTTTGCCTGGACGCATGAGTGAGTTCTTTTTTAAGGAGAGTGTGGAAGTTTTGGAATTGTGTACTTCTACTTCAGATTGCAAGGTCCCTTGTGTTGCACGTGTCTGTGAGCATCCTGTCAAGATGGAATCTCCTTTTAACCTTTGTGGCCTGTTTAAGTACAGTGTGCATGAGTTGGTACGGTTATGTAAGGAGAGAGACATCCCAGTGAGTGAGTCAGACACCCAGTCCAAGCTTAGGGATAACATGATCCTGTGGCAGAAGAGTGACTGGGAGCGTGAGCACAGAGAGAGAGAGAGGGCCCGGGCCGCACACCAGGAGGGTGGTGGGCCTGAGGGGAGCCCTGAAGAGTCTGATGTGGAGAGTGAGTTTGACAGTGGGTGGGCGCCAGCAGAGAGCGAGTATCCCCTAGATAGGGAGTCCCTTGCTGGGTCCAGTGTCAGATGTAGCACCCCATCCCTTTCCCTGTCCCCAGAGGTGTGGTTGGATAGGAGAGAAGAGAGGGAGCACCAGCTGGCCATGGAAAAGCTCAGGTTAGAGCATGCCAGAGAGATGGCGCAGTTGGGTGTGAATGAGCGGATTGCAGAGGCTGAGAGGGCCTTTGCCAGAGAGAGAGTAGCTCGGGAGGGTAGATTATCCCCTGACCGCAGTCATAATGTTCTGGATCCCCCAGGGAGGGTTGAGTCCAGTGGTGGCAGCTATTTAGATTCCAGTATAGGAAATCCCAGTCCCAGCTCCCCCAGTCTGGTACCTGTTTCCCCAGAGGAGGAGTATAGGTTGAGATTCAGGGGCAGTATGAAACTGTCTCACCAGTCTTGGGGAGAGTTTGTGGATGAATGTCAAGATGCACTGTCTGATTGGTCATCGGTTCACACAGAAGGTGATTTTGTAAAACTGTTTGATCTGGTTCTCAGAGAGCAGGTGCTCAGTAGTTGTTTGCCAGGGTTGCGACAACACCTGTTGGACTATGGGTTGACTGATCCAGACACGCTTGCTGAGGAAGCAGAGCGCTGGGAAAGGGCCAGAGGTTCTGTAGAGTCATTGGTGAGTGACTCCGAAAGTAGTGGGTCAGGGATCTTCCAGCCCAGCGTGGTGGAAGAGGCTCAGTGTAGCCCAGCTAGGTCCCAGTATAGTGAGAAGGGTGTAGGGGCTGACTGCCTGGCTCAGTGGAGCAGGAGTCAGTGGGTGGCTGAGAGCCCCCAGAGGCCCGAAGCCCTGTCTCAGAGCCTGGGTGGTTTCTTGAGGGAACACCAGGTTGGGGACCTAGGCTGTCCTGTTAGCCCATTTGAGGAGGATCTCCTAGTGAGTAGAGGACCTGGAGCGTCTGTAACCAGAACTCCTGTGGTTCTAGAGGCTGGCAGTACCGCTCCGGTAGGGAGGGTACAGGAGTCCAGCGTGAGGAGTGATTGGGGGATGAGTTTCCCAGTGGATGCACCAGTGGACCAGAGACTAGCCAGTTGGGCTAGATCTTCTTGGAGGGACCCGGGTGGCACCACTTCTGGTCTGGGGGATCGTCCCGCACTGTCAGGTGGACAGAGGGCGGGAGATCTGCGCCAGACAGACAGTCACACAACAGATGTGTCAGTTGTTAACCTCAGGGGGATTGCGTGTGAATCCCCAGAAGTCCTGGAGTGCCAGGCAATTGTTCCACCAAAGGTTTTAGACCGGAGGTTGGATGGCCAGGTTCAGGATCAGCCTGATCTGAAGGGTAGGACGACTGTAATCAGTGTCCTGACCGGTTCTTCTTCCAGAGGAACTTCTCCAGTTGGGAGAGGGCAGACCTCTGGAAGGGGGTGCAGAGGGTGGGAGAGCCCACCTCTGACCCCGGTGCAACCTGAGGGGTTAAACCCTGGGTTGGAATGGCGTTCTAGGTGTCCCCCTCGCACGGGGAGGAGGAACCCTAAAAGAAGAGGTAAGGGGAGGAGAGCCTTCCCTGAGACTCCTGGTCCACCTGAGGTTGTAGACCCTAGGCTGGAGAACCAGTGGCAGTCTAGCCCTGTCTTGCAGACAGGAGGAGTGGAGAATGGCTACTATGTGCCAGGGGTTACTACCCCCCACTTCGTGAGTAGGCAGGAACCAGTGGCACCTGGGTGGCCTAGGGCCTGGTCCTGGCCGCAAACAGCTGAGGAGTACCAGTGGGGTAGCCCAGCTGGTCCTTACGGTAGCTTTAGAAGGAACCCTAGGGGTTCACCGTGGCATAGAACAGGAGGGTGTCCCGGCAGTGGCGGGCCTGCGTCCGTGTTCTATCGCCCCAAGCAGGGAAGTCCATCACGGTGGTGATTGTTCTCCCCTGCGTTTTGGCTGGAAGGGGGTTGTGTTGGACTTGGCCCGCAGGGCAGGTTCGCCCCTAAACTTTTTGCCTTATGTGTGACCCTGTGTCAGTGATTTTTGGGTCTCTGCGCACTTTCCCCTGGGTCCCAGAGTGAAAGTGCGTGCGTGTAGTATGGCTGGCCTGCCCTCCCATAGGAATGCATGGGGAATGTGTGTGTACCCTGGTAGTTCCTGATGTGTGGGGAGTGCAGGCTCGAGTTTAGTATGTGTAAACTCGTGAGAGTGAATGCTGCGAGATGGTGTCTGCGGCATGTATGTGTCTAGAAGGGAAGTGTTACTTCTGGACATTGAGATATGTGTGCATGTGCTGTGAGGGTGATGGAGCGTGATTGGCTGGAGCTGGCTGGCATGCCAGGCTCCAGGAAGTCTGGATGGGTTTGCCCGGTGGTGAGTGGGAGATTAGCATGAGTGATGTGTGGGAGGAGTGTACCTGTGTCCTGGATGGGCTGGGTTTTCCCCACACAATGCTGGCTCCGCCCCCCTGTGGTGTGTCTAACGACCCTAGCCTCCCCAGTGAAAGAAATGGGTGGTTGGGCCATCAAGAGTGCTCCAAAGCCAGCTGAAACTGGTTTTCCCCCCACCCTGCATCTCAGACAAAGGGAAATACTGTATAAAAATGGGGCTGTGTCCCCACTGAAGTTGTTCTACTTGTGGATCCTTGCCAGAGGGGGCTGTTGCTGCTGCTGGGGCCAGGAGGACCGCCACTTGGCTTGTCTCCCTGACTGGAGACCCAGTGTGCTGGCTCTGGCCCTGCCTTGCCCCCCTGTCTGCCTCCAGACCTTGCTGGAGCTTTGCTGTGCTGGGGGAGCGCTCTCCCTTGTCCCCAGCGCTGGGAGCGCTTCGTTTTGCTTTTAGCGCTGAGAGCGCTTTATTTTCCCCCGAAGCGCTGGGTGCGCTTTATTTTGATTCTAGCGCTTTGGAGCGCTTTGCCAGGCCGAGCGAGTGCCTACCTCGCTTTCTATTTTTATTTGAGGCCGGTGCCCACCCGGCATTGCCCCGTTTCATTGAATTTGAGCGGCTGCCCACGCCGCATTTGCCCGGGAGATCACCGCCGCAGCCCGGGAGCACTGGAAATCGTTGCCGGGCCGCTGCCTACCGCGACCCGGAAGTCCCGCCTCCTGATCCCCAGGGCCGCGCTGCCATTGGCGGCCCCGGCGGAAGTCAGGCGGCGTGCAGCAGAGACTGGTCCAGGCGGGAGCACGAGAGGAGCAGTCAGCGTGTCCTGCCCGAGGCTCCCGACCGAAGGGAGAGCCCCGGGACGAGTGAAGAGGAGCCCCGCCCGCCGTGGAGACAGCCGGTGAGTGAGGCAGAAGGGAGGGGCGCCGGGACACATTGTCGGTGTCCGCCCCCTCTCCCCCCGGTAGCGCGATCTCGCGCCCCTTGATAGAGTGAAGCCACGAGGGCTTCAAAGCAGCATACCCTTGGTTTTCTGAGCGGCCCCGGTTGGCAGAGGGCCGCTCCAACGTGGGCAGCATTTCTTTATTTTGAAAGCCACGAGGCTCTGAGGGGCCATTCTGTTCTTTGAGCCCGAGAGGCTCCACCCGCCCGCATTGGTTCTTTTCGAGCCCCGAGAGGCTCCAGAGCCCACAGTTGTTGCCGAGCCACGAGACTCCCGCCCCCATTGATTGAGAGCCCTGACAGAGGCTCCTTGGGGCAATCTGCGTATTTCGAGTCCCCAGGAGGGGGGCTCCAACGAAGGGGCATATTCGTTTTGAGAGCCAGAGAGGCTCTGGGGTGCCACAGTAATTTCTCTAGAGCCCAGCGAGGCTCCCACATTGGCCCCACCGTTGCTCTTGAGCCCTGAGAGGCTCCCCCGCCCAGATGTTGTTTCACGAGCCCTGAGAGGCTCAGGGGCATAATTGATGTTCAGAGCCCAGTGAGGCTCTTGAGAGACAGTCAGTTGGGCAGAGCCTGCGAGGCTCCAGCGTTGGCCCATTATTGATGATTCAGCTGCCCAGCACTTTGTGGGCAGCTGCCACGTTTAGGCCCTGACATTTGGACACAGAGACAGTCACAGGTGGTGACTTGTGAGTTGGCGCCATTGTTATTGTTCTGCACCTCTGAATGTGTTTTTATGCGTCATGTGCCTTACACCTCTGAATGTATTGTTGATGCATCATGTGTTTTATTTCCCTACACCGCTGAATGTTAATGTATCATGTGTTTTGTTCTTACACCCCTACAGGTATTATGATATGTAGGTGGTTGTTTTCTCCCTAGTACAGGTGGTGCTAGTGAGGTCCTGTTACCAGTGATTACTGGTTGTGTGCTCTATTTTTATATTGTGTGCTACACTGATTTTTCTTTCTACAAGTGCTAAGTTCTAAAAGTGCTGATACCCCTGACAGTGGTCCAAGGGGCCCTGTCTTGTAAATATCCCCCTGTAAATTCTGCCCGTGCCTCTGGCACATTGTAAAGTGTGTGTTTTATCTAATGTGTTTTGGTGTAATACAAAGGCTATTTTTACATAACCTTGTGTGGAGTTTCCTTTGTGGTGGGCCTTTGGTTGTTGTTGCTGGGGTGCGTGCGCAAATACTTAACCTACATCGCCTCCAAGTTTAGCCTTGCTGCTCGCGCCACGTTACCTAGAGGGTGAGTAGGGGTTATCTTGGCGTGTAACTCCCTTGCCCTGACTTGGGGGTGGTGGTCTCTGACTGACTTTGGCGAAAGCCCTGGCCAGCCGGGGATCCCATTTCCAACAGTTACTTTCACTGCTTGGTTTCTCACGAACCCTCAGAAGCCTTGGTTCGTCTCCCTTGCTTTTCTCCTTTTTTTGCTCCATCAGCCTGTATTTCAGCTTGATCACTAAATCTATGAATTCCCCTATCTCTTCACGGGTTCTACCATTTGGGTATTCAGGTTGTTTAGATCTTCTCACAACCCACAGTAAAATATGGATATCTTCTTCGATTCCGGCCACCTAGCCTATTACCAAACAATTGAACAAGGTGATATAATGGAGAAGGTCCGAGTTCCCTTGTTTTAAGCTGAGGAGTTCATTGTCTGCAGCTTGCACAAAGGTATGACAGGCAAACATTAGTCGCATGGTGTCTTTAAAGGCCACAAAGTCATATAATATGGGATTGTCGTACTCCACTAGGGGTATGGACTACTGGGCAGCATCTCCTCCCAAGCATGACAGGATAAAGGCCATTTTAGAGGCATCATCTTGCAAGGCTACTGTTTTGGCCATGAAATGTAGGTGGCAATGGTTAAGAAGGATAGAAAACTTGGAGCTATCACCATAGAACCTTTCTGGGATGACTAAGGGAATAGGATGAGGTGTAATAACTTGTATCTTGTTAGGGACGTTATATGTTTCTGAACCAGCCCCATTTCACAGGGAGGAGGCTCCATTAGGATTAAACACTGGTGCTTTTAGAATGGTTTTCTTTTTGGGTGTGGTTGATGGTTCTGGGGCCCAAGCGCCCATTGACCTAGCTGCCACCTGGGTCTGTAAAATGTGTAGGTTGTGCCTCAGGCTTTGCTTTTCTGGATGTGTACGACAAGCGTTCCAGCACAGTGGTTTAATGGAATGCATCAAAAAGCGCTCCTGGACTACCCAGTAATAATGATTCCTGTAGCCATGTTCCACACGGTACAGGACACAACACAGCGCTCCTGCACTATCCACTAATTGTGATTTCTGTAACCGCATTCCTTGTGGTACAGGACACGGCACAGCGTTCCTGCACTACCCAGCACTTATCTTTCCGGTAATCGTGTTTAGGTGGTAAAGGATATGTCTCAGCGCTTCTGCGCTACCAAGAACCAAAGGTTCCTGCACGTGCTCTCCTCACGGTCTAGGAATGGACATACCTTCGGCGCTCCAGCACTCTGGTGATAAAGGTGATTGAGGCCGGGAGTAGGCAGGTCTCACAGGTTGTGCTGATAGACTTCATGGTCAGGCTGTGGCCAAACGTGGCTCAGATTCGGAACTGGAGATGAAGCAGTGTCTGGTTCCACAAACCGGCTTTTAATACCCTGCGACCCAGAAGTAGAAACCTGACCTGCTTCATCCCAGCGTGACCTGGAAGTCTAAGGCTTACAATGCCGATCATAGCAGGATTGGCAGTGCTTTCTTCTCCATTTGTAGGGCAAGTGAATGGATTAAATAACATTCCACTCCCATACACATTCATGCTGGTGCTGGTCAGGGGGAGTGAGGGTGTGAGTGATGCCCTGGGGCCAGATTCATCACACATACTCCAAAGAGGTCCACCCGGTGATCCTAAGTTAGGATCTGGTGACCCCTGACCTCCTACAACCTTCAACTCTAAACCCGCAGCCTTTACTTGAACGGTCCCCCTGAACCTGACCGAAGGCGGATAGAAAACTGCTTCCTTAACTGAAGCAGTCCAGGAAGTCTGACCACATCTTTTAGACTGACGCCGACCGCAACCGATCACAGCCTTAGGAAACCAACACCTAAGACACCTCAGCCCTTGATGCTTTCCCTGACTAGGGTGACCCAACCAATGGTGTCGAAGTAGCCTCTCAGATTCCCAGTCACCTTCCCTGTTGTTGGTCACTTCCCCGAAGTTCTTTCAACCCAGTCTGCAACTGTCCGAAATCGACATTCTCCACTGAGAAGCCCAGGGACCACAACGTCTGCTTTATCTCCTGCACCAGGCTGCCTCAGTGCCACTGGCGGTGCAGGTCTTGTGACGGTCGTTGGCCACTGTACTGCCAACCGCAACCTTAGGAGCTTTGCTCCCACACCCAAATGGCCTGCTTGCCAGCAGACCAAAACCAAAGGCCCGCTGGCTAACGTTGAGCCCCGGCATTCTGCAACTAGGCTGTCCACTTGGACCTTGGGGAACCTTGGTTCTAACCCCAAAACCTCAAGCACTTAAGTCCAATACTTACTTTGGAGCTCAATAACCATTTTTCCTCCCACAGGGACTCATATCATGAGATTTTGGGTCTAGAAAGTGTTCTATGTAGAACTGCTAATGTATGGGAAAAAGTGAGCACTGTTGTAACGAAATTCGAAATTAATCAGAGTACTTACTGTATAATGCCAAGTATTCGGAAAAGTTATATCTACCTGTAAGTGTTATATTTACCAGAACAACTGCATTTCCTTGACAGCCATGCATTTGAAAGTATTTATTACTTACCTGTACTAAGTCCTGCTTGGTTCTATAAATAAACCATCAGGATACCTTTATTATATTCACCTAATTGGTCTGGATTCTGTCTTTGAGTGTTTAGCATCAGCCTTGATTGAGTGAATACAATACATGCTTAGCACACCCTCCTGATAAGCCTAACTGCTCAACCACACAACCACAAATAGAGCTGTTAGTGATTGTCTAATTTAGCCTCTGCCGTACCTCTGGGGATCCACTGGATTCTGTGCACACTATACCTTGCTTTTGTCTAGTTATGCAGAGCCAGCTTCATACACCTGGTTACTTACATTTAAACTTTATTATCCATAATCCTTCTTGTCCTCGCCCCAGTCACTACAAAAAGGGATTGAAACATTTCTTATTGTAATGACTAGGGCAAGGGATGTAAGGATATCAGTAGTACCTTATCGTGATCTCATGATATGGATACCAGGAATGTTGCAGCTCACACCTGGAGTGCTTTCGAAGAGGTCCACTCCGAAGTGGGTCCATATGGCTGAACAGCATGTTGCAGCTCAGGATGAGGTGTTTTGCCAGAGCTGTTTGTAGAATCTTTTTAATGGAATATCGTTCTCTTTAGAATAGATGCCCTGCACATTGCAGCTTTAGGTACGTTTACCTTTTGAGATGTTGGTAGAGAGCAACGTGCAAATCTCCTTTGAAGCTGCCCTACACTAGCATGGGTTAGGCCCTGGTACCTCTGACACACTCAGGAAAGTTTTGTTATATGTTTGATTATTTTCACTGTATGTAAAACGGAAATGCCATTTCGCAACTTCAAGGATCTATTGAACAATATCCCATACTGTGTTGCAATTTTGACATGTTTGTACATATTTAGTGTAATAATGTAAGTGCAAAGACAGAACTTGAGACTAAAAGGTATGTTACAGTGATTAATCAAACAGGATCAGTGGAGGGCCAGGTGGCTATCATCTCACAAGCATAACAATTAATCCATGAACATATGATACCAGCCTAAACATGAACAACTACGCTGAGACCATTTTCTGGGAATATGTCCTTGGTGTCATTTTCTGTATTGGACCTACTTCAAATTCTCCCATACTTGTGGGACAGAGTTAAGAAATAAAAGGAATTTCCCAATATCAAACCATTCAGGCCGACGGTGCAATATCCAGTAGTACTAGCTTCCAGTGCAGTGTTCTTATCATTCACTTATGAGTACCTTTTATCCTCATTCTAAATCCCCACAAAATTGGAAAAAATGGGAGCAGGGCAATGTGTTCAGAAAGTTTGTGCCCATGAACCCACAACATGACCACTTTGGGTACTGATAATTAAAAACCTTATTTCCTGAGTCCACAGTTTCCACTTGCCCTCTAGACCACAACTAGGGTGAGGCTGTTCTGACAAGGAGTGGCCCAAATAAACACCACTGTTTTTAGGCCATTGTTAATGTACTTTTTATCACCAGCATGTTTCAGTCAAGCTGTACAACCGGGGCTTGAAGTCAAGTATCCTACTTCCATAGGTAAAATCAAGCCACTGGACCACATTTAGCATTTTTGTGGGAGGTGTCTGCCAACCAGAGTAAATTACTCACATTTGGGCTCCTCCCAAGATGTTTATAGCCGTCACTGGCAGACTTGAGATGGTTCCTAAGAAGTCATAATATCTGCAGGAAAGGGAATAAAGGCAGAAGAAGATCGTGAGAATTGCAAAGGGTGTGCCCATTTTTGGGTCCCTGCTCACTGTGACACAGCACTCAAGCTATACCTCACTGATGATACTTCAGTATATCTCTGCCAGTCTGAAGTGAATGGGTTCCTTTTCAGTGTGGACCTAATCTGGCAGTTCAGGCTGAACTGTACCTGTCTGATCTGGACCAAGGCTGATTTCTCTTTGGCTGGTCACTGTCTAAAGTGGCACATTGAGTGAAAATCTATTGACTAGAGTGCAGTCATAGCTGTTGTCACTGGTTGATGTTTTTGCAAGCATTCCACCCATTAACTCAGTATTTGCACCAACATTTTCGAAACATATTATTAAAGGTATTCAGGGAAAATGTCTGTCACAGGGTAAACATATTCATTATCTGCTTAGCAATTCCTATCTCCTTATATAGTTCTTCATAATAATTTTTAAAGTCTTCCATAATATCCTTGTAGTCTTGTGATAACCTTATGACCTTATTTGGTTTATGATTTTCTATATTTTAATTGTGCCTATAAAGCAGCCTTTCGCTCTTTTCACTTCCGTCTGTATTTTTGTTTCAGATGCAAGGGTGGCTTCCCTGCAATGGTGGAGGAGCGTCGCCCCACTGCTTGGCTCAGAGCCAGCAAATGAAAAATAAAACGAAGTTGTAGCACCGTTTTATTCTTCATTGCCGGCTGTGAGCCAGTGCTGTAGGGAGGGGCGGGCGAGGCATAAGAGTAGGGAAGGAGTGTTATGTGGGCATATCAGGCCGACCAGAACACCCATGTGCACATAAGTTTCTCCAGCCCGAATGCTTTGAGCAGCAGGGCTGGAGAAACCCCACAGAATCCCTGACCGGAGCAGAGTGTCTTTCCAGCCTCCTCAGGCCAATGCGATGCGGGAGGCGAGGCAGCTGTCGGCTTCAGGTTTTTAAAAAAAAAATATTAATATTTTATTACCTACCCCCACTGCCTGATGCGACCCTTCCCATGGTTCCTCTACCGCCTATCACCCTTTGTTTGTGGCGGCTGTCAGTGTTCAGATGGATTAATACATTTCCTGCTCTCTCTAACACTCATCTTTAACTTATTTTGTGTCTATTATTTTGGAATTGTTTCTGTGTTTTATGTTTTGCGTGTTTGATATTGCTGCAGATCTTTATTATTGCTAGTTGTTTGCTCCTGTTTCTTAACTGGGCCGACGTTAATTGCCAGAAGGAACTTGAGTCCCCTGTGTCGCCTGGACCCTCATTATGAACATGGCATAGCATTAGCCCTGGTGAGGGATACTGCTTTACTATACCATTAGCATCTCTGAAAATATTGGTACTCCCAAATCTGTGGCTGGAAAGGAACAGGAGTTATGTGCAGACACAGGCTGTGTACCACCTGCTCCTTCCATCACCGGAGAGCATACAAAGCTAATCTCCACCATGCCCCAGCCTCTCCTCAATCCAGCCATGCTACTTCTCTAACTGACCATGCCCAAGACCAGTTGTGAAATATCCCTGCACCACTGGGTGGAAAGCAACTAGGTTCTGGCAAAAGCAAGGAAGTGAGACGATTTCACTCACACCGGCCCCAGAGAAAAGCAGAGGTCATATGTTTTTCTCCCCACAAATCAAACGTCATAAATTCCCACATGAATGCAGGTGTTGCATAGGAGTTAATGCTAAGCTGTTTCAATGGCAAAGCGAGCAAGCCTTGGGCTCAGGGTGTAAATGTAATTGTTATGCATCGAATGGAATAGAACAGCCAGCTCTTTGTCACCTATTGGCTAATATGAGCATCCAACAATTGGATGTCACCTTAATGCTAAAAAGTGCAAAGCGCTACTTGTGTTACTTTACAGGCTACTCTCCAGTGCAGAACAAAGTAAACAGTTTATTATGACTTTTTGCTGGTTTGCATTACTTTTTTCTGACTTTGTACCAGCGGAAAGTGTTTATACATCTGCCTCTTAGTGTAGAAAGAGAATACTCTTCTCAGTACTGACAAACCTACTTTGAACAGTTGTTTTCTGGGTAGTAAGGATATATACACACTCTTAAGGTGAAGTAGTAAATCCTATGGTCAGGAGTCAATTAATATATATGTCAAGGCATTTAACTAATAATTCTAATGGGTTGAGATGCAGGACAGGTGAATCTCAATAGATGGCAGCCTTTTGCCATTAAAGAGAAGCTTCACAGGACAACATTCAAAGTCAAAGTCATAAAGTTTTATTCACATTTTAGAATAATTACAGAAGAAAGAAACTAGCTAGTTAGTCAAATTCAAATCAGCATCTATAATGCACCACATAATACCAATTACAGAAAGATATCAACTTAAGATTTCTGCTAAGCAAGTAAATGTCCAGAACCAAAATATAGTTCAGCAAGCGTACTGGCATACATTTTCTCAGTTCTCAAGCCCAAGAAAGTCTGAGTATAAATCAAATGGACAGACTAGCACAGACTCTGCTAAGTTAGAAAGGCAAATTAAATCTACGTAAAAATCAGCAGACAGACCAACTTGGAATCTGTCTTCCTGAAAGTGAGCAAAAAGTCAGCACATCTGCGGGAAGGGCACATTTTATAGGTTTTAGACAGTAAAGATACACTCTTGATATGGGGAGATCAGCCGTCTTAGGGCTGTACTAATAAAATAATTGTCACACAGACCAAAAGTAAAACAAGAAAATGTCATAAATCAAATAGGAAACATTTAGGAACATTTACGTTCATGTATAATTATAGATATGACATTTTTACAATAACATGACTTTTACACAATAAAAGAAAGCAAGAGATACAACTGCTCAGAGGAGACCCAAACAAAGGACCTTGACTAAGTTGCAAATACAGGAAAATGTATCTTAGCTTCCTTCCCAAGAAACACAAATTGATACAATTCAGCTCAGCTAATAAATACCATAAAATTAATATATTTCATGTATTTTCTGAAAAGAAAAAGACAAAAGAAACATGCACATAGGAAACTCAATCATGCAATTTTAAATGCCACTGTTTCTCTGTTACTGCAAATCAAATGCCAAAGCAGGCTGACTTTGACCTAGTCATGTCAACTAAAGACTGGTTATGCTAATTTAAATACATTTAAGCAAGCATTATTTTCTATTTATTTAAAATCACTCTAACATTCATGAGGTAATGTAAATGATTGAGTTTTGTTGGATAGCCCACACACAAAATCAACCCCATTTAGGAAAATGAGGCTAATAGGTGCCTCTGTAGTTCTGGTTAGAGAAGCAGTTTAGGAGATGAACTGAGATCTTTGACAGCTGTGCAAACTTCTCACTCAGCGATGGGAGGTCTAGGCAGAATTGATAAATATTATGATGGAGACACCAGACCAAAACAACATTGTTAAACTTCTTTAATATGGATGCCAGCTGCAGCATCATCCTCCCCTCGCCAGTCAGCCGAAGCCAGAACCCTTAACTTACCAAGATTCTGCGAGAACTATTGAGTGTAAACATTCTACATGTTAAAGGCTAACACAATACAAGTAATAGCATTACAACACATTCAATCCCATTCAATACAATAGCAAATAAAATTAAAAACAAAACAGAATGAAGGAATGGATTGAAACCAAAGACATACGGTTAAATAACCTTGCAAAATACCCCCACTAAACAAGGGGGTAAAAACTTGATGTATAAAACTGAGTAAACAAATACAAAATGATTCACTTAGATTGCACATAATCCTGAAATAGTAGGAGATCTGCAGATCCTAGGAATACGTGCTTCTGTCACCCTTACAGGATGCAAATTACTGCTACATCAGTGCTTACTGACATCCCCACCACCACTCTCACACTGACCTCCTATTTCAACAGCTGTATCCCTGACCAACTTATCATCCATCAGCATAAAAATGTTTTGTCCACCTTGAGGGTTTTCCTCAACTTTGTTAACATTGCCTCCTCTTTGGTACAAGGGGTGCTCTGCGTTTATTTCACCTGTTACCATTTTCCAGCTCCACTTAACTGCCACACACTTCCCTTACCCTGAATGAACGCCAAAATTTGCCTAATCCGTTACTCACTCCACCATGCTTTGTTTTTACCCAATCGCCCGCTGTTATCACACTTTTGCCAGCTCTTACCATCCTTTGCCTTGTTTTTCCCCTTCACATTTTGAAATACCATGGCCTCTAAACCTCAACCAAGCCAGAGTCAATTTAGTACTCTGCTTTCTCCCACGTATTTTTTCAAATGGAGAAACCTTGGTCACACTGTGTTCTGTAGTGCAGTAGTCCCAAATCATGTCATTAACCATCAGCTTCACATAGCTTCCAATTTGATTAGCCATCAATATGGCACCCTTCACAAAGTGGTTGGCCCGTTCTACTATACCATCGGCTTGGGGGTTGTACAACACAGTGCTATGGTTTTTTATTCCACAGTTATCTAGAAACTCTTTCATTTCATGTGACATGAGCTGTGTCCCACTATCTGCAATCAAGATGAGTGGAAACCCTTCTTCCATGAACATCCCTTTCAAAGTTCTCAATGGTACTTCTCGTGGTCACTTAAATTTCCCAATCAACCACTTGGAATGTACGTCCACCAATACAAGTGCATTTCTCAAACTGTCCCTCATCTCATGCATGGGCCCAACCAATTGTGTTTTTGACCATTGTTTGTACAATTGTTTCAACAGCAGTTTAATTGTATGCCTGTTACCATAATGTTGTTTCCTCTACATATCAGTGTATAGATCCTGAAGAAGGGCATTTTTGCCCAAAATGCATTGGGCAAAGTCTAATGTTTGTTCAACACTACCAGTTATTATGATGTAATAATAACAAATTTTGTTTGAACATACTTAAACTTGTTAAAAATACAAATGACAAATAAACAATTTATCTGAAATTAACGCTTTGTGAAGAGTTCAAACTTAACAAAAAAGAAAGTATTGCACATAATTCTCCGAGTGCATGCTGGAGACACTCCTCTTTCTTTAAGGAGAGCGCTCTCACGATTCAATCAATCAATCAGGTGTTTCTTAAGCGTGACTACTCACTTGTAAGAGGCTCAAGGCGCTGGGGGGTGGGGGTGTTTGCAGGTTCCAATCCATCAAGGAGGGGGTCCATTGAAGAGACAGGTTTTGAGGTTCTTTGCGGAGATGGGGAGCGATGTTATCTGTCTGAGGTGGAGCGCAAGGAGAAGGAGCAGCCTCCCGATCTGGTCTTTCTGGTGCGGGGGACCACGACGTAGGAGAGCTGGGCTGATCCTAGGATCCTTTGGGGTGCGTGGAATTTGAGTCGGCTGTTCGGGTATGCTGGTCTGGTGTCGTGGAGGGCCTTCTGAGAGTGGGCTAGCATCTTGAAGGGGACTCTAGCTTCGATGGCGAGCCAGTGGAGTGTGCGCAGGTGCTGGGAGATGTGGCTGTGTCTTGGCAGGTTGAGGACCAGTCTTATGGCAGCATTTTGGATG
Source organism: Lissotriton helveticus (assembly GCF_964261635.1). Taxonomy (NCBI): domain Eukaryota; kingdom Metazoa; phylum Chordata; class Amphibia; order Caudata; family Salamandridae; genus Lissotriton; species Lissotriton helveticus. The sequence continues at coordinate 1,452,113,361 of NC_136065.1, forward strand.
TTCTGTAGCTTGCAGGTGAGATTTTTGTTTTATTCCCGCATAGAGTGCGTTGCCGTAGTCGAGCCTGCTGGAGACCAGGGCGTGAGTGACGGTCTTTGTGTGTTCAAGGGGATCCATTTGAAGGTCTTACGTAGGAGGTGGAAGGTGTGGAAGCAGGAGGATGAGACCAAGTTGATCTCGCAGTCCATTTTGAGCTCTGAGCCCAGGATGATTCCCAGGTTTCGTGCGTGGCCTGTGGGTGTGGGCGGGCTTCTGAGGGCGGGGGGCCACCAGGTATCATTCCAGGCGTCGGGGTTTGTGCCCATGATGAGTACTTCCGTTTTGTTGGTGTTTAGTTGTAGGCAGCTATTTTTCATTCATTTGGCAACAGCTTTTATGCCTTCTAGAAAATTGTGTCTGGCGGTGGTGGGTTCGTTGGATAGGGAGAGGATGAGTTGGGTGTCGTCTGCATATGACACAATGTTGAGTCCGTAGGTTCTCACGATGGGGAGAGTGAAGCCATGTAGATGTTGAAGAGCGTAGGGCTGAAGGAGGACCCCTGGGGTACTCCGCAGGTGGGAGCCGTAGGGTCCGAGAGGAAAGGGGGAGTCTGACCAGCTGCGTTCTGCCAGAGAGGAAGGAGCGGATCCAGTCGAGGGCCTTATCTTGGATCCCTGCGTCGTGGAGTCTACATATTAGGGTACTGAGAGAGACTGTGTTGAACGCTGTTGAGAGGTCGAGGACGATGAGGGCTGCTGTTTCTCCTTTGTCCAGTAAGGTACGGATGTCGTCTGTTGCGGCAAGGAGGGCGGTTTCTGTACTGTGTTTTTTTCTGAAGCCGGATTGGGAGGATTCGAGGATGTTGTGCTCTTCAATGAATAGGGTGAGTTAGCTGTTGATGGCCTTTCTCATTGACTTTTGCTGGGAACGGGAACAGGGAGATGGGCCTGTAGTTTTTGAGTTTGGTGGGGTCCGCCAAGGGTTTCTTCAGGAAGGGGTTGATCTCAGCGTGTTTCCAGTCGTCAGGGATCAGTTTATGGTGTGGTAGAGCATGGGTGCGATGGTGTCGGCGGCTCTGTTCAAAATGTGGAGGGGGCAGGGGTCCGTGCGGGCCCCGGAGTGGATTGACTTCATCGTCTTCAGTGTGTCTTCGGTGGTGAGGGCTGTCCAGGTGTCGATCACTGGCTTCAGGGTGTCTGGGGTGGTCGGTGAGGGTTAAGTGTGTTGGTTGTCTTTGTCAAAGTTGTCGTAGATGCTCTGGATTTTGTGGTGGAAAAAGGTGCTGAGTTTGTCGCAGAGATCTTGTGAGGGAGGAATGTCGGTGGACTCGCTGGTGAGTCGGGCAAACTCCTTGATGATGTTGAAGAGTTCTTTGCTGTTGTGTGCATGAGTGGAGATTCTGTCTTCAATCTCTTTTTTCCTCGTTTTTCTGATGAGTTGGTGGTGGGCGTTGGTGGCGGCTCTGAAGTTGTTGTGGGCTTCTGTGGTTTTGGTGTTCCTCCAGGCTTTTTCAAGGCAGCGTCAAGTGCGTCTGGACTCTCGAAGTTCGGTGGTGAACCATCTAGCTTTCTTGGCGTCAGTGTCAGAGATCCATCTGTGCAGGGTTTGGGCTGCAATGTTGGGGTCGTCGTTTTCCACTGTGGTTGGGGTGGAGTTGAGTGATTGAGGTTATCTGGTCATCGGTGATTCTGGTCCAGTTTCTTCATGGAAGCAGGTGCTGATGTCTATGGATGGTGGGTGTTCTGAAGGTCAAATGGACGCATCTATGGTCGGTCCATGGGAGTTCAGTGGTGTGGCTGAAGGTGATGGAGTTTCCTGTTGTGAATAGGGGGTCGAGGGTGGGTCCTGCTGAGTGCGTGGGTTCGGTCACGATCTGGCGGAGTCCAATATTGTGGAGGTTGTCCAGGAGGGATGTGGTGCTGGGGTCCAGTTGGTTGTTGAGGTGGAAGTTGAGGTTATCTGGTCATCGGTGATTCTGGTCCAGTTTCTTCATGGAAGCAGGTGCTGATGTCTATGGATGGTGGGTGTTCTGAAGGTCAAATGGACGCATCTATGGTCGGTCCATGGGAGTTCAGTGGTGTGGCTGAAGGTGATGGAGTTTCCTGTTGTGAATAGGGGGTCGAGGGTGGGTCCTGCTGAGTGCGTGGGTTCGGCCACGATCTGGCGGAGTCCAATATTGTGGAGGTTGTCCAGGAGGGATGTGGTGCTGGGGTCCAGTTGGTTGTTGAGGTGGAAGTTGAGGTCTCCCAGTAGGTTGTAGTTGGTGGATGCGATGGCATGCGGAGAGATGGTGTCCATGATGGAGATGTCTAAAAGTCCGAGGGGTCCAGGGGCCGGTAGATGAGGGTTCCTCGGAGGGTGGAGGTAGGGCTGGAAAGTATCTTGAAGGTGTTCCATCAGGTCTGTGGGCTCATCTGGGAGTGTGCTCAGGTGGAGGGTGGATTTTTGGACGATGGCCATTCCTCCTCCCGGGCAGGTGGAGTGGTCCTTCCTGGTGATCTTGTATCCTTGGGGAACGGCGATGGCGATGTTCGGTCCCTAGGTGGTGTTGGTCCAGGTTTCGGTAAAGCATGCTACATCCGGGGTGGTGCTGTCGAGGAGGTCCCAGATTTCAGTGACATGTTTGTAGAGGGATCGGACGTTGAGGAGGATGCATTGCAGGTGCTTCGGTTTGGTTGTGTTCTTGCGGTCGGGTTGTGTTCTTGCGGTCGGGTTGTGCTGGGTCCGTGGTCTTGGCCGTGCTGCAGGTGTGCCGGCAGGGGTGACAGCTGAAGAGTCCGTGGGTGTCGACTGGTGATGTTAGCTTGCAGTTATTGTTGCGGCCTGGGTTGAGAGCGTGGAGTGCCGCTGGGTCGTAGAGTTGGCGGTGCAGAGATCCAGGGTTTCTGGTGCTGGTCGTAGTCGGGTCGTGGATGGGCGCAGAGGGGCTTGCCTTTGGTGTGCCAGCGGCGTGGCCGCACAGCGGCTGCAATTAAGTAGGGGTCAGGGAGGGCTGGACAGCTGGGGGATGGGAGAGGGTAGGGGAGCTGGTTTGGGACGGTCACACTGGATGTGCTGGGGAGGGGGGGAACCACGGGGGCAGCAGCGGCGGGGAAAAAAGGGCTGAAAAAGGCAAAAGGAAAAAGGCAAAAAGAGAGAGAATAGTGAAAATAAGGCAGCAAAAGCGCAAGAAAGAGTGAAGGAAAGACACAGAAGGAGAGTGAAGGGGAGCTTTAAATGAGGGGAAAACGACAGAAAATGAAGGAAAGACCCAGAAGAAGAGTGAAGGGGGAGATAAAAGTGAGGGAAAAAAACGAGTGAAAAAGGAGAGAAAAAACGGACCGAGAGAATGGAGACAGAGGTCCACTGGACCACCAGGGATGAGGCGCAGGTGTAACCTGCTGGTGGAGGAGGGCCTCGAACACCAACACTCCATAGAGCAGGGGCTCTGGGGAAGGCCTCACTTAATGGTGGAGCTGCAAGGGAGGGAGAGCAATTTACCTGACAATGAGTCAGTGGCCTTGCACGCCTGTCCCTGTAGCAGCCGCCCTTAAGTAGGGGTCGGGGAGGGCTCGACAGCTGGGAGGCGGGAGTGGGGAGGGGAGCTTGATTGGGCTGGTCACACTGGTTGTGCTGGGGGGGAGGGGCCCCTGGGGCAGCAGCGGCCGGAAAAAACTGGCTGAAAAGGGCAAAAGGAAGAAGGCAAAAAGAGAGAGAAAGTGCAAATAAGACTGCAAAATTGCAAGAAAGAGTGGAGGAAAGACACAAAGGACACAGAAGGAGAGTAAAAGGGGAAGATTGAGATGAGGGTAAAAAACTAGTGAAAAACGGAGGAAAGACACAGAAGGGGAGTGAAGGGGGAGCTTGAAATGAGGGTAAAATGACAGAAAATGGAGGAAAGAAACAGAAGGAGAGTGAAGGTGGGAGATAGAAGCAAGGGAAAAAAACGAGTGAAAAAGGAGAGAAAAAGCATAGCAAGAGAATGGAAACAGAGGTCCACTGGACCACCAGGGATGAGGTGCGGGTGAAACCTGTGGGTGGAGGAGGGCCTCGAATGCGAACACTCGAGAGTGCAGGGGCTCGGGGAAAGGCCTCACTTAATGCTGGAGCCACGAGGGAGGGAGAGCAATTTCACTCACACAATGCTCTCAATCCAAACACACCATACTCCATGGTGTGCCAGGGTCTTAAATATGTCCCCTTTCAGACTGAAGGCCAACCTTAAGTCTTTTTCTCACTCTCCTTACATACTCCACACTTTGCCACCCAAAATGTAATCTGATCATCCATACACAGCTACCAAAAATTCTCCTGCACTCTTTTTTTTGTCATGGCTTGCCCCAAGTGACCCTCATGGGTCAAATTAATAATTCTTCCTTTCAGGCCATCAGGTGGCACAAACCTATCATTTCTCATGACTCCTTTGTCAGCAATTGTCAAATTATCTAAGATCTTCACAAATGGTCTTGTAGAAGGAGCTAGCATAATCTCTTTGTCCCCCATTCAACAACATTTGTTCAACCTCCTCTATTCTTCAGCTGTACATGTTCCTCCCACGTATTCTTCCAAATAGCACACCGATGCCACAGCTCCTTTCCGCTCATTTGTTCAATACTCCAGTCATCGACTTCTGTCCAATCCAACAAGTTTGAGAGGCAATTTGATTGTGCATTTTTCCAACCTGCTATGTGTCTAACCTTGTAACAATATTCTTGCAATCCAGACATTAGCCTCACTAACCTAGTGGACCCTTTGCCAGCTGCTCCCGGGCTCAACACCTTGGTGAGGGGTTTATGAGCTGCACTGATTTTCTTTTTTATTGGTTTTAGCCGCGCGGATGCAAAAATCCAAGACCCACAAGGAGGTTCTGAAATATTCTGCTGACCATGTTGTAGCCAAAGCCTCATGCTCTATCACAGAGAAATTACTTTTGCTCTCCCTCTAGGAGCACAAGGCAAAAGCCACAGTTTTTTCTTCGACTCCATGCTGCTGGGACAGTACAGCTCCCACTCTATAAGCACTAGCATTCATCGTTAATATAGGTCTGAGTTTGGTGTCAAAAGGTGCTAAAATCCCATTGAATGGGTGATTTGAAGTACCCCAACACATCTATTCTCTTCCCCGGCAACCTCTCAGATTTATGTCTTTATGTACCAGAAACATGTGGCCACTTCTTCCTTCACACTTTTTTGGGCACAATTGGGTACAATGAACCAGAGTCTACCATTAACTCCACATTCTTGCCCAAAATCACAATAGAAGCATTTGGTCTGACTCTTCTGTTGTTTCCCTCAGTTTCCGGAGGAACATTCAACACTAGGTCATCATTGATGTCCCCTCATTCCGTTCCTTCTGTAACTGCTATATGGGATTTGTTATTGACTTTCCACATGTGAGCATAATTGCCCTGGAGCCCACACTTTCTTCATTCCTTGTTATACTCAAAGTACCGCTTAGAGTCACTGGAATGTCTCCACTTCCATATCTCAAGTACACTTTTGGCTTAGATCCTTTCTGAGACTTGCTATTATACTTGTTAATTGCTCCCAAATTTCCTTCCTCTTTATTTCCCAATGCTGCAACTTCTCCTTCTGCGTCAGTTATGTCCTTTTTATTCATCTCCTCCATGCACTGTTCAGACTCTTCTACTATTTTCGCAATGCTAATTGCATCCTTGAGGCAATGGGTTCTTGGCAGCCCACAAGCGCTCTAGAGTTTTCTTGCTGTGGCACTGAACAATAAGTTGGTCTCTGTTAGTTCATCTGTCATTTGACCAAACTTACACTTGACTGGCAATTCACATAAACCAGACTCAAAGGCCTCTAAAGAGTCACCTGGTTTTTGTCCACCTTTAATCAAAGACAGGATTCAGTGATAACTACCTACCAGTCATCTGGCTAGGATGTAAGAGTATCTCTCTGCCGGTTATACTTCCGTCCTGGCTGTGGCATAAGTCACTCAGTGGTGAGAGTGCAATAGCCCTGAAGAAGTCGTGGGTTACACCCTGATGAAACACGTTTTGGCTGGGCACCTGAAACACAAATAAACCACACGGAAAGAAAATGTCAATCCAACTACTGTTATGGTCATGAGATACTTGCAGTATCAATACTGTTAATGAGGATTACGTGTGCACAGGCTACCTGTATAATTGTATCAAGGACTTTGGTCCATTTTGGGGGTTTTGGGTTGTCCTCTTACTTGTAGCACCGTTCACTGTTTGGTCTCGCTTTACACACACATTTACGACTGGAGGCGCCAACGTATACCGCATCACTTCAAACCTTCTTCTGGTAGGAATAATTACATTTCTTGTGCTTTGGGTGCCCTCTTTCTGGGCATTTCAAACTCAGTACAGTTCATCTAGAATTCCACAGGTGCCTCCTTTCCTAATATACAACCTGTTTTTCAACAGAAAACTACCTCGAAATAATGTCACCACATAAAGAAATTGACACACCAATTCGTTTCCATCACTTATTGAAGCAAAAGACACAGGACTGTGTCGGACCCAGCTGACTTCCTCCCCAACCACCCGCAAGAATCAAAGTATAGCTACTCTATTTTTTCTGTCATGCTGTGTTAGTTTCAGGTCACTTAAAGTTAAAATTCGAATTATGTAGTTTAGTGATTTATGAAGCAGCATTAGAGGTTGTATACAAACTTCAGGTCATAAGTTTAGATACTTATTTTTTAGCAATCTTTCCTTATTCCAAAGTGTGCTTGAAAGGGTTCTTGTATATCAACAAACACTAATTTGTAAGTGCTATTTTCATAGTTATTGATCTAATCCCTTATATTGACATGCATATCCCTTACGTACAGGGCTTGGGAAAATCATAAACCTGACTCCAAACAGTAGTTTATTTTAAACGCATGTGTGGATTTAAGAGATTGAGGGCCTCCGGTAACAGTTTCGCAGATAGAGCATTTCACCCGGAAAACTAAATTACCCTTTGAAATAGTATTGGAAAAATAATCTGCGATTGGAAGGAAACCTTAGAGTATCACGATCGCTTGCTCAGTTTGCTTGTTTTAAAATTCTGCACAATTGGTACTGGTCTCTTTTCAGACTGTACAAAGCTCGTCTGCTTCCTAATGCGGCATGCTGGCTATGCTCTAGTGCATCATTTGATTTGTACAACATCCTTTAGTCATGCCCTTCATTAGATTAATATTAGCGTTGTAAATGGGAAATGCTAAGCTCAAATAGTTTTATTACTTTTGAGGAGTCGGACAAAATTGCTCTGTTACATGTCTTTTTTTTGTTTTGGATAATGTGACTTCCCATTGGCATTGATGGATGTCAATGGCCCTAAACTCCACCCCATCCGTTCTTATGGTGGCAAAGATCTGTATTTTAAGGTATTGGTGTGCTGCACTGGTGCCCACGAATCAAGACTGCATAGCTGAGCTTTTTAGATTAGCTACTTATTTACAGGGGCAGAGATCAAGTACATGTTTTGATGAGGGTTGGGGTCCTTTTTTGAGGCTTTGTGATCATTGACTGTTTTCCTTTGGCATGTGGCCTCTACTTATTTCTTCCCCTTTAAGCTAGGATGGTGTTTGGAATACTTTCATTGTAGGATTAGTGTTTGAGATGATATGGTTGAGGCTTGTGGTGCTATATGTTCGTTTAAGAGGAGTACGTTTTATGAAGGGGTGCTTACCTGAGGTATTGCTTAAACTGTGTTGGTTAAATGCGTTGACTCTTCTGTTCCTTATTTATTTATTTATTTTCTTCTCTTTCTTTTATATCTCTCATTCCTTTCTTATGATCTTATTATTCATCATTGGGATCCTATTTATTTTAGTGTTTATGAGGTACATTGTGGGGTACTTTGTACGCTATTCAAATTGTTTTCGTGTATTATAAAAATCACAACACAGAAATGTTTTTTTAAAATATTTCAAAAAAGAAACTGCAAGACTGGCATGGCTCTCACACCAGGATCTTCAAACCTGGGTTTCTACTAAAACAAAATCAGCTATAAAACGTTTCTACTTTACAAATTGAACAAGGCCTTGAAAAACTATTGCCCACAGGTCTCATGGTCTGTGACTCTGTCAAATGGACCCCATCCCGCACATAAAACTGTTCCCCGCAGATGCAGCCATGAGGTATGCTCTGTAGATAAGGAGTTCGAAATAGCTTGTCTAGTTTATTGTTGACCCTCTTTACCGAGTGATTCAACGCACTTACTGATTCACCCCCCCTCCACTGCAGTCTCGGTATCAACTGTGACCACACAATAGTGCAATCAGGTAACAGTTTCGCCAGCCACCCTGCCGCTAATATGATTTCCTCCAACATGACCCTTCTGCCCAAGTCTACTAAATCATTCCCCCCCCAGGTGCAAGATAATCGCTGAGGGTGGTGAGGTGTGTCTCTCGAGTAGATCTGACATGTAGCGCCTAAGCTGACTGAGGCGAAGCCCCCCTCTGCCATGGAAGAAGACATTGAAACCCCCGCACTCCGCCCTCCGTCTACCCGTTCCTGCAAGGAAAATTGGTTTAGCACGTTTCACATAAGAATGGCCGACTACCCATATTACATAAGTCTTCCTTGTATCCTCCTGCCGTTGCCGTGATGTTGATGGATGGCTGTGATGGTCCTCAAGTAGTTTCCGTCCTGCGTCACAGGCCCGGGAAACTAGAAATAACAAGACAAACAGCATGTGTCAGAAAGGCGGCGACTGACCCTTACAACATGTGCAACCGCACATAACGCTTATAGGCATTGGAAGACCACCTCCCAATCCTCTTCACACTATTGACATTCAACCCCCTTGCAGTGGCTTCAGTGGCTGCCCCTATCCGGAAAGAATGTGTCCCAAATTCTTTGGGGTTTAGACCTGCTTTGGCAATACTCATGGCTAAGACTCTCTGGAACTGAAACCTGGTCAGAGGGGTACCATCATTATGCATTAGCAGTGGTCCACTTGGCTCACATGTCCGTTGCTTCCACATGTGACACCGGGCAGCACGGGTTATTCGGTGCCCGGTGTAGTACCAAACTTTGACCCTTAGCCTCCTGATCAGTCTTGGATTTCCGAATGGTAACCCGCATTGTGTCGTCCCGTATACTGACATCACGCAGCTGAAGGCCACCCTCCCTATCTAGTTTGTTGACTGCCACCAGTTCGCCTACCCGAAAGGCCCCGTAGAATGCCAGGGCAAAAGCGGCGTTGAATAATACCACTTCAACAGAAGAGCTGCACGTGTCTGGCAGGGCGAGGAGCACTGCTGCCAGACGTTCTAAACCTATCGGCCTTCTGCCATCGGCGGTGGGTGCCTGCAAGCGCCGCCGTCCTTTCAACGCTTTTTGTACTAAGAAACTGTTAGTCGGGTCCCTGGCTCCCTTTGCGCGTGCGAAAAAGGAAACGGCTGTCTTGTGTCTGCTAGCTGTCGCCGCTGTGCGCCCTTCCTTGTGCAATGTGTTCATGTACCCATTAAAACTAGCCTCCTGATCCCACTTGGTCTCCCAATCATGTCCCAGAAAGTTACAGTAAGGCCTGAACGCCCCTTCATAAGCTGTCCTTGTCCTGGGAGCTAGGCTGGCTGCCACGAGGTCGTGTAGTTGGGGGCACCAATCTGCCAGAGAGTCGATGGGAAGTGAGCTGGGGATGCCTCTGCAGCCGGTAGGTGTTCCCTGAATACCTGCATCTTAAAGCGAGAAAGGGCGTCAGCTGCGTTATTCACGACCCCTGGGACATGTTTGGCCCTGAAACGTATATTCAATCTCATGCAACTCAGCACAATCTCCTTCAACAGGCGCAGTATGAATTGACACCGCGCTGCCTGTTGATTGATGCATTCCACCACGGTCATGTTATCAGACCAGAAAATCACAGAGCGATTGGACAATTGCTCGGGCCAGACCCTCAATGCCACCCAGATTGGGAAGAGCTCCAGAAACCCGATGTTTGCAGTCAGCCCACTCTCTTCCCACCAGCCGGGCCATCTTTGTGCCACCCACTTCTTGCCAAGTATGGCCCCGAACCCCACACTGCCTGCAGCGTCAGTCCATAGTCCTAACTCTGCTGAGGACAGCGTGGGGGCACCCCACAGCACTCTGCCATTGAACTCCTCCAGAAATGCAATCCATATTCGCATGTCCTGGCGAACCTTGACTGACAGCCGTGTGCGATGATGCTTTTCCCGCAAGCCCTTCATGGCTTGCGCAATTGAGCGGGAAAATGGGCGTGCCATGGGAATAACTCTCAAGGCAAAGTTTAGCTGGCCAACTGTCTGCTGCAACAGCTGTAAGGTGACTTTCTCTGTCCTCAAACATAGCTCAAGAGTTAACCTGAACTTCTCGATTTTTTCTGTGCGTAACCTGAAACAGCCTTCCACGGAATCCAATTCAATTCACAAGAATTCGAGACATGTCAATGGCCCAACCGTTTTCCCCTGCGCGAGCGGGACCCCAAAAGTACGCATGAGCACGCAAAATTCCTGCAATGCCCACGCGCACTCCTGTGAGTCCGCCGGGCCCAGGAAAAGAAAATAGTCTAAGTAATGCATGACATACTGGTGGCCCGTAGCCTGTCTCAGAACCCACTCAAGGAAAGAGCTGAATGTTTCAAAGTAAGCCCATGAAATAGAGCAAGCCATGGGCATGCACATATCCATGTAGTATTTGCCTTCGAAGGAAAAACCCAGCAAGTGTTGGTCCGTCGGATGCACCGGCAGTAGTCTAAAAGCTGACTCAATATCGGATTTTGCCATCAGTGCCCCAGGACCCAAAACTGTCAACATTTCGACAGCCTAGTCAAAAGATGCATATTTCCCACTACAAATAGACTCATCAATTGCATCATTCAAAGACAAGCCCTTCGGTGCAGACAAATTGTGTATGAGCCTATACTCGCCCTTTTCCTTCTTTGGGACCACTCCTAAAGGCGAGCAGACAAAATTCTGTACAGGGATGTCAGGGAAAGGTCCTGCCACCCTACCTAGGCACAGCTCCTTCTCTATTTTGTTCGCTACTACCCTGGGATTGTTCTGAACTGACAACTGGTTCCTACACTGTGGTGTCCCAGTATAACCCCCAGCTGGAATCCGGAAACCATGTGTGAAACCCTCTTGAAGCATCCTTGCGGAAGTGTGGTTAGGGTACCTATTGAGCCAAGGGATCATAGCCGCCACTAAAATAGGTGTGCGCGCCCTAAGGGGGTGTCCCCTGCTATTCTGGTTTCCTCCTCCCTCTGTTGCCTGACGCATTGCCCTTTGACCGGCATGTCGCCTCCGGGTGGGACGGGTGGCCGCATATATTACACGCGTGCCTGAATTTGCAAGTGCCTGGTGACCTGTTCATCTATTGAAATCCAAGCAGACTCCTTTCTCACCTGTACTACCTCTGGCCTTATTGGCCGTTTCCCCGCCTTGAGCTGGCCGAAAGGGCTGCTGAAAGGACTGCTGAGGCTTGGGGGAATATCCTTTGTTCCAGGTGGCGCTAGTACTTGCGGCTTGCCCCTTCTCAAACTGGGAATGCCATGAAATAGAATCAACTTTGTCCCAGGCTAATGATCTGTTAAACTCCCTCGATTTCCTGAAAGCTATGTCATATTCCTTCCAAGAGTCCCCCCCATGAATCTCATTATACATTGTAATCCTGCTCTGATGACAGGCCATCACAGCTTGCATACCGGGGAAGCGCTCACCAATCACTGCACTATAAACAGAAAAGGCCCTGATCCAGTTGATGAGCGTCTCCTCCACCCTAAATTTGTACAACTGAGATCGCCATTCACTAGGCAACATCATATCCTTCTGTGATTTAGCATATTCCCTCTCCCTGTTGTCAATCAGCAATGAGAAAATATTAACATATTTTTCTGCCCAAATTAACACCTTCACACTTATGGATACATGCTGTGCTAAACTCTCCCCCCTGGAGGGAATCGCGCCCTCGCCCAGTACCGGCAGGGCAACCTCCTTACCACTTTCGGTGGGTTGTGTTGAGTCCATGGTCTTGACTGCGCCCCCATTGCTTGCTGTACCTGTTTGGGGAGAAATTGGTGCACTCGGTGTGCTACTTCCGCCCCTAGCCAACAAGATTTGAGCAACCATTTTTTGGGCCTCTGCCGAGGGGTCTGCTGCCGGAGGTAACATCCCCCCGATCCCCAACCACGGAAGCACTGCCGCTATCTGTGCCACTAGTTCTGGTGGCATCTCCCCCCCTTGACCCGGAGTAGTTGGAATGACCGGCGGGACAATAGCCGGCACGGGGCCAATCGCAGGCGCGACTGGCGGCGGGATACCAACGGGGACCGGGTTAATGGGTGGTATCACCGGCACTACTGGCGCGCTTACTAAAGGTTGCGGGGCGGGAGCCGGGACGCTCGCTGGCGGTTGGGGGGCAGGAGTTGGTGAGCTAGGTGTAACAAGCGGTACATTAGGTGTTGGGCTCGGGGACCCCCCGCCCTCACTGGACCTGGGGGGGCGACCACCAACTTTCCTAGTTCTGGCACGTTTGGGTGGTGTTTCAAAATCCCCCCCTTGGTTTGGGTGGCACTATGGGCCTTCCCGTCGGGCCTGCCTGGGCATCCATCCTCGCCCCCAATTCAGCCACAGTCTTACCCAATTTTTCCACCTTCCCAATCGCTTGTCCATTGCGGACATTCTACGCATCATAGTTTGAAACATCAACTCCACGTTCGAACCCCCTACTCCACGTCTGGCAGACATAATGTTCTTACACCTACACTGCACAATGCGTTATGAATTGCCACAATGTGCCATGTACCTGTCCCGTCGGAGGCTCACAGGCTGGCCGTAGGCACCACGCAACTGTGACCGCACACCCCAGCTAGCCTGGAGTGTTTGGGCGAGCGAACTCTAGCCCGGCGGCCCGCCAGCAGCAGTGAAATGCAGGCCTGCCTGTGTCCTCGGATTCCGCACCACCGTGAGCTCCTCGGCTATTCGGTCAGCAGCAGCCGTTGACTGTAATCCTACGATGAAAGAAAATGTTACCACCAGCTATTGTCTTCAGGACGCAGGATTCTCTTAGGCTTCGCAAACACTCCCCCTCCTTCTGCTCAGTTGGCTAGTATATACACACAAATAGCCCCAATGTAAATGTACGTCACAAATTTCGTTTACCCCAGCTTTTATACCACAGCCAATGCCCCTTGCAGCTGAGAAGCTTACTGCCTCTAAATCACCCCAGCATCCACAGGTAATTTGCAGTAATTATGTTGCCCCCTTTAATGCTATGACCATAGGCAATCAAATAGCAGGCTCTGTACTGAAAATAAAACGGCTGTAGTGCCTATACCACTATGTCCAGCCTAGTGCCAGCCCTTGAGTGCTTCCTTTAATCCTCTCAAACAATTTAGGGCAGGTTTTGTTACTAAAAAACGGGTCAGCGCTCGATTTTACATGTAAAATCCCCTCTGGTCTCCCATCCGCTCAGTGCCCTGGCTGACCCTGCTTCGCTTTTGACTAAAGCATGCCCGTACACTAATGAAGCCTACGCTTCGTGCGGCCGGTTTCAGCACTGCTGCCGCGCCCCCGCCCGCCCCGCACAATACCTCGTGTCCTGCTGGCGTCCACCTATTTAGCCCTGCGAATCCCTTCGTTCGTGCAGGGTCCCTGGCGCCTCCGCTCCACACCCTCCCGATGCGTGTATTTCAATCTGCATCTCGCACAAAACGCCGAACCGCCCCTGCTCGCGCCTCCGCTCCACAGCCTCACGATGCACGTCGCGAAACGTCGAAAAACAGCTCCTGCTCCACGTCAATAACCTGCGCAAAACTGCATCCGGGTCAAATGGTGGGACGCGCGACCAACCAGGACGGGTGGAGGGGGCGGGCCCAGCCATGTGTGCGTGGGGGCAGAGCGGCACCCCTTTCCTTTCTGGCATGTACGACCCCTCACAACAATAACTTGTTCTCTTAACTAACCACAGATAAAGGAGGCATTTCGCTCTTGCCAGCTGCTGAATGAAAAAAAACGTGACATATATTGGCAAACTGCTTTTGTTGAGAAAACAGAGGACTAGAAACATTTCGTGCTGAACTGCTATCTGTACAATCATATCAGGTCAAGTGCAATCAATAGCATCTTGCTCAGAGAAAAGCTCAAGTTACCAGATAACAGGAAGCACGTTTTCAACGATAAACATGGCTTTCACGCCACACACGTCTTATTCCTGACTAGTACACTAGAATTATTACTCACGAAGTGCTTTGAAGAGAAGACACATCTGTCCTTGGCCAGTGTCTTGTGCTTTAAATTTGGTTAGGCATAACTGAGCCTTTCATCTTTCTGAGGATATAATACTTTTCACATTTAATTTAGGTAATAATGCTGTATGTTAGTTGCAGTGCTTAGGAGAGGCCAAACTTCATTAGTAGGCATTCTACTTGTTGTTCAATTACTGCACGAGGGTTTAGTATGGATCTGTGGATCTCAGTGACGGCTATTGCCTATTATCGATATGGTTATAGATGAAGGTGCTGAGTACATTTATTACCTGAACTTTGTTTCACAGGCTGTGTACACATCCACAGACCTTAGATCCACTGCCCACAACCTGTCTCTGAAGAGGGAAAACAGGGTATGTGCACAGGAGACAGGAATAAACTGCACATATCAGAAGAATGCCTGCATTCAAAATTCCAATTCACACATGCTCACAGGGTGGAATTTTTTGCGTGTCACGTGCGCATGTATACAACATTCTCCACCTTCTGAAATGCCCACAAGAGGTAAACTAAAGATTTCTCTCGAAGGAGACACGCACCAGGGTAATATGCACTGGGCTTGTTAGGATAACAGATACTTAGAGTGTGAAATGTAATGCACCTTAGTGAATTAAATGCACACAGGATGACATATATCGCAGGTCTATGCATACTAACTCACTGCTGCAGTGCGTGTTGATGTGTGTGAATATTTGGGAAACAAAAACTGAGAAACCATTTCGGAAGAGACCAAATCATGGAAAACCAATTTTAAGGAAAGAATGTTATAAGGAAATACAAAAATATAAAACATTAAGGGAACATTTGAAAGGAAAGATAATTTGAAGTAAAAAAATATCCGATTTTAGTACTATAGTCAAGTTTCTGGGTTCAGAAAATGGGTAATGTTTAGGGTAATAAGGAGGTTTTTAGGGGTCAGGAATAATTGGAGTTTGGGCATAGAAAAAGGTTTTTAGAGTACAGAGATGGGTGGAGTGTAGGGGTTGCGAGGTGTTTTTAGGATTCACAGATGAGTGGTGTTTAGGTGTGTGAGGTATTGTTAGGTTTCAGGGATGGGTGGAGTTTAGATGTAGAAAGTGTTTTTTTGGGTTCAAGGATGCATAGTTTAGGGTGATGATGAGTTCTTATAGGTCATAGCAATGATTAAGGCCAAAGAGGGTTTTTTAGGGTTCAAAGATGGGTGGTGTGCTGCTGTGAGTAGGAAGAACCTAACGGGTGCCAGTATGGAGGTTGGGAGACTAAAATCTTGATTGGGCATTATCGTCATCTAGATACAAGAGTACACAGGCTTGAACAGCAGTTCTGAAGTCACTTTCTCAAAGAAACAGTTTGACTTTCCCTAGAAGAGAGAGCTGGCATGAGGCATCTTCGTTTTTTAGGTCTCGCCTAGCGTTGCAGAGCGCATGCGCTGCACGCTCTGGGGAGAGATAGTGTGCCCGATTCACAGAACTAACTTAAGACAAACTCCTAAACTTACTACTTTTGGTATTTACAGAAGGCATTTAGTAGTAGTAAAGTTAGAATTTTGTCTTAAGGCTGTCTTAAGTCTGTCTTAAGTCTGTCTTAAGTCTGTCTTAATTCAAACTTAAGACAAAATCCTAACTTTACTACTACTAAATGCCTTCTGTGAATACCAAAAAGAGTAGGACAGACTTAAGACAGGCTTAAGACAGACTTTAACCATTACAAGAATGGGGTAACCCTTAAGGTATGGACCTGGGTAACTAGAGATATGAACAAACAATGGTCCGGAACCTATAGATTAAGGTACGCAGATCTAATCAGAGAATTGAGATATTATTCACAAGACAGTAGCACCTTTGATAAGTCTGCTGACTGCACAGTAAAGACTAAATCTTTGGGAAAAAGAACCTAACACCACAGTTTTGAAAAAATATATATATTCTTATTTAATTTTTATATATTCAAATTTTGGCATATTTTTGTCAATAAAAACAAACAGGTTGCCCCAAGATAGGAGAGTGCAAGGAAAGAATGTGATTCAAGGGGGTGAACGAATGAAAATAGAAAGGAAATTTACATAGTAGTGAAAAAGAAAAATTCAATACAATTTAAACAGTCAATCCTGCATATACATAATTCAAAAACAATTGCAGTGATGAACCTAGCCAGCCAATATAAATTCATTTAAATCATAGTTGACAACATTGCGGTATTCATGTTTCAATGTCCATAATTTTGCACAGCCTACAATGTTAAAGAAACACTGGTCTAGGGTATATGTAGTAAAATGTCGACGTTTCGACTCGACTTTTTCCCAACCGGTGATTTAGACCTGGGGATGGCGAGTCTTCATCAGGACAAAAAGCAAAAAGCGAGGCAACCAGGGATTATTAAATAACCCTGAAACAGAAAAGAATTGCGAGTTATTGACTGTGGTGTAAAGGTGCAGCCTATCCCAAGGGGATATGGCAATTCCTCTTACCCTTGGTCGTAGAAGAAACGTTGATATTGATGATCCCTGCGTCTCAGACAGAGTTCCTGGAGAGACAACAAAGAGTCGGGGTAGAATCTAGAATATTCCAATACCCGTGGTGCCTAGTCCCACCCATCAAGGTTATTATTTATTAGTTTACCTTGGAACGGTGTCTGGGTCCATATGATGCAGTCGTTATTTCTTATATGGACATGATAGGTGATGCCTAGGATTAATTTAAAACAACATCAGTCTATCCAATCTACACTGTCTCAAGCTAAATGTGAAAACACAGGCATCTGTTTACCTTGCAAATATATCAGGGTCCATGCAATGTAGTCGTGGTTTTCTTGTATGGACCTGTAGTCGGTATCTATAATTAAATTACAACAGCATCAGTGTGCACCGTTTTATATTGGCTCACAATTACCGATTTTAAGCCCTATGCGGTGTTGTTCAATTACCTTAATAATGTTAATACACAACCTCCACGACGAGTAAATAGGGCCAGTCGTTCCAATGAATGAGGGCGCACTGTAAAGATGACAAAACATCATGGTAGAATCTGTCCTTAGTTGTTTAAGGAAATAATGAGGTTTGATTTTACGTAAACCCGAAAGGCTTACCTGATTTCCGAAAGAGTAGTTTTTAAGACGTTAAAGAAGCTAATCCACTTCCATCCAAACGTTAACTATATTAATAGAGACATAAATTAAGAATACCAGGCTTACTAAGGTTGATAGACTGGATGTCAAAACACATCCTGTTTTAATCGTTATGCACGTAAAATTGAACGAGTGCATACCTGCTGTGTACCGGCTTCAGCGTTTCCATCCGTGCCTCTCAGTGCTTCCGGATGTCTCTAAACTGTGGAGGTCACTTCCACTCGATTCAGAAACGCTGTGTTGGGAGACACAATATCTGAGGGACATATTTGGAAACCGAGTCATATAACGCAATAGCCTGGTCGTATTTAAAAATGAGTCGTATCACGCAATTGCATGGTAAAACGGGATTATTTAAAAAGGATCGTTCTTTCCATACCCGTCTTTGCGTCCCAGGAGCCCTCTATCGCCGAGCCTCACGGTGCTTCGGGATACCAGCATTGAATCCAGCAGTGTTTCCGCATTGGAAATTACCCAGACTCCATAGCGTGGTCCGTATAGAAAGAGGACTGTTTTAAGTAGCGTGTGAAAATTCGGAGGGTCATAGATCATGACATTTTTATGAAATTATTTCCAATCAGAGACTTATGGTCAAAGGAAATAAAAGTCTCGTATGCTTCGCAAATAAAGAACAATGTTTTGAATTTACTGAGTTTGAAACCAAAAACGCCCACTATTGGGACTAGGAAACCGAGTGGGTAGAGGTAAAAGAGGGACAAAAAACGCTGGTATGTCGTGTCTATGGTGCCTGCAATGTACAGTGAAGGTATGTTTAACATGCAGAAATGTAATCCCCAGTACATACATGGCAAAACATAATACATAATTGACCATACCTAATAGCAGTTCTCATTACATCATATTTAGTATGTCCCATAATTGTGAATATAGATGACTGGATACAGTTATAGATTCACATTTCCAATAAAGACACTTGTTTATTCAATTCCTCCAATTCATTCAGACCCTTACTGACAGTATTAAGAGTGTGTATCCACTTACACTCTCTTCTGTTCAGAATATTGTGTAGGTCACCACCTCTGGGGTTGGCCGTTATCTTTTCTATGACCCACCATCGAAGACTACCCTCATGATGTTCAAATCTATGAAAGTGATCCACCAATGGTGCGCCCAGAGTCTTACATCTTATGCGGCTCATATGTTGTAGGATCCGACATTTGATTTTTTGTGTGGTCTGCCCCACATACATAAAGCCACAAGGGCACACAACCGCATATACCACCCAAGATGTATTACAATTGGTATGTTGGGTGAGTTTGTATGTTCGCTCATTGTGCTCAAATTTATCACATTCTCGTGTAAGAGGGCAGGCTTTACAATTCCCACATTTTTTGTGGCCCTCTACCGGTG
Organism: Lissotriton helveticus; assembly: GCF_964261635.1. Lineage (NCBI taxonomy): Eukaryota > Metazoa > Chordata > Amphibia > Caudata > Salamandridae > Lissotriton > Lissotriton helveticus. Next base: position 1,452,132,005 of record NC_136065.1, read on the forward strand.
GAGCTCCCCAAATTGTAGGTTGAACTGAGAGTGATCTGTATGGTAGAAGGGCTTTTACCAAGTGGTCACGGATATTTCTACCCTTGCGAAATGCATGTAATGGTGGCGGTGTCCCACCCAGTTCGCTGCTGATCAAATGCCAATGGCGATTTATACATTTTTTTATGTTGTTGCTCTTTGTGTTGAATGTTGTAACACATACAAGCCTATCTTCTTTGGGTTTATGGATAGTGCCAAGTAGATGCTCCCGATGGTTATGCCAGGCCCTTTTTCTCGCTTTTTTGAGCAGCCTGATGGGGTAGCCTCGGTCACTCAATCTTAGCAGCAATGCTGCTGATTCCTCAAGGTAATCATCCTTCCTGCAACAATTCCGTCGCAACCTCAGGAATTGTCCAAAAGGCAAATTGTCCCTGAGGTTGCGCGGGTGGTGGCTCGAGTATCTGAGAAGAGTGTTGCGCTCACTACTCTTTCTATAAAGTGTGGTATATAGTTTTCCCTCATCCGTTTTTATTGTTAAATCCAGAAAATTGATGGACATAGGATCACATTCCAAGGTAAATTGAATGTTGGGGGAGCAGGTGTTAATCCAACTATGAAAATCCCTAAGTTTTAAGTCATCGCCCCGCCAAATTAACAGAACGTCATCAATATACCTTACCCACAATGATATATTGTTAAGGTAAGGATTACATTGATTATGAACGAATCTGTTTTCGTACTCACTCATGTAAATGATGGCCAAATTCGGGGCAAAGCTTGCGCCCATAGCCACACCGCTTGTTTGGATAAAATATTCATTCTGGAAAACAAAAAAGTTTTTAGACATTGCAATTTCCAGTAATTTAACAATGAAGTCCGTTGGTACTCTATGTGGGGCTGGTCTCATATTGAGGGCACGTTCCATACATGATAACGCCTCATTTTGAGGGATATTAGTATACAACGATGCGATATCCATCGCAGCCAATATACACGTATTATGATCATAGGCGAGTCCCTCCACCATTTGGATGGTATGTGTGGTGTCTCGCACATATGTTGGAGTAGCTATGGCTATGGGCTTCAAAAAAACATCAATATACTTGCATAGCGGTTCCAAGAGGGACCCGCACCCTGATATTATAGGTCTTCCCGGGGGGTCATTTAGCCTCTTGTGTACCTTGGGGAGCGTGTATATGGTTGGCATTCTAGGACTCCTGTTATTTAAGAATTCATGCTCATGTTTATTAATGATGCCTTGTTCCAACGCTCCTTTTGTAAGTTTTTGGATCATGTCACTGATGGTCTTTGTTGGATCCTTCCTAAGGCGCACATAGTTGCCAGGTGTATCCAACTGTGTGTATATTTCAGATTTATAACTTTCCAGATTTTGTACAACAATAGCCCCGCCTTTATCGGCGGGCTTTATAACGATGTTATTATTGTCCTTAAGGGATTGTAGTGCAGATTTTTCGTCCTTACTTATGTTGTACGGGACATATTGTCTAGTACTTAGAATGGCATTAACGTCCCTTAGTACTACTTGTTCATAAGTTGTTATCTTGTTGTCAATCAGATGTGTAGGGGGGTTAAATTTCGATGGCGGTCTTAACCCACTACCTGAGAAAGTTGGATTAAAAGGAATTTTCTGGAAATAATGTCTGAGGCGGATTTTACGAAAGAATTGTTGTAGTTCTACTCTAAGGTTAAAGTCATTGGGCATGTTAGTCGGAACAAAAGACAATCCTTTAGCTAAAATTTGCTGTTCCATTGGGGAAAGTTGGTAATCCGAGATATTAATTATGGGGTTATCTGGTTCATTTCTCACCACTTGTACTGCTGTCTCCTCGTGTTGATTTCCCCGTGGGAGTTCTGTTGGAACTGGGTTTGCTTCTTCCCTCGCCCTGTTCCCCTGTTCCATGGACGGGATCTCGACCCCCTGGGTCTTCCCCAGGGGCGGCCTCTTGTAGATGAACCCCACCATTGGTCCTCCTCTAAAAAAGGCTGTTGGTCTTGATAGTTTTGATTGTGAGAAGAACTATTAGAGGCTGTGCCAGTGCTCGTACTGGGGCGTTCAGAATCACTGTCAGAGCCACTACCTAGTGATGACCCTGAGAAGTTATTATATCTCCTAAAGCCACCTCTGCCCCTACTGGTCCAACCTCCACGTGGGTCCTTCTCAAAATATCCCTCCTGGAGGTAGGGGTAAGTGGTTTTTTTATCGTATACTTTTATGTCCTTGGCAACCTTTTCTAACTTAACACCTTGAGTGTATATTTCGAAATCCTTGATTGTTTTTTCAAGCCTTTCTAAGGCTTCTTTAGCATTTACTAAAGCCTTATCGTCAATGATCTCTCTGCGAAGGTCTGCAATTTCCTTAGTGAGTCTCTCGACCTCCACCACAGCAGTTTCTATGCCCAACACCATCCAATGCCTGGAACACGTGTTGGACACAAAACTGAAGTTCTCCTTAAATTTGGGATTCTCAAGGAAAATTGCAGGCTCATTTTTTACCTGGAGACCAACAGGAATTACATTTGATCTTAAATATTTTGCCAAAGTGTGGCCATGCAATCTTGTTCTTATTAACTTATTTTCTAATCTCTCCAACTTCGAGATTTTTTCGTTAAGGGAAAGATCACCAGAGACCGAACTTCCAGCTATAAGAGTGCCCCCACCTTCTTCTTCCAATAGTTTGTCAATATAGTCTTCGCTATATGTGAGGGTTTCTTTTTCAGACATAGTCTGGTACAGATGTTATATATGAAGTCAGGTTTCCCTATAACTAGGTGTAACACATTTAACACAAAACTTGGGACAAAACTAATGTACATAGACAAAGACAACCCTCGCAGCCATGCTGCACAAAGGTAACCATTACAAGAATGGGGTAACCCTTAAGGTATGGACCTGGGTAACTAGAGATATGAACAAACAATGGTCCGGAACCTATAGATTAAGGTACGCAGATCTAATCAGAGAATTGAGATATTATTCACAAGACAGTAGCACCTTTGATAAGTCTGCTGACTGCACAGTAAAGACTAAATCTTTGGGAAAAAGAACCTAACACCACAGTTTTGAAAAAATATATATATTCTTATTTAATTTTTATATATTCAAATTTTGGCATATTTTTGTCAATAAAAACAAACAGGTTGCCCCAAGATAGGAGAGTGCAAGGAAAGAATGTGATTCAAGGGGGTGAACGAATGAAAATAGAAAGGAAATTTACATAGTAGTGAAAAAGAAAAATTCAATACAATTTAAACAGTCAATCCTGCATATACATAATTCAAAAACAATTGCAGTGATGAACCTAGCCAGCCAATATAAATTCATTTAAATCATAGTTGACAACATTGCGGTATTCATGTTTCAATGTCCATAATTTTGCACAGCCTACAATGTTAAAGAAACACTGGTCTAGGGTATATGTAGTAAAATGTCGACGTTTCGACTCGACTTTTTCCCAACCGGTGATTTAGACCTGGGGATGGCGAGTCTTCATCAGGACAAAAAGCAAAAAGCGAGGCAACCAGGGATTATTAAATAACCCTGAAACAGAAAAGAATTGCGAGTTATTGACTGTGGTGTAAAGGTGCAGCCTATCCCAAGGGGATATGGCAATTCCTCTTACCCTTGGTGGTAGAAGAAACGTTGATATTGATGATCCCTGCGTCTCAGACAGAGTTCCTGGAGAGACAACAAAGAGTCGGGGTAGAATCTAGAATATTCCAATACCCGTGGTGCCTAGTCCCACCCATCAAGGTTATTATTTATTAGTTTACCTTGGAACGGTGTCTGGGTCCATATGATGCAGTCGTTATTTCTTATATGGACATGATAGGTGATGCCTAGGATTAATTTAAAACAACATCAGTCTATCCAATCTACACTGTCTCAAGCTAAATGTGAAAACACAGGCATCTATTTACCTTGCAAATATATCAGGGTCCATGCAATGTAGTCGTGGTTTTCTTGTATGGACCTGTAGTCGGTATCTATAATTAAATTACAACAGCATCAGTGTGCACCGTTTTATATTGGCTCACAATTACCGATTTTAAGCCCTATGCGGTGTTGTTCAATTACATTAATAATGTTAATACACAACCTCCACGACGAGTAAATAGGGCCAGTCGTTCCAATGAATGAGGGCGCACTGTAAAGATGACAAAACATCATGGTAGAATCTGTCCTTAGTTGTTTAAGGAAATAATGAGGTTTGATTTTACGTAAACCCGAAAGGCTTACCTGATTTCCGAAAGAGTAGTTTTTAAGACGTTAAAGAAGCTAATCCACTTCCATCCAAACGTTAACTATATTAATAGAGACATAAATTAAGAATACCAGGCTTACTAAGGTTGATAGACTGGATGTCAAAACGCATCCTGTTTTAATCGTTATGCACGTAAAATTGAACGAGTGCATACCTGCTGTGTACCGGCTTCAGCGTTTCCATCCGTGCCTCTCAGTGCTTCCGGATGTCTCTAAACTGTGGAGGTCACTTCCACTCGATTCAGAAACGCTGTGTTGGGAGACACAATATCCGAGGGACATATTTGGAAACCGAGTCATATAACGCAATAGCCTGGTCGTATTTAAAAATGAGTCGTATCACGCAATTGCATGGTAAAACGGGATTATTTAAAAAGGATCGTTCTTTCCATACCCGTCTTTGCGTCCCAGGAGCCCTCTATCGCCGAGCCTCACGGTGCTTCGGGATACCAGCATTGAATCCAGCAGTGTTTCCGCATTGGAAATTACCCAGACTCCATAGCGTGGTCCGTATAGAAAGAGGACTGTTTTAAGTAGCGTGTGAAAATTCGGAGGGTCATAGATCATGACATTTTTATGAAATTATTTCCAATCAGAGACTTATGGTCAAAGGAAATAAAAGTCTCGTATGCTTCGCAAATAAAGAACAATGTTTTGAATTTACTGAGTTTGAAACCAAAAACGCCCACTATTGGGACTAGGAAACCGAGTGGGTAGAGGTAAAAGAGGGACAAAAAACGCTGGTATGTCGTGTCTATGGTGCCTGCAATGTACAGTGAAGGTATGTTTAACATGCAGAAATGTAATCCCCAGTACATACATGGCAAAACATAATACATAATTGACCATACCTAATAGCAGTTCTCATTACATCATATTTAGTATGTCCCATAATTGTGAATATAGATGACTGGATACAGTTATAGATTCACATTTCCAATAAAGACACTTGTTTATTCAATTCCTCCAATTCATTCAGACCCTTACTGACAGTATTAAGAGTGTGTATCCACTTACACTCTCTTCTGTTCAGAATATTGTGTAGGTCACCACCTCTGGGGTTGGCCGTTATCTTTTCTATGACCCACCATCGAAGACTACCCTCATGATGTTCAAATCTATGAAAGTGATCCACCAATGGTGCGCCCAGAGTCTTACATCTTATGCGGCTCATATGTTGTAGGATCCGACATTTGATTTTTTGTGTGGTCTGCCCCACATACATAAAGCCACAAGGGCACACAACCGCATATACCACCCAAGATGTATTACAATTGGTATGTTGGGTGAGTTTGTATGTTCGCTCATTGTGCTCAAATTTATCACATTCTCGTGTAAGAGGGCAGGCTTTACAATTCCCACATTTTTTGTGGCCCTCTACCGGTGGAGCTCCCCAAATTGTAGGTTGAACTGAGAGTGATCTGTATGGTAGAAGGGCTTTTACCAAGTGGTCACGGATATTTCTACCCTTGCGAAATGCATGTAATGGTGGCGGTGTCCCACCCAGTTCGCTGCTGATCAAATGCCAATGGCGATTTATACATTTTTTTATGTTGTTGCTCTTTGTGTTGAATGTTGTAACACATACAAGCCTATCTTCTTTGGGTTTATGGATAGTGCCAAGTAGATGCTCCCGATGGTTATGCCAGGCCCTTTTTCTCGCTTTTTTGAGCAGCCTGATGGGGTAGCCTCGGTCACTCAATCTTAGCAGCAATGCTGCTGATTCCTCAAGGTAATCATCCTTCCTGCAACAATTCCGTCGCAACCTCAGGAATTGTCCAAAAGGCAAATTGTCCCTGAGGTTGCGCGGGTGGTGGCTCGAGTATCTGAGAAGAGTGTTGCGCTCACTACTCTTTCTATAAAGTGTGGTATATAGTTTTCCCTCATCCGTTTTTATTGTTAAATCCAGAAAATTGATGGACATAGGATCACATTCCAAGGTAAATTGAATGTTGGGGGAGCAGGTGTTAATCCAACTATGAAAATCCCTAAGTTTTAAGTCATCGCCCCGCCAAATTAACAGAACGTCATCAATATACCTTACCCACAATGATATATTGTTAAGGTAAGGATTACATTGATTATGAACGAATCTGTTTTCGTACTCACTCATGTAAATGATGGCCAAATTCGGGGCAAAGCTTGCGCCCATAGCCACACCGCTTGTTTGGATAAAATATTCATTCTGGAAAACAAAAAAGTTTTTAGACATTGCAATTTCCAGTAATTTAACAATGAAGTCCGTTGGTACTCTATGTGGGGCTGGTCTCATATTGAGGGCACGTTCCATACATGATAACGCCTCATTTTGAGGGATATTAGTATACAACGATGCGATATCCATCGCAGCCAATATACACGTATTATGATCATAGGCGAGTCCCTCCACCATTTGGATGGTATGTGTGGTGTCTCGCACATATGTTGGAGTAGCTATGGCTATGGGCTTCAAAAAAACATCAATATACTTGCATAGCGGTTCCAAGAGGGACCCGCACCCTGATATTATAGGTCTTCCCGGGGGGTCATTTAGCCTCTTGTGTACCTTGGGGAGCGTGTATATGGTTGGCATTCTAGGACTCCTGTTATTTAAGAATTCATGCTCATGTTTATTAATGATGCCTTGTTCCAACGCTCCTTTTGTAAGTTTTTGGATCATGTCACTGATGGTCTTTGTTGGATCCTTCCTAAGGCGCACATAGTTGCCAGGTGTATCCAACTGTGTGTATATTTCAGATTTATAACTTTCCAGATTTTGTACAACAATAGCCCCGCCTTTATCGGCGGGCTTTATAACGATGTTATTATTGTCCTTAAGGGATTGTAGTGCAGATTTTTCGTCCTTACTTATGTTGTACGGGACATATTGTCTAGTACTTAGAATGGCATTAACGTCCCTTAGTACTACTTGTTCATAAGTTGTTATCTTGTTGTCAATCAGATGTGTAGGGGGGTTAAATTTCGATGGCGGTCTTAACCCACTACCTGAGAAAGTTGGATTAAAAGGAATTTTCTGGAAATAATGTCTGAGGCGGATTTTACGAAAGAATTGTTGTAGTTCTACTCTAAGGTTAAAGTCATTGGGCATGTTAGTCGGAACAAAAGACAATCCTTTAGCTAAAATTTGCTGTTCCATTGGGGAAAGTTGGTAATCCGAGATATTAATTATGGGGATATCTGGTTCATTTCTCACCACTTGTACTGCTGTCTCCTCGTGTTGATTTCCCCGTGGGAGTTCTGTTGGAACTGGGTTTGCTTCTTCCCTCGCCCTGTTCCCCTGTTCCATGGACGGGATCTCGACCCCCTGGGTCTTCCCCAGGGGCGGCCTCTTGTAGATGAACCCCACCATTGGTCCTCCTCTAAAAAAGGCTGTTGGTCTTGATAGTTTTGATTGTGAGAAGAACTATTAGAGGCTGTGCCAGTGCTCGTACTGGGGCGTTCAGAATCACTGTCAGAGCCACTACCTAGTGATGACCCTGAGAAGTTATTATATCTCCTAAAGCCACCTCTGCCCCTACTGGTCCAACCTCCACGTGGGTCCTTCTCAAAATATCCCTCCTGGAGGTAGGGGTAAGTGGTTTTTTTATCGTATACTTTTATGTCCTTGGCAACCTTTTCTAACTTAACACCTTGAGTGTATATTTCGAAATCCTTGATTGTTTTTTCAAGCCTTTCTAAGGCTTCTTTAGCATTTACTAAAGCCTTATCGTCAATGATCTCTCTGCGAAGGTCTGCAATTTCCTTAGTGAGTCTCTCGACCTCCACCACAGCAGTTTCTATGCCCAACACCATCCAATGCCTGGAACACGTGTTGGACACAAAACTGAAGTTCTCCTTAAATTTGGGATTCTCAAGGAAAATTGCAGGCTCATTTTTTACCTGGAGACCAACAGGAATTACATTTGATCTTAAATATTTTGCCAAAGTGTGGCCATGCAATCTTGTTCTTATTAACTTTTTTTCTAATCTCTCCAACTTCGAGATTTTTTCGTTAAGGGAAAGATCACCAGAGACCGAACTTCCAGCTATAAGAGTGCCCCCACCTTCTTCTTCCAATAGTTTGTCAATATAGTCTTCGCTATATGTGAGGGTTTCTTTTTCAGACATAGTCTGGTACAGATGTTATATATGAAGTCAGGTTTCCCTATAACTAGGTGTAACACATTTAACACAAAACTTGGGACAAAACTAATGTACATAGACAAAGACAACCCTCGCAGCCATGCTGCACAAAGGTAACCATTACAAGAATGGGGTAACCCTTAAGGTATGGACCTGGGTAACTAGAGATATGAACAAACAATGGTCCGGAACCTATAGATTAAGGTACGCAGATCTAATCAGAGAATTGAAATATTATTCACAAGACAGTAGCACCTTTGATAAGTCTGCTGACTGCACAGTAAAGACTAAATCTTTGGGAAAAAGAACCTAACACCACAGTTTTGAAAAAATATATATATTCTTATTTAATTTTTATATATTCAAATTTTGGCATATTTTTGTCAATAAAAACAAACAGGTTGTCCCAAGATAGGAGAGTGCAAGGAAAGAATGTGATTCAAGGGGGTGAACGAATGAAAATAGAAAGGAAATTTACATAGTAGTGAAAAAGAAAAATTCAATACAATTTAAACAGTCAATCCTGCATATACATAATTCAAAAACAATTGCAGTGATGAACCTAGCCAGCCAATATAAATTCATTTAAATCATAGTTGACAACATTGCGGTATTCATGTTTCAATGTCCATAATTTTGCACAGCCTACAATGTTAAAGAAACACTGGTCTAGGGTATATGTAGTAAAATGTCGACGTTTCGACTCGACTTTTTCCCAACCGGTGATTTAGACCTGGGGATGGCGAGTCTTCATCAGGACAAAAAGCAAAAAGCGAGGCAACCAGGGATTATTAAATAACCCTGAAACAGAAAAGAATTGCGAGTTATTGACTGTGGTGTAAAGGTGCAGCCTATCCCAAGGGGATATGGCAATTCCTCTTACCCTTGGTGGTAGAAGAAACGTTGATATTGATGATCCCTGCGTCTCAGACAGAGTTCCTGGAGAGACAACAAAGAGTCGGGGTAGAATCTAGAATATTCCAATACCCGTGGTGCCTAGTCCCACCCATCAAGGTTATTATTTATTAGTTTACCTTGGAACGGTGTCTGGGTCCATATGATGCAGTCGTTATTTCTTATATGGACATGATAGGTGATGCCTAGGATTAATTTAAAACAACATCAGTCTATCCAATCTACACTGTCTCAAGCTAAATGTGAAAACACAGGCATCTATTTACCTTGCAAATATATCAGGGTCCATGCAATGTAGTCGTGGTTTTCTTGTATGGACCTGTAGTCGGTATCTATAATTAAATTACAACAGCATCAGTGTGCACCGTTTTATATTGGCTCACAATTACCGATTTTAAGCCCTATGCGGTGTTGTTCAATTACCTTAATAATGTTAATACACAACCTCCACGACGAGTAAATAGGGCCAGTCGTTCCAATGAATGAGGGCGCACTGTAAAGATGACAAAACATCATGGTAGAATCTGTCCTTAGTTGTTTAAGGAAATAATGAGGTTTGATTTTACGTAAACCCGAAAGGCTTACCTGATTTCCGAAAGAGTCGTTTTTAAGACGTTAAAGAAGCTAATCCACTTCCATCCAAACGTTAACTATATTAATAGAGACATAAATTAAGAATACCAGGCTTACTAAGGTTGATAGACTGGATGTCAAAACACATCCTGTTTTAATCGTTATGCACGTAAAATTGAACGAGTGCATACCTGCTGTGTACCGGCTTCAGCGTTTCCATCCGTGCCTCTCAGTGCTTCCGGATGTCTCTAAACTGTGGAGGTCACTTCCACTCGATTCAGAAACGCTGTGTTGGGAGACACAATATCCGAGGGACATATTTGGAAACCGAGTCATATAACGCAATAGCCTGGTCGTATTTAAAAATGAGTCGTATCACGCAATTGCATGGTAAAACGGGATTATTTAAAAAGGATCGTTCTTTCCATACCCGTCTTTGCGTCCCAGGAGCCCTCTATCGCCGAGCCTCACGGTGCTTCGGGATACCAGCATTGAATCCAGCAGTGTTTCCGCATTGGAAATTACCCAGACTCCATAGCGTGGTCCGTATAGAAAGAGGACTGTTTTAAGTAGCGTGTGAAAATTCGGAGGGTCATAGATCATGACATTTTTATGAAATTATTTCCAATCAGAGACTTATGGTCAAAGGAAATAAAAGTCTCGTATGCTTCGCAAATAAAGAACAATGTTTTGAATTTACTGAGTTTGAAACCAAAAACGCCCACTATTGGGACTAGGAAACCGAGTGGGTAGAGGTAAAAGAGGGACAAAAAACGCTGGTATGTCGTGTCTATGGTGCCTGCAATGTACAGTGAAGGTATGTTTAACATGCAGAAATGTAATCCCCAGTACATACATGGCAAAACATAATACATAATTGACCATACCTAATAGCAGTTCTCATTACATCATATTTAGTATGTCCCATAATTGTGAATATAGATGACTGGATACAGTTATAGATTCACATTTCCAATAAAGACACTTGTTTATTCAATTCCTCCAATTCATTCAGACCCTTACTGACAGTATTAAGAGTGTGTATCCACTTACACTCTCTTCTGTTCAGAATATTGTGTAGGTCACCACCTCTGGGGTTGGCCGTTATCTTTTCTATGACCCACCATCGAAGACTACCCTCATGATGTTCAAATCTATGAAAGTGATCCACCAATGGTGCGCCCAGAGTCTTACATCTTATGCGGCTCATATGTTGTAGGATCCGACATTTGATTTTTTGTGTGGTCTGCCCCACATACATAAAGCCACAAGGGCACACAACCGCATATACCACCCAAGATGTATTACAATTGGTATGTTGGGTGAGTTTGTATGTTCGCTCATTGTGCTCAAATTTATCACATTCTCGTGTAAGAGGGCAGGCTTTACAATTCCCACATTTTTTGTGGCCCTCTACCGGTGGAGCTCCCCAAATTGTAGGTTGAACTGAGAGTGATCTGTATGGTAGAAGGGCTTTTACCAAGTGGTCACGGATATTTCTACCCTTGCGAAATGCATGTAATGGTGGCGGTGTCCCACCCAGTTCGCTGCTGATCAAATGCCAATGGCGATTTATACATTTTTTTATGTTGTTGCTCTTTGTGTTGAATGTTGTAACACATACAAGCCTATCTTCTTTGGGTTTATGGATAGTGCCAAGTAGATGCTCCCGATGGTTATGCCAGGCCCTTTTTCTCGCTTTTTTGAGCAGCCTGATGGGGTAGCCTCGGTCACTCAATCTTAGCAGCAATGCTGCTGATTCCTCAAGGTAATCATCCTTCCTGCAACAATTCCGTCGCAACCTCAGGAATTGTCCAAAAGGCAAATTGTCCCTGAGGTTGCGCGGGTGGTGGCTCGAGTATCTGAGAAGAGTGTTGCGCTCACTACTCTTTCTATAAAGTGTGGTATATAGTTTTCCCTCATCCGTTTTTATTGTTAAATCCAGAAAATTGATGGACATAGGATCACATTCCAAGGTAAATTGAATGTTGGGGGAGCAGGTGTTAATCCAACTATGAAAATCCCTAAGTTTTAAGTCATCGCCCCGCCAAATTAACAGAACGTCATCAATATACCTTACCCACAATGATATATTGTTAAGGTAAGGATTACATTGATTATGAACGAATCTGTTTTCGTACTCACTCATGTAAATGATGGCCAAATTCGGGGCAAAGCTTGCGCCCATAGCCACACCGCTTGTTTGGATAAAATATTCATTCTGGAAAACAAAAAAGTTTTTAGACATTGCAATTTCCAGTAATTTAACAATGAAGTCCGTTGGTACTCTATGTGGGGCTGGTCTCATATTGAGGGCACGTTCCATACATGATAACGCCTCATTTTGAGGGATATTAGTATACAACGATGCGATATCCATCGCAGCCAATATACACGTATTATGATCATAGGCGAGTCCCTCCACCATTTGGATGGTATGTGTGGTGTCTCGCACATATGTTGGAGTAGCTATGGCTATGGGCTTCAAAAAAACATCAATATACTTGCATAGCGGTTCCAAGAGGGACCCGCACCCTGATATTATAGGTCTTCCCGGGGGGTCATTTAGCCTCTTGTGTACCTTGGGGAGCGTGTATATGGTTGGCATTCTAGGACTCCTGTTATTTAAGAATTCATGCTCATGTTTATTAATGATGCCTTGTTCCAACGCTCCTTTTGTAAGTTTTTGGATCATGTCACTGATGGTCTTTGTTGGATCCTTCCTAAGGCGCACATAGTTGCCAGGTGTATCCAACTGTGTGTATATTTCAGATTTATAACTTTCCAGATTTTGTACAACAATAGCCCCGCCTTTATCGGCGGGCTTTATAACGATGTTATTATTGTCCTTAAGGGATTGTAGTGCAGATTTTTCGTCCTTACTTATGTTGTACGGGACATATTGTCTAGTACTTAGAATGGCATTAACGTCCCTTAGTACTACTTGTTCATAAGTTGTTATCTTGTTGTCAATCAGATGTGTAGGGGGGTTAAATTTCGATGGCGGTCTTAACCCACTACCTGAGAAAGTTGGATTAAAAGGAATTTTCTGGAAATAATGTCTGAGGCGGATTTTACGAAAGAATTGTTGTAGTTCTACTCTAAGGTTAAAGTCATTGGGCATGTTAGTCGGAACAAAAGACAATCCTTTAGCTAAAATTTGCTGTTCCATTGGGGAAAGTTGGTAATCCGAGATATTAATTATGGGGTTATCTGGTTCATTTCTCACCACTTGTACTGCTGTCTCCTCGTGTTGATTTCCCCGTGGGAGTTCTGTTGGAACTGGGTTTGCTTCTTCCCTCGCCCTGTTCCCCTGTTCCATGGACGGGATCTCGACCCCCTGGGTCTTCCCCAGGGGCGGCCTCTTGTAGATGAACCCCACCATTGGTCCTCCTCTAAAAAAGGCTGTTGGTCTTGATAGTTTTGATTGTGAGAAGAACTATTAGAGGCTGTGCCAGTGCTCGTACTGGGGCGTTCAGAATCACTGTCAGAGCCACTACCTAGTGATGACCCTGAGAAGTTATTATATCTCCTAAAGCCACCTCTGCCCCTACTGGTCCAACCTCCACGTGGGTCCTTCTCAAAATATCCCTCCTGGAGGTAGGGGTAAGTGGTTTTTTTATCGTATACTTTTATGTCCATGGCAACCTTTTCTAACTTAACACCTTGAGTGTATATTTCGAAATCCTTGATTGTTTTTTCAAGCCTTTCTAAGGCTTCTTTAGCATTTACTAAAGCCTTATCGTCAATGATCTCTCTGCGAAGGTCTGCAATTTCCTTAGTGAGTCTCTCGACCTCCACCACAGCAGTTTCTATGCCCAACACCATCCAATGCCTGGAACACGTGTTGGACACAAAACTGAAGTTCTCCTTAAATTTGGGATTCTCAAGGAAAATTGCAGGCTCATTTTTTACCTGGAGACCAACAGGAATTACATTTGATCTTAAATATTTTGCCAAAGTGTGGCCATGCAATCTTGTTCTTATTAACTTTTTTTCTAATCTCTCCAACTTCGAGATTTTTTCGTTAAGGGAAAGATCACCAGAGACCGAACTTCCAGCTATAAGAGTGCCCCCACCTTCTTCTTCCAATAGTTTGTCAATATAGTCTTCGCTATATGTGAGGGTTTCTTTTTCAGACATAGTCTGGTACAGATGTTATATATGAAGTCAGGTTTCCCTATAACTAGGTGTAACACATTTAACACAAAACTTGGGACAAAACTAATGTACATAGACAAAGACAACCCTCGCAGCCATGCTGCACAAAGGTAACCATTACAAGAATGGGGTAACCCTTAAGGTATGGACCTGGGTAACTAGAGATATGAACAAACAATGGTCCGGAACCTATAGATTAAGGTACGCAGATCTAATCAGAGAATTGAGATATTATTCACAAGACAGTAGCACCTTTGATAAGTCTGCTGACTGCACAGTAAAGACTAAATCTTTGGGAAAAAGAACCTAACACCACAGTTTTGAAAAAATATATATATTCTTATTTAATTTTTATATATTCAAATTTTGGCATATTTTTGTCAATAAAAACAAACAGGTTGCCCCAAGATAGGAGAGTGCAAGGAAAGAATGTGATTCAAGGGGGTGAACGAATGAAAATAGAAAGGAAATTTACATAGTAGTGAAAAAGAAAAATTCAATACAATTTAAACAGTCAATCCTGCATATACATAATTCAAAAACAATTGCAGTGATGAACCTAGCCAGCCAATATAAATTCATTTAAATCATAGTTGACAACATTGCGGTATTCATGTTTCAATGTCCATAATTTTGCACAGCCTACAATGTTAAAGAAACACTGGTCTAGGGTATATGTAGTAAAATGTCGACGTTTCGACTCGACTTTTTCCCAACCGGTGATTTAGACCTGGGGATGGCGAGTCTTCATCAGGACAAAAAGCAAAAAGCGAGGCAACCAGGGATTATTAAATAACCCTGAAACAGAAAAGAATTGCGAGTTATTGACTGTGGTGTAAAGGTGCAGCCTATCCCAAGGGGATATGGCAATTCCTCTTACCCTTGGTGGTAGAAGAAACGTTGATATTGATGATCCCTGCGTCTCAGACAGAGTTCCTGGAGAGACAACAAAGAGTCGGGGTAGAATCTAGAATATTCCAATACCCGTGGTGCCTAGTCCCACCCATCAAGGTTATTATTTATTAGTTTACCTTGGAACGGTGTCTGGGTCCATATGATGCAGTCGTTATTTCTTATATGGACATGATAGGTGATGCCTAGGATTAATTTAAAACAACATCAGTCTATCCAATCTACACTGTCTCAAGCTAAATGTGAAAACACAGGCATCTATTTACCTTGCAAATATATCAGGGTCCATGCAATGTAGTCGTGGTTTTCTTGTATGGACCTGTAGTCGGTATCTATAATTAAATTACAACAGCATCAGTGTGCACCGTTTTATATTGGCTCACAATTACCGATTTTAAGCCCTATGCGGTGTTGTTCAATTACCTTAATAATGTTAATACACAACCTCCACGACGAGTAAATAGGGCCAGTCGTTCCAATGAATGAGGGCGCACTGTAAAGATGACAAAACATCATGGTAGAATCTGTCCTTAGTTGTTTAAGGAAATAATGAGGTTTGATTTTACGTAAACCCGAAAGGCTTACCTGATTTCCGAAAGAGTAGTTTTTAAGACGTTAAAGAAGCTAATCCACTTCCATCCAAACTTTAACTATATTAATAGAGACATAAATTAAGAATACCAGGCTTACTAAGGTTGATAGACTGGATGTCAAAACACATCCTGTTTTAATCGTTATGCACGTAAAATTGAACGAGTGCATACCTGCTGTGTACCGGCTTCAGCGTTTCCATCCGTGCCTCTCAGTGCTTCCGGATGTCTCTAAACTGTGGAGGTCACTTCCACTCGATTCAGAAACGCTGTGTTGGGAGACACAATATCCGAGGGACATATTTGGAAACCGAGTCATATAACGCAATAGCCTGGTCGTATTTAAAAATGAGTCGTATCACGCAATTGCATGGTAAAACGGGATTATTTAAAAAGGATCGTTCTTTCCAAACCCGTCTTTGCGTCCCAGGAGCCCTCTATCGCCGAGCCTCACGGTGCTTCGGGATACCAGCATTGAATCCAGCAGTGTTTCCGCATTGGAAATTACCCAGACTCCATAGCGTGGTCCGTGTAGAAAGAGGACTGTTTTAAGTAGCGTGTGATGGTGGGTCATAGAAAAGATAACGGCCAACCCCAGAGGTGGTGACCTACACAATATTCTGAACAGAAGAGAGTGTAAGTGGATACACACTCTTAATACTGTCAGTAAGGGTCTGAATGAATTGGAGGAATTGAATAAACAAGTGTCTTTATTGGAAATGTGAATCTATAACTGTATCCAGTCATCTATATTCACAATTATGGGACATACTAAATATGATGTAATGAGAACTGCTATTAGGTATGGTCAATTATGTATTATGTTTTGCCATGTATGTACTGGGGATTACATTTCTGCATGTTAAACATACCTTCACTGTACATTGCAGGCACCATAGACACGACATACCAGCGTTTTTTGTCCCTCTTTTACCTCTACCCACTCGGTTTCCTAGTCCCAATAGTGGGCGTTTTTGGTTTCAAACTCAGTAAATTCAAAACATTGTTCTTTATTTGCGAAGCATACGAGACTTTTATTTCCTTTGACCATAAGTCTCTGATTGGAAATAATTTCATAAAAATGTCATGATCTATGACCCTCCGAATTTTCACACGCTACTTAAAACAGTCCTCTTTCTATACGGACCACGCTATGGAGTCTGGGTAATTTCCAATGCGGAAACACTGCTGGATTCAATGCTGGTATCCCGAAGCACCGTGAGGCTCGGCGATAGAGGGCTCCTGGGACGCAAAGACGGGTATGGAAAGAACGATCCTTTTTAAATAATCCCGTTTTACCATGCAATTGCGTGATACGACTCATTTTTAAATACGACCAGGCTATTGCGTTATATGACTCGGTTTCCAAATATGTCCCTCGGATATTGTGTCTCCCAACACAGCGTTTCTGAATCGAGTGGAAGTGACCTCCACAGTTTAGAGACATCCGGAAGCACTGAGAGGCACGGATGGAAACGCTGAAGCCGGTACACAGCAGGTATGCACTCGTTCAATTTTACGTGCATAACGATTAAAACAGGATGTGTTTTGACATCCAGTCTATCAACCTTAGTAAGCCTGGTATTCTTAATTTATGTCTCTATTAATATAGTTAACGTTTGGATGGAAGTGGATTAGCTTCTTTAACGTCTTAAAAACTACTCTTTCGGAAATCAGGTAAGCCTTTCGGGTTTACGTAAAATCAAACCTCATTATTTCCTTAAACAACTAAGGACAGATTCTACCATGATGTTTTGTCATCTTTACAGTGCGCCCTCATTCATTGGAACGACTGGCCCTATTTACTCGTCGTGGAGGTTGTGTATTAACATTATTAAGGTAATTGAACAACACCGCATAGGGCTTAAAATCGGTAATTGTGAGCCAATATAAAACGGTGCACACTGATGCTGTTGTAATTTAATTATAGATACCGACTACAGGTCCATACAAGAAAACCACGACTACATTGCATGGACCCTGATATATTTGCAAGGTAAATAGATGCCTGTGTTTTCACATTTAGCTTGAGACAGTGTAGATTGGATAGACTGATGTTGTTTTAAATTAATCCTAGGCATCACCTATCATGTCCATATAAGAAATAACGACTGCATCATATGGACCCAGACACCGTTCCAAGGTAAACTAATAAATAATAACCTTGATGGGTGGGACTAGGCACCACGGGTATTGGAATATTCTAGATTCTACCCCGACTCTTTGTTGTCTCTCCAGGAACTCTGTCTGAGACGCAGGGATCATCAATATCAACGTTTCTTCTACCACCAAGGGTAAGAGGAATTGCCATATCCCCTTGGGATAGGCTGCACCTTTACACCACAGTCAATAACTCGCAATTCTTTTCTGTTTCAGGGTTATTTAATAATCCCTGGTTGCCTCGCTTTTTGCTTTTTGTCCTGATGAAGACTCGCCATCCCCATGTCTAAATCACCGGTTGGGAAAAAGTCGAGTCGAAACGTCGACATTTTACTACATATACCCTAGACCAGTGTTTCTTTAACATTGTAGGCTGTGCAAAATTATGGACATTGAAACATGAATACCGCAATGTTGTCAACTATGATTTAAATGAATTTATATTGGCTGGCTAGGTTCATCACTGCAATTGTTTTTGAATTATGTATATGCAGGATTGACTGTTTAAATTGTATTGAATTTTTCTTTTTCACTACTATGTAAATTTCCTTTCTATTTTCATTCGTTCACCCCCTTGAATCACATTCTTTCCTTGCACTCTCCTATCTTGGGGCAACCTGTTTGTTTTTATTGACAAAAATATGCCAAAATTTGAATATATAAAAATTAAATAAGAATATATATATTTTTTCAAAATTGTGGTGTTAGGTTCTTTTTCCCAAAGATTTAGTCTTTACTGTGCAGTCAGCAGACTTATCAAAGGTGCTACTGTCTTGTGAATAATATCTCAATTCTCTGATTAGATCTGCGTACCTTAATCTATAGGTTCCGGACCATTGTTTGTTCATATCTCTAGTTACCCAGGTCCATACCTTAAGGGTTACCCCATTCTTGTAATGGTTACCTTTGTGCAGCATGGCTGCGAGGGTTGTCTTTGTCTATGTACATTAGTTTTGTCCCAAGTTTTGTGTTAAATGTGTTACACCTAGTTATAGGGAAACCTGACTTCATATATAACATCTGTACCAGACTATGTCTGAAAAAGAAACCCTCACATATAGCGAAGACTATATTGACAAACTATTGGAAGAAGAAGGTGGGGGCACTCTTATAGCTGGAAGTTCGGTCTCTGGTGATCTTTCCCTTAACGAAAAAATCTCGAAGTTGGAGAGATTAGAAAAAAAGTTAATAAGAACAAGATTGCATGGCCACACTTTGGCAAAATATTTAAGATCAAATGTAATTCCTGTTGGTCTCCAGGTAAAAAATGAGCCTGCAATTTTCCTTGAGAATCCCAAATTTAAGGAGAACTTCAGTTTTGTGTCCAACACGTGTTCCAGGCATTGGATGGTGTTGGGCATAGAAACTGCTGTGGTGGAGGTCGAGAGACTCACTAAGGAAATTGCAGACCTTCGCAGAGAGATCATTGACGATAAGGCTTTAGTAAATGCTAAAGAAGCCTTAGAAAGGCTTGAAAAAACAATCAAGGATTTCGAAATATACACTCAAGGTGTTAAGTTAGAAAAGGTTGCCAAGGACATAAAAGTATACGATAAAAAAACCACTTACCCCTACCTCCAGGAGGGATATTTTGAGAAGGACCCACGTGGAGGTTGGACCAGTAGGGGCAGAGGTGGCTTTAGGAGATATAATAACTTCTCAGGGTCATCACTAGGTAGTGGCTCTGACAGTGATTCTGAACGCCCCAGTACGAGCACTGGCACAGCCTCTAATAGTTCTTCTCACAATCAAAACTATCAAGACCAACAGCCTTTTTTAGAGGAGGACCAATGGTGGGGTTCATCTACAAGAGGCCGCCCCTGGGGAAGACCCAGGGGGTCGAGATCCCGTCCATGGAACAGGGGAACAGGGCGAGGGAAGAAGCAAACCCAGTTCCAACAGAACTCCCACGGGGAAATCAACACGAGGAGACAGCAGTACAAGTGGTGAGAAATGAACCAGATAACCCCATAATTAATATCTCGGATTACCAACTTTCCCCAATGGAACAGCAAATTTTAGCTAAAGGATTGTCTTTTGTTCCGACTAACATGCCCAATGACTTTAACCTTAGAGTAGAACTACAACAATTCTTTCGTAAAATCCGCCTCAGACATTATTTCCAGAAAATTCCTTTTAATCCAACTTTCTCAGGTAGTGGGTTAAGACCGCCATCGAAATTTAACCCCCCTACACATCTGATTGACAACAAGATAACAACTTATGAACAAGTAGTACTAAGGGACGTTAATGCCATTCTAAGTACTAGACAATATGTCCCGTACAACATAAGTAAGGACGAAAAATCTGCACTACAATCCCTTAAGGACAATAATAACATCGTTATAAAGCCCGCCGATAAAGGCGGGGCTATTGTTGTACAAAATCTGGAAAGTTATAAATCTGAAATATACACACAGTTGGATACACCTGGCAACTATGTGCGCCTTAGGAAGGATCCAACAAAGACCATCAGTGACATGATCCAAAAACTTACAAAAGGAGCGTTGGAACAAGGCATCATTAATAAACATGAGCATGAATTCTTAAATAACAGGAGTCCTAGAATGCCAACCATATACACGCTCCCCAAGGTACACAAGAGGCTAAATGACCCCCCGGGAAGACCTATAATATCAGGGTGCGGGTCCCTCTTGGAACCGCTATGCAAGTATATTGATGTTTTTTTGAAGCCCATAGCCATAGCTACTCCAACATATGTGCGAGACACCACACATACCATCCAAATGGTGGAGGGACTCGCCTATGATCATAATACGTGTATATTGGCTGCGATGGATATCGCATCGTTGTATACTAATATCCCTCAAAATGAGGCGTTATCATGTATGGAACGTGCCCTCAATATGAGACCAGCCCCACATAGAGTACCAACGGACTTCATTGTTAAATTACTGGAAATTGCAATGTCTAAAAACTTTTTTGTTTTCCAGAATGAATATTTTATCCAAACAAGCGGTGTGGCTATGGGCGCAAGCTTTGCCCCGAATTTGGCCATCATTTACATGAGTGAGTACGAAAACAGATTCGTTCATAATCAATGTAATCCTTACCTTAACAATATATCATTGTGGGTAAGGTATATTGATGACGTTCTGTTAATTTGGCGGGGCGATGACTTAAAACTTAGGGATTTTCATAGTTGGATTAACACCTGCTCCCCCAACATTCAATTTACCTTGGAATGTGATCCTATGTCCATCAATTTTCTGGATTTAACAATAAAAACGGATGAGGGAAAACTATATACCACACTTTATAGAAAGAGTAGTGAGCGCAACACTCTTCTCAGATACTCGAGCCACCACCCGCGCAACCTCAGGGACAATTTGCCTTTTGGACAATTCCTGAGGTTGCGACGGAATTGTTGCAGGAAGGATGATTACCTTGAGGAATCAGCAGCATTGCTGCTAAGATTGAGTGACCGAGGCTACCCCATCAGGCTGCTCAAAAAAGCGAGAAAAAGGGCCTGGCATAACCATCGGGAGCATCTACTTGGCACTATCCATAAACCCAAAGAAGATAGGCTTGTATGTGTTACAACATTCAACACAAAGAGCAACAACATAAAAAAATGTATAAATCGCCATTGGCATTTGATCAGCAGCGAACTGGGTGGGACACCGCCACCATTACATGCATTTCGCAAGGGTAGAAATATCCGTGACCACTTGGTAAAAGCCCTTCTACCATACAGATCACTCTCAGTTCAACCTACAATTTGGGGAGCTCCACCGGTAGAGGGCCACAAAAAATGTGGGAATTGTAAAGCCTGCCCTCTTACACGAGAATGTGATAAATTTGAGCACAATGAGCGAACATACAAACTCACCCAACATACCAATTGTAATACATCTTGGGTGGTATATGCGGTTGTGTGCCCTTGTGGCTTTATGTATGTGGGGCAGACCACACAAAAAATCAAATGTCGGATCCTACAACATATGAGCCGCATAAGATGTAAGACTCTGGGCGCACCATTGGTGGATCACTTTCATAGATTTGAACATCATGAGGGTAGTCTTCGATGGTGGGTCATAGAAAAGATAACGGCCAACCCCAGAGGTGGTGACCTACACAATATTCTGAACAGAAGAGAGTGTAAGTGGATACACACTCTTAATACTGTCAGTAAGGGTCTGAATGAATTGGAGGAATTGAATAAACAAGTGTCTTTATTGGAAATGTGAATCTATAACTGTATCCAGTCATCTATATTCACAATTATGGGACATACTAAATATGATGTAATGAGAACTGCTATTAGGTATGGTCAATTATGTATTATGTTTTGCCATGTATGTACTGGGGATTACATTTCTGCATGTTAAACATATCTTCACTGTACATTGCAGGCACCATAGACACGACATACCAGCGTTTTTTGTCCCTCTTTTACCTCTACCCACTCGGTTTCCTAGTCCCAATAGTGGGCGTTTTTGGTTTCAAACTCAGTAAATTCAAAACATTGTTCTTTATTTGCGAAGCATACGAGACTTTTATTTCCTTTGACCATAAGTCTCTGATTGGAAATAATTTCATAAAAATGTCATGATCTATGACCCTCCGAATTTTCACACGCTACTTAAAACAGTCCTCTTTCTATACGGACCACGCTATGGAGTCTGGGTAATTTCCAATGCGGAAACACTGCTGGATTCAATGCTGGTATCCCGAAGCACCGTGAGGCTCGGCGATAGAGGGCTCCTGGGACGCAAAGACGGGTATGGAAAGAACGATCCTTTTTAAATAATCCCGTTTTACCATGCAATTGCGTGATACGACTCATTTTTAAATACGACCAGGCTATTGCGTTATATGACTCGGTTTCCAAATATGTCCCTCGGATATTGTGTCTCCCAACACAGCGTTTCTGAATCGAGTGGAAGTGACCTCCACAGTTTAGAGACATCCGGAAGCACTGAGAGGCACGGATGGAAACGCTGAAGCCGGTACACAGCAGGTATGCACTCGTTCAATTTTACGTGCATAACGATTAAAACAGGATGTGTTTTGACATCCAGTCTATCAACCTTAGTAAGCCTGGTATTCTTAATTTATGTCTCTATTAATATAGTTAACGTTTGGATGGAAGTGGATTAGCTTCTTTAACGTCTTAAAAACTACTCTTTCGGAAATCAGGTAAGCCTTTCGGGTTTACGTAAAATCAAACCTCATTATTTCCTTAAACAACTAAGGACAGATTCTACCATGATGTTTTGTCATCTTTACAGTGCGCCCTCATTCATTGGAACGACTGGCCCTATTTACTCGTCGTGGAGGTTGTGTATTAACATTATTAAGGTAATTGAACAACACCGCATAGGGCTTAAAATCTGTAATTGTGAGCCAATATAAAACGGTGCACACTGATGCTGTTGTAATTTAATTATAGATACCGACTACAGGTCCATACAAGAAAACCACGACTACATTGCATGGACCCTGATATATTTGCAAGGTAAATAGATGCCTGTGTTTTCACATTTAGCTTGAGACAGTGTAGATTGGATAGACTGATGTTGTTTTAAATTAATCCTAGGCATCACCTATCATGTCCATATAAGAAATAACGACTGCATCATATGGACCCAGACACCGTTCCAAGGTAAACTAATAAATAATAACCTTGATGGGTGGGACTAGGCACCACGGGTATTGGAATATTCTAGATTCTACCCCGACTCTTTGTTGTCTCTCCAGGAACTCTGTCTGAGACGCAGGGATCATCAATATCAACGTTTCTTCTACCACCAAGGGTAAGAGGAATTGCCATATCCCCTTGGGATAGGCTGCACCTTTACACCACAGTCAATAACTCGCAATTCTTTTCTGTTTCAGGGTTATTTAATAATCCCTGGTTGCCTCGCTTTTTGCTTTTTGTCCTGATGAAGACTCGCCATCCCCAGGTCTAAATCACCGGTTGGGAAAAAGTCGAGTCGAAACGTCGACATTTTACTACATATACCCTAGACCAGTGTTTCTTTAACATTGTAGGCTGTGCAAAATTATGGACATTGAAACATGAATACCGCAATGTTGTCAACTATGATTTAAATGAATTTATATTGGCTGGCTAGGTTCATCACTGCAATTGTTTTTGAATTATGTATATGCAGGATTGACTGTTTAAATTGTATTGAATTTTTCTTTTTCACTACTATGTAAATTTCCTTTCTATTTTCATTCGTTCACCCCCTTGAATCACATTCTTTCCTTGCACTCTCCTATCTTGGGGCAACCTGTTTGTTTTTATTGACAAAAATATGCCAAAATTTGAATATATAAAAATTAAATAAGAATATATATATTTTTTCAAAACTGTGGTGTTAGGTTCTTTTTCCCAAAGATTTAGTCTTTACTGTGCAGTCAGCAGACTTATCAAAGGTGCTACTGGCTTGTGAATAATATCTCAATTCTCTGATTAGATCTGCGTACCTTAATCTATAGGTTCCGGACCATTGTTTGTTCATATCTCTAAGACAGACTTTAGACAGACTTAATACAAACTTAGGACAGACTTAAGACTAACTTAAGACAGACTTTTGACAGACTTAAGACAGACTTAAGACAAAATCCTAACTTTACTACTACTAAATGCCTTCTGTAAATACCAAAAGTAGTAAGTTAATTATTTTGTCTTAAGTTAGTTCTGTGAATCGGGCCCATTGTGTATGAGTAGATTTCAGAAGGGGACTTGAAGCCCCGCCCATCCTCTTCATTGGGTTGCGTCGGCCTTTATACTAAATGCTGGCTTCCCATTGAAAAGGATGCTTCTAAGTTACCGCCCTTTCTCTTTTTCATCCAGCCCATCCGGACTGGGTTGTCTGCTTCACAGCTGTCGAGAATACATTTATTATCTTTGGGGGCGTGTAGTGGCTGGTCCTTTATTTACTTAATGTCAGGCAGGCACGGAGCTCAGAGGTGCAGGGGGTCATGGGAAGGACAGGGGGATCCTGGCATACTCTGGGTGCGTTCACTTTCAGCAGCAGTGTGCAGCGTTTATTGTGTGTTGTATAACGTGTTAGATCGTGATGGCGCTTTTACTTTTACAAACCGCGGGGCAACGTTCTTCGTAATAACATTTTCCCTCTTTAAGGTGCTGGCAGATTTGCAAATAGTGGCACAAAGTTCTTCAATATGCTATGTCAGACTTAGGAGAAGAAACAAGGTGCTGAAGTCCGTAGAAAAATCTGTCATGAGCGTCATCATTTGTTTTTGATTGACTTTCATTTGTTCGCTCCAGGGTGCCTCGCAGCATCTGATCTGGGTTACCTCGCACAGCCCGGGCTGTGCAGCTTTTTCTAAATAAGGAAGCTGCTTTTCGCAGAGCAGCCTCAAATGAAGGGCTTTTGCTGCATCCTGGACTCGCAGGGGGCACTGGGGTAACCATTGGATGCTGCCCGCATCCCTGGCGCCGCCTTTTTACCTTTATTACATAGCCTTTTTCACATAGTAGCATTCATCCTTCTTATATATGTGCCACAACTCTACTAAACTCTTTCACGACACATGAGGCACAGTACCACTCATGTTATCGACATCAGGAAGATAAGAGGTCGAGTTAGTCGTTTCAGCGTTTGGATATTTGATCATAAAAATTGATTCCTGACGAATGACACAACCCAGCAGACTATCTTGCTGGCTTGAAACGGGGTTTCATCTCTGCAGGCCACCCATGGCTTCACCTCGTGCAGACACCACATTCTCCACTGTGTGGCAAGCATGACATTAAAGTTGTTGTCCGTAGTCTGATGACTTGCAGAGAGGGTGAAGATTGATACCCCGAGGAGGGACGTACTGCTTATATGTACAAAGCATACCTTTCCACGGCACCCCCACCTCCTTAAATGCATCACCCCTAAACTGCAGAGCAGAACCGTCCTGAACTGCTTACATCAAACTCCGCCTCCCCTAGGAGGGCATTGCACAGCCACCTGCTGCTCAATGTAGAAGGAATTCTCCTGGGGTTGACGAGTAACCTCATCCAGATAGACTGTCCTCAGTCATTTTTGTTTTCTTCACCAAAGGATTCTTCTTTAACTGTAGGTTAAGCACAAATGGAACATTAAATCGATGCCGTAGGTACCATCCAATACTTAATACTCCTTTACGGCTAAAACAATCCTCGTATGTGGTATCTGCTCCAACTCATGTATATACATATACTACAAAGTCTTCTAGAGATTCCTCTTAAACACTTAAGCAGTCAATACCGGTAAAATCAGCCCGGACCTTAGAACTCACTATGAATGGAAACTACTTGCGTTCTGCTTATACGTGGCTCCCACGATTGCACCTCATCCAGCCTTGTGGGCGACCACTGATGCCTCTGAGCGGACCACCCTCTGGTGCGAGGAATGGACATGAGGTGGCCAGTCCTGAGGCACCAACGGACATGTCCCAGCTTACTACAGCTATTACTACTCATCCAATAAACACATGACTAGTTACTCTCTCCAGCGGTGTCTGTATCATTACATATTTACTACTATTATTCTGTCTTCAAGTATTGTTTTATGCTCTCCTCTAGTCCTAACCCCTCGTTTTTTCCTCCCTTATTGTAATATGTATCATCATAAACAGCATTAGTTCTTTCAACATAGTTTAATAGTCTTGTAGCTTTCTTAATGTATCTGTTGTCTTTGTAACTCACCTTTATGAGACTGTATTTTTAATAAAGCTGATTAGACCCTTCTCTTCTGTTTAATGTAGGGGAATAGCTTCTCCAGCCAACGAATTTCATATCAATTCAACCCTCTGAATGTGTTCTCGGTCAGTACTTTAGAACGTACATCTAGGATTCTTCCATATACCTTTCCATATTTTCCGGACAAAGAGCCTAAAAATCTATAGCATAAACAAACATCCATGGTGACGTTTGGGTTGTCTACGCACACCCATAAACTTTCTACAGAGTTAAACTTCATCAGTGAAGTAAAAAATCTTTTTTTCTGAATTACCTCGCACCTTTATTCTTGTGGAAACGTGCCTTTCAGAACTGAACTCATTAAAACTAACAACCCCCACCTCGCCTTCTCACCCCACACCCCTTCTCACACCACACCCAGCCTTCTCACCCCACCTGGCCCGCCTTCTCACCCCCACTGCCTTCTCACCCCCACCCTGCCTGCTCACCCCCTCCCTGCCTGCTCACCCACACCCTCCTGTCTTCCCTTCACACTGGACCCCCTCCCACCTGCACCCACTCTCAATGGGAGCAATCCGGCCAGAGTGACCATGGAGGGCAACACGGCGCAGGACATGGCAGGTCACTAATGCTGCCGGCGTCTGCGCCTCATCCACTACCACCCTGCCTCACTGTCCCTTCCTTCCCTTCCTCCTTAACTACAATCTCCCTGCAATTAACACCACCTCGCCCTCCACACCCCACCCGCATGTCTCCATCTACACATAGCACCATCATGGCACTAGTCCCCACCCCCAAGCACATAGCATGCATGTAAATAAGTACACACCACACAGATTTTGTTTTGGGAAATCTGCTGCAGGTTTATTACATACAACGTTATGTAATATGGTGGGTTATCTTACGGGCAATCCAAGGGCAGACCACCATCTGTGCCGCCTGCCTGCCTGATGAGCCGAGCAGCACTGGGCCACACCCCATCTGTGCTGCCCCTTTTGGTGATCCTCCTCCTAAAACACTATGAGATATGTGAGAGGGCCCTCCCCTCTCCATATCCTGCAATTCCCCTTCCTCGGGGCTGTCTTCATCATAATCAAGCAAAATCGGCTCCACCACCTGAAGCCCATCATTATCCAATTCAACCTCACGGGTCCTACCAGACCCCGTATTACCAACACTGGCCCTCATGGCCTCTGAGCGTCCTCCTGGCGGGGGAGCCAACTGTAACCGCCGGTACTCCCCCATGCGCTGACTCTGTAGCTCCATAGCCGTTGGTAAGGTAGACCACCTAGACCTGCTAGTCGTTAGGGCCAGCGAGGTCGCGCCGGACCTTCGTGTGCTGACCGCGACGGGCTCCCCCGGTGGTACGGAAAGTGCCGCGCTAGGCTCTACCCTCACTTCACCTCGGCGAGAATGGGCCGTACAACGCCCTACCGAGTCCGGGCCGTCGCGCCACCTGAAAAGAAAAAGTTTGGACTGGTGTACTGGGATCCCTAAAAGCCAAATCTTCGTCAGACATCTGCCATCTGGGCATCACAGAACCTGCCGACCGCCTCCTTACCCGACCAGATTGCAAGAAACCCTGCCTGAACCTACTACCAGTGAATAACCAACTACCTCCTCATCCTCACTCCCATCTAACATAGCCGCCACCATCGCCGAAGCTGGGCCGACTCTCTGTCTTTTTCGCGACTCCCTTCTCCACTTGATGCCTCCCTAATACACCCCTGTTATCCTTCAAACTCCCTGTGCCCATAAGGCGAGAAGACCGTTCAACTGACCCACGGCCCCGCAATCCTTCTGACCAAGAGGCAAAGGTGGTAAATAAGCATGAGCGTAAAATACGTTCCGCTCGCGGATTTTGAGGATTTTCGGCAAATTCGCAATCCGCGAACTCTCGCGAACTTGCCGAAAATTCGTAAAATCCGTGCGAAGCGGATTTTTTGCTTGGTCGCACTTGCCAACTAGAATACTATACAATTTCGCGGGAGTAAACACTTGCGAACACGTAGATGCGGCGGGCAGCGACAATCTCGCAATTGCGAGATTGCAAAATTTGCAATTTCGCACAAGAAATCCACCAGCAGGCAGCATAAACCTTGAAAATTATGATTTGTATCAGAATAACTCCTCAGGTTGACATTTGCCTGCACTTTTTCTTTGCAAGGAGTCCATTTTTGGGGGGGGGGGGTGGGAGGAAGGAAGTGCCCCACAGTCTCCAACTTCCTGTTCCTGTCCAGCAGGCTCCTCCCAGTGCTTTCTTCATGTGCTGGTCACTTTGATTTGGATCTTGACCTGGAAGGATTACTTTTTGTGGATGCTGCTGGATATTTGGATTTTTGCAAAACTGAAAGCACTCAGCAGGTGCAAAAGTTCAATCTTATCTTTAGTAACCATTCCCTGTAGTGCTTCCTGAGGGGCCCCTTCAGAGTTCATTTGCCTACTTGCAACTATTCTATGACCCTGCTCTGACCCTCACAGCAGGCTCAGAGAATAGCTACAAGTATACAACAAAGGTCCTGTTAAAAAAATTACACTGCAACAGAAAGCAAATTACAGATAAGGAAGCAGGTGCCAGCCAGACTGGAAGTTTAAATTCAGTGACACATTAATCAACCCCAAATTAATTCATGTCAGTTGAAGCAGGGCAGGTGTGCTTGCTTTTTTTCACCCCCGTAATCTAC
This sequence comes from Lissotriton helveticus, assembly GCF_964261635.1. Classification (NCBI taxonomy): domain Eukaryota; kingdom Metazoa; phylum Chordata; class Amphibia; order Caudata; family Salamandridae; genus Lissotriton; species Lissotriton helveticus. The sequence continues at coordinate 1,452,161,053 of NC_136065.1, forward strand.
AGTGATAAACCAACCAGACAGTGGCAGTGATGTACCAGAGGGTGGCATGGGTGTACCAGAGGGTGGCAGTGGTGAAACAGAGGTTGCTGTGAACCTGTGATGATGAATCAGACGTAGAAACAACATAGTCGCAGCCGTTGCGAGCCGACAAGTAAGTTCGCAATTGCGAACTGGTACACAACCCTCGCGAACTGGCAGAAACCCTTGCGAACACAAAAAACCCCAAGAAAATCCGCAAATTCGCGAGAGTTCGCGGATTTTGCGGATTGCGAATCCGTAAATACGCAAGTTCGCGGATTGCCAATTCGCAAAATCCGCCCATGCTTAGTGGTAAACAGACATAATATCGACTCCAAAATATCGACTGGACATAATATCGAGTCCAAAATATAGACTGGACAAAATATCGACTGGACAGAATATAGACATCAAAAATATCGTTTTTGAGGTAAGTAATATAATATCGAATGTTAAAAATATAGACAGTTAAAATATCCAATTATATAATATAGGTAATTAAAAATATCACATTTTTATTAGTATCTAATTTTTTATAATGTTTTTATGTTATTATATGTGTGAAAATTGTGTATTTATGTTATAATTAATTTTTAATAATGAAATTATTTTTTTAATTTTTCGCGTAATTAAATTCTGTAGCGGGTTGTGGGTTTATAGGGGAATAGGGTGGGAAGTATTTTAATTATAATTAATTAAATATGTAAATGTATTTATTGGTTTTATTTTTTAATTAATTGTTAATTAATTCATATTTGGTAAATAATTAAATTTTAATTGGCAATTAATTTTAATTAATTGAATAATTGCTAATTATGTTAATTTTACTAATTTATTTTCCGTAGCGGGTTGTGGGTTTATAGGGGAATTGGGTGGGAAGTAATTTATTTAAAATTAATTAAATATGTTAAAAAATGTATTGGTATTTTTTTAGAATTAATTGTTAATTAAAATTTTATGGGTAATTCATTACATTTTATTTGGCAATTAATTTTATTTAATTGATTAATTGCTAATTATGTTAATTTTACTTATTTATTTTCAGTAGCGGGTTCTGGGTTTATAGGGGAATAGGGTAGGAAGTAATTTATTTATAATTAATTAAATAATTCAATTGATTTAATTGTATTTAATTTGAAATAATAGATAAATAAGTTTTAATTGTTAATTAAATGATTTTTTATTTGTAATTAATTTGGATTAATAGGTAACAAATAGTAATAATTAATTTTAATTTTTAATTTTAATTGATTAATTGTTATATTGAAATAAATTGGCAATTACTTTAAAATAATTTGTTATAGATATTAATTTATATTTTTTTAAATAATATATGAAGTATTTACTTTCCCTACTGTTGCACACTCTGGAGTGGGAATAGTAATTTTTACCCCTACGCTGTCCAACGCTTTCCCTACTGTTGCACCCACTGGAGTGGGAATAGTAATTTTTACCTCTACGCTATCCAACGCTTTCCCTACTGTTGCACCCACTGGAGTGGGAATAGTAATTTAAACCCCTACGCTATCCAACGCTTTCCCTACTGTAGCACCCACTGGAGTGGGAATAGTAGTTTTTACCTCTACGCTATCCAACGCTTTCCCTACTGTTGCACCCACTGGAGTGGGAATAGTAATTTGTACCTCTACGCTATCCAACGCTTTCCCTACTGTTGCACCCACTGGAGTGGGAATAGTAATTTTTACCTCTACGCTATCCAACGCTTTCCCTACTGTTGCACTCTTTGGAGTGGGAATAGTAATTTAAACCCCTACGCTATCCAACGCTTTCCCTACTGTTGCACTCTTTGGAGTGGGAATAGTAATTTAAACCCCTACGCTATCCAACGCTTTCCCTACTGTTGCACTATTTGGAGTGGGAATAGTAATTTTTACCCCTATGCTATCCAACGATTTCCCTACTGTTGCACCCACTGGAGTGGGAATAGTATTTTTTACCCCTACGCTATCAACACTTTCTCTACTGTTGCACCCACTGGAGTAGGAATAGTAATTTTTACCCCTACGCTATCCAACACTTTCCCTACTGTTGCACTCACTGGAGTGGGAATAGTAATTTTAACCTCTACGCTATCCAACGCTTTCCCTACTTTTGCACCCACTGGAGTGGGAATAGTAATTTTTACCCCTACACTATCCAACGCTTTCCCTACAGTTGCACTCTGTGGATTGGGAATAGTATATTTTACACTTCTGCTATTGTACGGTAATAATATTAAATATTATTTAATTATATTATGTTAATATATATATATATGTTTTAACAAATATGATTGTATATATATTTTTTGATAACTTTCATTAATTATTTAATTTTTATAAGTTAATTTAAGTATTTTTAAGTATATTTTAGTAATTAATTTTTAATTTTAGTTTAATTTAACAATGTTTTTAATAAAGTCAATATTTTTTACAACTATATTTTTGTAAACGATATTTTGTACTCGATATTTTTGTACTTACCTGTTTGTAGATAGAAACTCGATATTTTGTCTGTAGATATTTTTTCCTCGATATTTTTGCTAGTCGATATTCTGTCAGTCGATATTATGTCAGTGATCCGGCAAAGGTATCCAAACCTTCCCATGCCTGAACACTAACTGCCGGCTCCAAATCCTTCTGAACCAGTGAAAATGAACTGGGAACAAAACCACCATCACTCACCCTTGGTGACACGGCCCACGCCCCAGAAGGTGTGGTTCTAAATGACGCCAACCTCTCCACCTGCCCCACACCAAAAACCTGAAAATCGCTCCTGCCCACACTCCCATCTCTCACTTGTGCCCATTCACCCTCGCCTTTGGAGCTCCCACCAACTGACCATGCATCCCCTTTTACAAATGCTGGAGGATCAAACAATAAGGGGGCTGCCCAAGTTCCCCTCATCATCCAGGTCAATGCCAACTGCCACAGTAACAAGAGGTACACATTCCCCTATAAGCAACGTGTGGGCAGAAACATCCCTAACAACACTGCCCGGTCTAGTATCATGACCATCTATATTGCCCTCTATATAGACAGCCTCGGTGTCCTCATGTGCAATGGCCGGCGAGGAAAGTTTTGTTTCCCTCCTGCCTCCCCCTCACTCCGCCCCCTTCACTTCGCCCCCCCAGTCAACTGAAATACTCCGCGCGCTCCCTCGCGGATACACCGCTACCTGGGAAGACACACGTGGGGCGGCCGAGAGCGAAGCATAACGCTTCCTGCTCCCTCGCTGACCTCCGCGCCTGTTAATACTCAATGAAAAGGCGCCAGCCCCCTCTTCCTGCTCACGGGACAGGCTGCCTCTCCAACTCCAGACAACGGGCGCGCCGACGAAACCTCAGGTCACCTCACGCGAGCCAGCGCGACGCACCAGCAGCGTCCCCGCCTCCTCTACACCCTGTAAATGACAGGGCCGGTTTCCTGGTGCGGGACTGGCCCTTCTCACTTACCGGTGACGACCGACGCCGTTTTGGTGGGGTACACGCTGCCACCGCAGCAGCGACGCCCGCCGAGGCCTGGCGCGTAGGGCGCGCTGGCCCCCCGCCAATCACGAGGTCCATCCTGCCGGCCTCAGACAACAGCCGCATCGCTTCCAGCACTCTAACTTCTTCCATGTTAAAGGCAAGTCAAAAATCTCGTAACACTCTAAATCGCTAATTAAGCTAAAGAACAATTACCAAAATACAATCAATTGAAAAAATTCCTGCCTAAGCTCCCAGCCACCAGGTCACCAAACCTAAAATGGTGGCTGGGAGCAGGAGCCCAAAGCATTTATGCTTGGGCTCCTTTTGGGCTACCAACTAGAACAAGCCCAAACCATGAAATGGCCGATGCTCCTGCCTCTAACCCCCCCCCCACAGCCCCTCCCAAATCTCCCGGGGGACCTCCCTGCGGTCGGCTGCCCCCCCACCAGCTCCTGGCCTGACCGCGCATCGGCGGTGGAGGCCAGCATTGCTCCCAGGAAAGTGGACTGTGGTCCCGTGGGGATAAACAGCAAGAGCCATGGGCTCACAAGCTACAGGAGGTGAGGGAGCAGAACTGCACGTGTTGCGCTCCACCCCCCAAACCTGCGCTAAGTGCCCCTGCCCCCAAGACGCTCTGAAGCGAGCCCGTAGATGCTGGCTGAACGCGACCCCTCGGGCCTTAGCCCCTTATACCACTTGGCAGGGGTCCCACTCCCCCCCACCCCCGACCTGAAGGGAGTGAGGGCCCCTCTATGCCACTACCCGTAGCAAGGCGAGCTGCCTGGACTCTTCCCCTCCCCCCAGCCGTAGCCGCAGCGGGCCGCCCAGTCCTCATTACTACCCCAATGGGGAAGATGGGGAGGGGAGAGAGAGAAAACAGAGGGGGGCCACGTGACGATGCCACCTCATCAGCGGAACACCCTGATGCCAATTGGTCTCCCCCTGCCGAACCGCAGCGATTAAGCCTTTGTGCGAAATCCCCATTACTAACCCTCAGGCAGCTTCAATCACCACAGGCAGTTAAACCAACACCTCCCCTTTCACAGGTGGCTCTTGAGCGTTGCTCGCCACCCTGGCTAGTGTACACCCTTCTGGTGCCACTGGGCGGGAGGGGGGGGGGGGTGTAACATGGATGCATTCACCGTTCAACTCGGCAGCTCCTAGAGGGGGGCACTCCTAAAGACGGCATTTATAGCGAGGCCGCAGCACTGGCATGTCCGGTGCGACAAGGAGGTCGTCAGCATGGTGAGGGGGACCGATATACCCCTCACCCTGCCTCGCGCACCGGACCTGACTCGTCACCGCCCTCGCCCAGGAAGGGGACTCCACCAGGGTCACTGCCCCCTCAGGAGGGGGGGGCAGTGTGGGGTGCCTGATGCCACTAGAGGCCTGCCCTCTTGAGTGGCTACCTGCGGGGCCTCGGGCAGCCGCATGTATTCACGTGCATTCGTATTTTGAAAGCAGCAAAAATGGAGCAAAACATATTAGGCAAATTTTGCTGTTGATCGAACAAGCTAGTGTTTTGATCATCTTTCTTTTATCGGTTTCACTCCCTCTCGTCTCCTTTTTAATTGATGTCCGTTGGTCTATCTCTTCCCCCCACACATGCCCGGTCTCTCTCCCCATCTCTCCTTTCTATCGCACTCTTTCCCTTTCTGTCTTTATGCCCCGTCCCTCTCTTTCATTTACGTTCTCCTTCATCTTTAGCTCCTTTCATGTGGTTCTCTTATGTCACACTCATTCTCGCTTTTCTTTTCCATTCTTTCTTCTCTCCCATCTCCTGCTCTTATCTCTCACAAGTTTGCTGTCTCTCGCTCTTTCCCACTGATTCGTTAGGTATTTTATCTCTTCTTTCTCATTCATTCTCTCCCTCTAGCTCACATGCTATTGATTTTTTTCTCCTCCACTCTAACTCTACATTCCTCTAACTATTTTTCTCCTCTCTTTCATTCACTCACTCTTCGCTACTTAGTAAGCGTTATATAAATGCAAATACTTACTTCTTCGCCCTTTACCTGGCTTTCCTCCCCCTTGTTTTGCCTTCCATTCTACCATTTGTCAGCACTCTACCGACCCCTAGAACTCTTGCAGACTTTCGCTCCTTCCTACTCACCACCCCTCTACCATCTCTTTATCTTTCAATTCCTCGTCCCCTTCTCGCTTTCATTTATATTTTTCACAATTGCACCCGACCCCTTTCTCCTTCACTTTTTTCTTCCAGTCGCCCTTTTCGGGCGCTGCGGCACTGCGGCCTTCAGGAGCCCTCCATGACGGCACCCAATCCTGGTGGGCTCGGCTCAGGTCTCCCGGGGCTCCCAGTGCAGCACCCGGCTGTGAGCAGCTTGCTGGGTAAGGCTGGTCAGTGAACTTTATTCCTTTCTATGTCTGTGAATGTGCAGCGGCACAGCTCATCTCGATGTTTGTATACAGACATGGCTTGGGTTATTCTTACTTAGTCTTAACTAACCTCTGTGTATGCAGATCTGTGGCACTCTTTTTAGGTCTTCTCTCTCTGCACCCCCCAACACACTCTTGTTTTTTTAAACTTTAATAAGCGTGGCGCCGTCTTCACGGACACCGCATTATGCAATGCAATAGATGTTGCCTTTGGTATTGTAAAAAACAATGCCTTAAACATTTTTTTAATGGCATTGCCATTTACAATATTAATAGCCCGAAATAATGTCATTGCGAGACCTATTGCATTGTAAGTGCTTGTTTGGCAATGTGTTCTTTGAGGGAGAGATTGGTGTCCAAGGGGAAAACAAGTGATCTGACATTCAGTGAGAGTTGTGATTCGAAACAGTCAAGGTTCATCTCATTGATCCCATCAACCCAGAGAATTTCTCTGAGGCCTTTGGGCCTGGACAATCTTTGTGAGGTAATGCTGTTTTTGCTATGGAGAGCTTACTGTTTTGCAGACGAACTCAAACATTGAGTATCAAGGAGTAGCATGTTTGAATAGTCAACACTTACTCAGAGATGGTGGTGCAGAGTGCAATGTCTAGGTAGCATGTATGCTACCCACAATAATTATTAAGATCAAACAGCCTTATTGTATTATGAATTTGCATAAGCTTTATACTAAAGAAATATTCTTAGTCACTTCATGAATTTTAGGGCGGCATTAATATTTGTACATTAGTAACTCTAATGTAAATTTGTGTATCTCATCGCCAAAATACACTTAAACAGTTGCCAGTTTGATCATGTCACTAGAGCAAAGTGCAGCATATATGTTTGTTTTTTCACTTACACTCTTTGATACCTTATATGTATTGCGTATTCCATACAGTGGTCTATATGTACTGTTCTGCTTGACATTGGATTATACCCTCGGTGTCTACATGGTGGTCATTGAGAGTAGGAATTTTTCAACTTTTTGTCACTAGATACTCAGCAGCTCAGGCTTCAACCTCCTGAGATGGCCTCTACCAGTGCTGCAGACATTAAAACAGCAGGGCCAGACATTTCAAAGCAAGGTTGCAACAGTGTATCATTTTTGTATGGCACCCTTATACCAATTATTGGAATACCAATAAGAACAGTTTTCAAACATTGTAGTAAAAGATCCGATATGTCTCAAAGGAAGTTCCATGAGTCTTCCCTGGTGCGGTCCATTAGTATACCGTCAGCCATTGGGCCAATATTATCCACAGGAAACACACTCCTCATGAGTTGTGCGAGAGTCTGCCTGGTGCAGGTCTCCAGCCTTCTGTCCACCTCAGAGGGCATGACGAACCCCCAGGCCAGAAGTGTCCTCATCAGTAAGTCCTGGGTATGCTTTGACTTCAGAGCTGGAAAACCCTGAACCACTGGTCCTCCCATTGGGGACTGTCTCCACCCTACTCCAGCAGCTCCTTCTCTGGACTATTGGGCCCTCCCACTTAGGGTGGTGCTGCCAGACACCAGAACAGGTGGAACACTGACAACAGCTGCCCCCCAAAGCTCTACTGACACTATAGGATACCACTCAGTGGATGACATCCCAGTACAGACTAGGCCCCCCTCCTGGTGCTCACTCATGGAACCATCCAGGCCCTAGGAATGGGTTTCAAGCACACTGGGACTTACCCCACCCCCTCTACTCAGAGACAGGACATGGTACCCCTCACCCATCCCACTACACTCGGACCTATCTGAGTCACTACCAACCTCCCCTACCTCACTTGGTTGGAGAAACCCTGAGCCACTTCCTTCAGAATCACTCCCAAAAGCCTCTTCATACCCTCTGGAGTCCACTAAAATGTCTACCTCCAGTGCAAGCTCCCTGGTGTCAGAGAACTCATACTCCACCAGATGTTGGCATAGCTCTGGAATACAGGGACTGAACACATGCTCTCCAACAATGCAGTTACACAGCCCCTCAGTTGAGTTAACTACACTACCCTTCACCTCACCATCCAGTGCCTTGCAAAAGTACTTTAGATCACCCTCCTGAGACTGGTGAGACAGTGTCACTCAACCCACACTCTTCTGGGCAGTCTCCATATTCACATACCAGGGTGTCTACGATGGGGGAACCCCTCTCCCTGCACCCCTAATCTAGAGTCAGTAGAGTGTCCACCCACCACTAGGGATATGATCCCCTGTGCCACTTCCCCAATCCATCTCAGGGACCCTGAGCACCACTGGAGCTACCTCATAAACATGAAACCCCTGGTGTATGTCAACCCCCTCCTTGAAGATGGGCACAAAGTCTCTGGGTGATTGTAGTTCTCCCTCAGCGATAGACGTCAATTTTTTGCTGCCACTACTTGAGCTGGACTCCGATCTCGATAGAGCGCGCAGGTCACTATAAATTTTCCATACTCACCTGAGCCCATAATCAAATTACAGATTTCTTAAATCAGGTAACCTACGCTCTAACTACCAGATATTTTACCTACTAGGTCCTATACCATTTACTTACCACTCCTAGTCGCAGGTACCTGTAAACCTATTGGATCAGGGAGTTAGTTTAAATTAGGTAGCGAATGACATATGCACTCATATTAATAACCACAGACTCTGGAAAGTTTTAAACTCTTTATCTAAACTTCATAAATGGTCATGATCCAAAGATTGAACACAATAAGACTCTCAATAACGAAAATCAGAAATAATGTATAGCTATGCAAAAGATATATTATGCCAATCATTTAGCAATTTAAAGGGAAGGTAAGAACAAGGAACATGCTATTAAAATTTAAAACAAACTTACACAACTCGTCTCAGGGTGGGAAAGAAGGAACATGCTAAATAACACAAAGGAACATAAAATGCAATTACGGAAACAATTTTAGCATATGACTATAGAGAAGGTAAAAATGGAACACACTATTAATCCAAATGACAAATTTATCATTAAAAGAGAAAGGAAAAGAAATTAAACATATGCAATCAAAACCTTTATCGATTTAGGTAGGGTAAAGAAAAGGACACACAGAAATATAATGACGATACCCACACAGATTTATATTTACCTAGAATGGTGTGAAGACCAACCCTGGCCACGGGTCAGTTAAAGAGAGAAACCCCAAAAGTTGCAGTTGCCAGTAGGCCAACAGGTGCAGATCAGAATCAGGACAGGATAAACCAGTTTTGGATCAGGACCAGACCACCAAAGGTTAAGACCAGCACCCGCAGTTCAGTTGCAACGCCTGCGCTACTCCCTCTCTGTAGCTAACAGTCAGAACCCCGATTGGGTTATCGATTTCACAGACAAAGTGCTCCGCCAGCACTTCAACTTCCTGGACCCCGATTGGGTCAACGAATCTTCTCAACTCAGCAAAGCTTAGTTAATGAGCTATACACATTTCCTTTTGCTTGGCTAAGGCACTCTTGACCTGAGCCCTCCGGTGCGCCTCATTGAACTCTCTCAGCCTCCGTTCACAAACTAAATATTATCCTTCCTTCTCTGTTTCCCTCTCAGGGCCACAGCCCTCACGTTCTGAGAAGTCCTCCTCCTCAGAATCATCTGATAGTGTTCCTCACCAGAAGTTATCCTCATAGATAAACAGGGCTTCCTCCAGATCCTACCCGTCTCCTTGCAAAATAACCCTCAACTCCCTCATACTGTAAATTTGCAGGTACCAGTGGTTAACTTCCATTCTAACAAGGTCTCACAGGTACAACAACTACATAGAGTTCCAAGAATCAACACAAATTCTGAAAGAATCCAGAGAACATAGGAATGAAAAAACAGCCATGGTGTTGCATAGTGGTCTGTACTCATCCGTAATAGTGTACACTATTTACTGTAGTTCAAATCAAATGCAAGTCCTATCCTTACCGCTGGCCACAAATGTTAGAATTGGGGGTTTCTGGTTGGCAGCAAAATACACTCTGTCCAAGTAGGAACCCTTTCTTCTAGTAACGACGAGTAAAGTACACCCCTAGGTTTGCTGTGCTCACCCTCTGGTACCTTGGCACAGAGCAGTTGAACTAAACTACAGAGGCCATATGTAAAGCATTGGAATGGAATGGAAGAGGATTTATAAAGCGCGTGGTTACCCGTAGGCGTCCCAGCGCTGAAGGAGTAGAGATTACAACCGGGGAAAGCAATATTTTAGGGAACCTTAGGGAAGAGGAAGGTTTTAAGAAGCTTACGGAACTTCAGGAGGCTGGGTTCAGTGCGGATCTTAAGTGGAAGGGAATTCCATAATGTTGCGGCTTTGACGGAGAAACAACGTCCTCCTGTTCGTGCCTTCTTGATTCTAGGTACATTAGCAAGGTACAGGTGGTCAGATCGGAGTGCTCTGTTGGCTTTATAAGGGCCCACAAGGCTTCTCAGGATGGGGGGACCATTACCATGTAGGGATTTATGCATAATGGGCAAGGATTTGAATTTAATTCTCTCGCGAATTGGCAGCCAGTGGAGAGTTCTAAGGGCAGGTTTGGCTGAGAGTTTGGTTGATGATCCAGTTAGCAATGTCGCTGCTGAGTTCTGGATCAGTTGTAATTTGTTTATGGTGGCTTCTGGAGCGCCCAGGTAAAGGGCATTACTATAATCCAACCTGGAGAGGATTAAGCCCTGAATAAGGAGCTTCCTGGAGTGGGGAGGTAGGAGGGGGAGGACTTTCCGTGCAGTACGAAGTAGGCCAAAGCATATGCCGGCAGTTTTCTTGGCTTGAGTTCTGAGCGAGAGGTCTTGGTCTAGCCATACTCCAAGACTTTTGATTTCACTTTTTGGGGTAGGTGTTGCACCCATGCATACAGGCCACATGGAATCGGTTATGGATGCCATCTTATGTCCTAGGAGCATAAGCTCAGTTGTAGCTCCGTTTAATTTAATGCATTTGTATATAACCCACAGTAACACTGTGAAAACACCTCAAATGGATACCACACCAGTTATAAAGATAAAGTATCTTTATCTAAACCAAAAAAGGCCAAAATGACAAAAATGTAACATACAAAAATAAAAATATGACTTTTAGAAGGTAAAAACTGTTGTATCCATAGGAAAAATTGAATATGTTACTTTTAGCGCAAAATACCAGGGATGTGTCAGACTCACAATCAAAAACAGCCGCAGGGAAGGTAAGGGAAGGGAAGGTTCCTTATGCGGAGGGAAGGTGATGCATAGGTTCCTTCTCCAGGGGAGGTGATGCTTCAGTTCCTTACTGCCACGCAGGGAAGGTGATGCAGCAGTTCCTTACTGGAGAGGAGGTGATTTGTCGGTTTCTTACTGTGAGGAGAGGTGATGTGTCGGTTTCTTAATGCATCCCCAGCATTGTTGTTGAGTCAGCGCACAGGTGCGATTTAAGGAAAATCCGGAGGTGATACGGCGACCCAGGTGCTGCGGTGATCTCTTCAGCCGGCGATGCATTAATTCCTCTTGCCACTCAGCAGGACCTGCATCAGAGTTAGTGCATGAGCTTTGATTTTGGAGATCAGGGCACGGGACTCGCGTGCAGTGGTTTCTTGGTCCACTGGCATCGATGTGTCGATTTTCTGGCTGAACAGGGCTGTGCGAGTTCATTTCTCCCGCAGGGTGATGCTGCGTCGGAAAATTCAGCCGTAAGAAGGGCGAAGCAGCGATTTGCTTCCGTTGTTGGCAGCATCCTGTAGCAGGATCATGTGACCTCCAATAGATGACTCGGAGTCAGAGGTAAGCTGAAGGAGTTTTATTCATGAATAGAGACTTACTACAAAGCAGACAACAGCTTCCCTCACATCCAGCCTTGAAGCAACTGACTTACTTAGAATGCTCCTTCAATACAAAAACATACAGAACACAGATTGCTGTCCACACTCCATATTACCCTACTTCCTCTTGCACTTAGGCATCATGTAGCCACTAGATCACAACACATCTCCCCCTTATACCCTCCTATGGATACGACAAATAAGACAAACCAGAAAAAACAGCACACAAAAAAATAAACAAACATAAATACGGCTGAGAAATAACATCATTGAACAAAATCCCTCAGATACTAAGTGGTCTGCGCAAACTGAGATTCCTTGGAGAATGATGTTCAACACTCCTTAAGGCCTCACTACCAGCATCATCAGTGCCTAATGAGGAAGGACCGCTAGTCTGCATTTAAGAAGAACACTCAGGTTATCCTACCTCATGAGAATGAACATATTATTCTCTTGCTCCTTTCTACAACAGCCCTGACCACCTCTTTGATACAAGGCTACATGCCCGTTATTCCGATTTTCTCCAATCTCCAACAACACAGAGATTCGTCGCACCTCCTGGACTATAAATGGACCTTTGAACTTGGACAACAAACCTCCTTTCCGAAGACACCAAATCTTGCCCCAGTCACCAATCTGGAAGTATAAGTTGCTTGAATTCTTCTAGTTTGAACCCATGTATCCCTTCTCATCACCATTAACCCATGCCTTATCCTTCATCCAAGATGGTAGCAGCTTAGAGCCTGCCACTCTTGCTCTCATTACCTCAAAAAGGGACTTCTGATTTGTCTTGTGAATACTTGTGCGATATGCAGAGACCATGTCCAACACCATGTTACTGACACCATGCCCACCTGCAACCACCATTTGAATAGAGCCCTTGACCAGCCTATTCTCTCTCTCCACAATACCATTTCCTTGAGTATTGTATAAGGATGTGTGGTTAAGCCCAATCCCAAACAAATCCCGAAAAACACACATCTCTGCAGAGATCAGTACCGTTGCCCATCATGATGACACAGGGTACACCATCATCCCGAAAGATGTCTTTCAATTTTTGAATAGTAGTTCGGGTGGTGGGGTCTCTTCAAAATGTATCAATAAGCTACTGGGAATAAACATCCACAACTACCATGGCATATCTTAATTCATGTCTCAACTTTTGCATTGGCACAACAATGTCCAAAGTCAAGGTGTGCCATGGACTATCAGGATCAGATATGTGTCCCATGTCCAATTTGACACTCACCTTCAGTCTTTTTTCTCCCTTCTTGCACACTGCACATTCATCAAACCATCCACTTGCTCATCCATGCCGGGCAACCACGAATTCTCTCTCAACCTTTTTTTGTTTTAGAACGTCCCAGATGCCCTTCATCTTACATGGATAGCAACCTGGGCCAAAGACCCACAGGCGGTACTAACCTCTCCCCTCTCATCTGTACGATGTCAACACAAGATAATTCATCAAGAATGTTAAGGTAGGTGTGAGGAGACAATGCCTAAGGACTCACCCTTTTCGGACGTACTCTGCCCAAACACCGAAGCGGGACGTCAGGAGTTAACCGAGAGCCTTCCCTCCTCTCTACAGGAAGCCAAAGAGATGGAAGGGAAGGACGACCAATGGGTAGGAGACTTCTCGCCGGAAGAGGCGGGACAACCATCCTTATGGGACTGGACGCGAGAGGAAGAGGTGCGCAGTAGGAGGAACCCGGAAGACGCCAAGAAGCAGGAATCGACGGAACAGCGGAAGGCGAGGGAACTCCAGGAGATGCCGAGGAAGAGGCGGGCGGAGAAGACCAGGAGTGCTGGACCGAGGACTGGTGGATGCCCCCGCAGGATGCTGAAGAGCCGCCGCAACTCTAGGAAGAGTTGCGGCAGACGCGGTGAGTGAAGCAACTGGGGCAGGAGGGAGGGGGGGTACTGATTGGGAGCATACAGCGTAAAGACGGGCACCTTTTGTTTATTTAGCGTGCCCCTTACACCGTCCCCTCCGCACCACCCAAATCCCTAAGCACCGATATTTGTTTAGATTACTTTAACGGGGCACAAGAGGGAAAAACGGCTGCAGTAACAGGGGAGGGACGGAAAGGAAGTTCCCCAAAGTCCGTATTAAACTGGAGCAATTGTTTTTCAAGAAGCCCGATATAACTTACGGAGACTAGAAACCTAATATAGCCTCCAGAGAGTATTCTTCTTTACTTTTTCCCGCATGAGGTTCTTATCACGTTCTTGACAACACTTTGGGTGTGGTGACGGTAAACCAGTCAGTCTTTTCCCCCCCCTTGTACAGACCACTGACCGCTCTTTCCTTCTCTTTGAGCCTACCGGGGTGGCAGTCCGCAGACCAGACGAGAAGAAGGAGTAACCAACGGATGACCAAGCAACACCTGACTACTTGACTACCTAAACCAAGCAGAACAGTTGGCACCAATGGACTGATTCTATTGACCCTTTTCTAACCAAGTCTTTCCCCCCCTTTTTCATCTGGTACATTTCCTCAATAAATAACACCATTCAACCCACACTTCGGCCTCCTAGTTTCCATTTCCGCCCATCCCTCCGACAAGCGGTGTCAGAAGTGGGATCTACGGAAATGGAGGCCGCACTTCAGAAATTGGCGGACAATCAGGAAAAACTCGGGCGCGTTATGGAATTTTTTTTGTCTGTAGCTGAGGAGGACAGATAAAAACTCCATAAAACCCTCACTCAACAAAGTCAAAGCCAAGAGACGGTGATAGAGAAACTAGCCGTCACTCTGGGTCAACAACGGGGCCATACCACCCTACCATCCGTCGTCCTTCAAAAGTATGTGGACGGTGAAGATCCGGACTATTTCTTCTCAAACTTTGAGCGCATGGCTAGAGCAGCAGGATGGGCCGGGGAAAAATGGGGTCACTACTTGGGACCCCTCCTTTCGGAAGACATGCAAGCCGCCTATCAGGCAGCAAATCCCTTAGATCTTACCCCCTATGAAGATATAAAAAAAACTATTCTAGAGCGTCTGGGGATAGATGTGGATACCTACCGCATGCGTCTTCGACAACTGAAAGAAGGGCCCAAAGAAACTCCCAGAGCCCTCTCCTTTAGAGTGAAAGACATGGCAGACCGCTGGCAAAAAAACCCTGACTTTCACCAAGGAAGAGATTATGGAGAGAAAATACCTAGAGCAGTATTTAGCCTCCCTACACCCTCCCATACAGAAATGGGTGCGCCAAAATACAAAACTAAACATGGACAGGGCGGTGGAGATAGCCGGCGCGTTCAGTAGGGCTTTCGAACTGCAGAAGGGAGAGACACATGGGAAGCCTTCTGGGAGTAATGTTCCTAAGTGTAGTAGACCCCTTGTCCCTAGAAAGGCAGAGACTGTTACTCTATTACCAGGTCCCATGGCAGTTCCCATAAGACCCGCCCCAGCAGGACCCCAGTGCTTCAATTGTGGTGGGTTTGGGCACATAGCTAGGATTTGCCCTCACAAAGAAGAGCCAATGGAGATCGGATTAGCCAGGACCTTATATTGCACCCAGGAAGGACAGCAACTTCCTTTTCATAAGACCGTAAAAGTAAACGGAGAAGACCAACCTGCCTTAATTGATACTGGTTGTTTACATAGTGTCATAAGACCCCATGTCATACCTGGAGGAAATCCCCAGACCAAAGGTATTGTAAACATCCAATGTGTTCATGGTAACAGCCGACAATACCCTACCACAGACGTACAAATCCAACATGAGCCAACCATCCCCCCTGTTCCTTTACGAGTAGGGCTCGTCCTAAGTTACCTGAACCATTTATTCTAGGAAGGGATTACCCTTACATAGAGCAGCTGTTGCCTAACGAAACAGAGGAGTGGAGGAGGACAGCTCCGTTTGCTCAGGAACAGGCATTAGACACCTCCCCAGGGAAGCAAAGAAAGAGTAATAAACAAAAGAAGAGGGAAAAAAAAGCCTGGACCCAAGTAGCCCTGACACAACCGAAAGGTGAATCTATTTGGCAGTATGATCCAGGATTCCACATCGCACACAGGGAAGACCCATCCATAAAGGAGGCTTGGAATCAAGCTAAGGAGGAAGAAGACCCTAATCAAGTAGGTCCTTATTTTTTCATAAACAGAGGGTTACTGTATAGAAAAGGGGGGAGGGAGCACAAAGCCCAACTCCTCATACCCCAAAGATACAGAGAGAAGGTGCTTTTCTTGGCCCATAGTCATCTGTTAGGGGGGCATTTCGGTAGTGAAAAAACAGAGAAAGAGATCCTTGAGAAATTCTACTGGCCCGGAATTTATCATCAGATCCGCCAGTTTTGTAGAGAATGTTCTATCTGTCAGAAAAATAGCCGAAGTCTTCCCCCAAAGCTCCCCTTCGGCCTTTACCCATAATTGAGGAACCCTTTTCCCGGGTGGGTTTGGACATCATTGGCCCCCTTCTTCCCTCTAGAAGTGGTTGTAGGTATGTGTTGGTGTTAGTAGATTATGCCACCAGGTAGGGTTTCCACGAGAAATCATAACAGATCAGGGTACTCCTTTTATTTCAAAATTAATGAAGCAGGTATGCCAACAACTCAATATCAAGCAAATAAAAACATCCGCTTATCATCCGCAAACGGATGGACTAGTAGAAAGATACAACGCCACACTTAAAACAACCCTGAAAAAACTACTTGATTTAGAAACCCAAAAATGGGAGGATATGCTGCCCTTGGCTCTCTTTGCCATTAGGTGCAAACAACAAAAGAGTACGGGGTACTCTCCCTTTAAGTTGTTATACGGAAGGGCCCCACAAACCTTATTGGAAATGGCAAGAGAGGAATGGGAAGAAGAGGCAGGAGGCAATCCCTTACCCGAGTATGTCGCAAGTCTTAAAACACATTTGCAAGAACTACGTAGCATAGTACGGTCTCATTTAGAACAAGCCCAGGTTTCACAAAAGAACCAATATGATAAACAAGCAAGAGTAAGATCTTTTAATGTTGGTGACTATGTCCTTCTGATGTTATCCTCTTCCGATCACAAAATGCTAGGCCAGTGGCAGGGTCCTTAGAGAGTAACAGAGCAGGTAACCCCAGTGCCGAAACCCGATGGGTCCATCAGGTTTTGTATAGATTTCAGAGAGGTGAATAAAATATCTCAGTTTGACACATATCCTCTGCCGAGAGTCGACGAGATGATTGAGAGGATAGGAAAAGCTTGTTATATAAGTACTCTCGACCTCTGCAAAGGATACTGGCAGGTACCCCTGCGTAAACAAGATAGGGAGAAGATTGCCTTCTCTACTCCTGAGGGATTGTTTCACTTTACTGTCTTACTCTTTGGATTACATGGGGCGCCTGCTACATTTCAAAGGATAATGAATACCCTCTTGAAGCCCTGTGCTGCCTTCGCGGCCGCTTACATCGATGATATTGTCATCCATAGTGACACTTGGGAACAGCACCTACAACATCTAGAGACCGTAGTCTATACCCTGGGTAAGAAGGGGTTTACCATCAATCCCACCAAAAGTAAGCTGGCGATTAGATCCGTTAAATACTTAGGGTATTTGTTAGGGGAAGGCCTAATAAAACCTCAACAGGAAAAAGTAGAATCCATCACGGCCATTCCTTTACCTAAAAATAAAAGGGATCTCAGAGCCTTCCTAGGAGTCCTCGGTTAGTACCGACGGTTCATCCCAGACTTCTCCCACATAGCTAACCCTTTGACTAATCTCCTTAGGAAAGAAGCTAAAACTGAAAAAGAATTGACTCATCCATCCCCGGAAGCATTAAATGCCTTCATGCAGTTAAGACAGGCCATAACAACTAAACCAGTCCTTCTTAGTCCAGATTACAATAAGCCCTTTATATTGCAAACAGACGCCTCTGACCATGGGTTGGGGACAGTATTATCCCAGAAGGATACACAGGGCCAAGAGCGACCGGTTCTCTATATTAGTCGCAAACTAATTCCGAGGGAAAAGAAATCTGCGGTTGTAGAAAAAAGAAGCACTGGCAATTAAATGGGCGGTTGAGTCCCTCCGTTACTATTTGGAGGGACGAGAATTCATCCTATTTACGACAATGCTCCTTTAGAATGGATGGCGAAGAATAAAGGACATAATGATAATGTCACGATTCAGCTCTGGTGATTGTATTCTTGGAGAAGGATGTGGTGTGACTGCTGGACTCCAAGTCCCAGAATGCTTAGGGTTGAGTGCGCTGGCCTTTCTCTCTTTCTCTTGCCTACTTAGGCATTCCCTTTCCTGTTTTCGCGTTCCTGGAGCCTGTTAGTGAGAAATCCGTTCTCACCCTTGATGCGGTAGCGCATGACGCGCTGGATGGATACCGCGAAGATTGAAGATTACATCCGTGTTTGTTGCGCTGAGCTGCAACACTGGTATTGCTGGAACCCGGAAGCGTGAGGAAACGCTCTTTATTGAGGAACGCGGGTCGTGTTGAACTTTGAAAGCGGGCCGCCCTGACTTTTGGAACACTCGTAGTTAGTGTAGCGCATGCCGCGCTGGATTAGAGAGGCTCATACTCGTGCTATTAACGGGTGAATTAGCAGTGAATTAGCAGTGGGAAAGTCTACTGCAATATTGGACACAGGCATTTGAACGGACACTCATCTGGTGCAGATAAGTACTGAATTGTAGAGTGTGTGGAGATTGCAATCCCACTTAAGCAATTACTCTCTGCCTATAAAAGACTAGTAATTACCTCTGTTACTTTTTCTTTCTTTTTTACTTTACTTTATTTTTCTTCTTTTGTGCCTTTTTTGATTGACACAACATGCAGCAGTGTTTAATGTAAGTTAGTACCCACACATAATTGATATCTATTCCGCAGCAGTTGTATGAATGAGGTGACGTGTTCTTTCTTCCTCTGCAGGGTCCTTGGCTAGGAAAAGTGACTCTATTATCCTATATCGTCCCGGACTTGCTGCACTGCTGCATCTTTATGGTTTATTTATCCACTTTTCCCCTTCCCCTGTTGTGATACCCTTGTTGGAGTTATATACCACTACTCACGGGAGGTATTGCATATAGGGGAGGTCGGAATTAGGCGTCTGGCATCGCTCCTGCTGTATCCGGTATGTAAGAGGTTGGTCTACTCATGTCTTAGAATCTGACAGAGTGACAAGCCCACGAATTGAATACGGCCTGAGCGATGGATACTAACACCGTCCCAACCTTGGTGTTAGAAACATTGACTGCTCTCCGGATGGAGGTATACGCTTTTAGAGGGGAACATATGTGTTAGAAACGGGACCTCCGGCTGGCCAAGGCTTGCGCCAAGGTCAGTCAGAGACCACCATTTCTAAGGTCAGGGCAAGGGAGTCACACACCAAGATAACCCACGCTCACCCTCTAGGTAACGTGGCGCGAGCAGCAAGGCTAATCTCGGAGGCGATGTGTAAAGCGTTTGCGCGCGCACCCCAGCAGCAACACCCTAGGCCCACCACAAAGGAAACTCCACACAAGGTTATATCAAAAATAGCCTTTGTATTATAGTAAAAACACATTAGATAACACACAACTTTACAATGTGCCAACAGGCACGGGCAAGATTTACAAGGGATTATGTACAGGACAGGGCCACCTGGACCACTGTCAGGGGTATGCACTTGTTAGAAATAATACTTGTAGGTATAACACTTTAGCACATCAACATATAATGACTGTAACACAGAAATAGTAAATGTAGCATACAACCAGTAACTACTGGTAAAGGGTAAATACCTCCTACGCCACCCTAAACACTGTAGGGAAATCACGCAGGGAACTAGTACCTTAACATCAGGACCTATGGAAGGAAAACCTATCACCTAAGCAAGTCACTTTTAGCAAAGGGAAATAAAAGCACAAGGCATTACCTAAGCAGGTTACTTTTAGCAAAGGTAACGACATAAACAATCCTCTAAGCAGGTCACTTTTAGCAAAGGGGAATAAAAACATAAAGAATCACCCAAGCAGGTCACTTTTAGCAAAGGTAATTACAAACAATTGCACATGAAACATTAAAACACATTCAGAGGTGCAGGTAGAACATTTGCGCAAAAATCAAATAAGCAGGAATCATAAATTGCGCAGGGTGCACATGGCACAACACTAGAATTGTCCCCCAGGCCAACTGGCCTCGCAAGGGCTGGAATGCCCTGAGTCTCAATGTCAGGGGAGGCTGCGCAGGCAGCACAGACCAAAGCCTAAACGTAGCAACTGTCCACTAAGTGCTGGACAGTTGTAAATAGCAGGTAGGCAAACGTTGGAGCCACGTGGGCTCAAGAACACTGGTGGGGAGGAGACACTGTGTGGGAGCCTCGGGGCTACTGACCACACTCGTGTCCCAAGAGCCTCTCTGGCTCGCAAAACAAATGTGGGCTGGGAGTAAGAGCTTCAGTCGCTTGGACTACTGCAATGGGCTGTTGTTGTCAACAAATGAAGCGGTAATCTCTAGACTCCAGGTAGTCCAGAATACTGCGGCCCGTCTGGTCCTGAATAAGCCCTCTCGCACCCCCTCTAAACCCCTTTTGGAGAAGTTGCATTGGTTACCCATCAAACAGAGGGTGAAGTTTAAGATCTGCTGTACAATGCATAAGTGTCTACAGGGAAATGGTCCAGCATACCTGATCAATAAATTCTCCTGGTATACACCGACACGCTCTTTGAGATCCAGTGAGCAGGCATTGTTACAGATTCCAAAATTTAGCAAAGCGAGACAAGGGGGAAGATCTCTTACGGTTGCTGGTCCAACTTTGTGGAACAGCCTTCCACTGTATTTGAGACAGTGCAAGGACCACCTTCCTTTTAGGAAGCAATTAAAGACATTCCTTTTTCAAAATTGACTTATGTTTATGGTTAGGGTCCGCTAGTTGCTTTTTGGCTGCCAAAGGCGCGGAGATACTCCTTCGGGAAGTGATCCTAGCGCGGTACAAACACGCAAAATAAAAATAAAATAAATAAAAATCAACAAAATGCCCCCTCGAGCCTTGGGGCTCGTAAATTGCTGTGGGCGTGGGAGCCTCTCGGGCTCTAAATAAACAAATTGCCCCCAGGAGCCTCGGGGCTCCTAAATCAATGGTGGGCTATGTTGGAGTCCCTCACGGGGGACTCGGGAGCAATGGCCAATGTCACACGAGCCTCTCTGGGCTCGAAACCACTAGGCGCCCTTCGAGCCTCTCGGGGCTCGCTCACAACCAGGGGGGACTCGTGAGAGCGGCCCGCTGCCAATCGGGGCCGCTCTCAATCAAGACAAAGGACCCTGTCCCCGCACTCACCGGTACTTCGCTGGTGCTGCGGGGGCAGACACTGCCGGCTCCTCTCGCGCTGCTCTTCTCTTTCTCCCGGGGCTCCTCTCTCCACTCGGGGACACGGCCGGCTGCTTCCCTTCGCGCTGCTCGGCTGCGGGGGCGGGACTTCCGGTCGGCCTCTCCCGGGCCGCGCTGTGATTGGCCGGTCAGGCCAGTGCTTCCGGGTCGCCGCGGGCAGCGCGGCGGCTCGTATCAGGCAGGCCGGCGGGCTCTCAGTATCCGAGGAGTGGGCTCCCTCGTGATAATTTAAATCTCCACAGACGGGGCAATGCCGGGTGGGCACCGGCCTCCAACTTAAATATAAAGCGAGGTAGGCACTCGCTATGCCTGGCAAAGCGCTCCAAAGCGCTATAATAGAAATAAAGCGCACCCAACGCTTAGGAGTAAAAATAAAGCGCTCCCAGCGCTAACAATGAAAGGCAGCGCTCCCAGGCGCTGTAAGTAAAAGAAGGCTCCAGCAAGGGCTGGAGGCAGGCAGGGGGGCAAGGCAGGGCCAGAGCCAGCACACTGGGTCTCCAGGCAGGGAGACAGTCCAAGTGGCGGTCCTCCTGGCCCCAGCAGCAGCAACAGCCCCCTCTGGCAAGGATCCAAAAGTAGAACAAATTGTAAGGGGACACAGCCCCTTCTTATACTGTAAATTCCTTTGTCTTCAGGGTGCAGGGTGGGGGGAAACCAGTTGCAGCTGGCTTGGGAGTACCCTTGATGGCCCAACCACCCCTTTCATTCACTGGGGAGGCTTGGGTCGTTAGACAAACCACAGGGGGGCGGAGCCAGCATTGTGTGGGGAAAACCCCAGCCCATCCAGGACACAGGTATACTCCTCCCACACATCACTCATGCTGATCTCACACTCACCACCGGGCAGACCCATCCAGACTTCCTGGAGCCTGGCATGCCAGCCAGCTCCAGCCAATCACCCTCCAGCACCCTCACTGCACACATACATCAATGTCCAGAAGTAGCACTTCCCTTCTAGACACATACAAGCCGCACATACCATTGCGCAGCATTCATTCTCACGAGTTCACACATACCAAACTCGAGCCTGCACTCCCCACGCATCAGGAACTAACATGGACACACACATTCCCCATGCATTCCTATGGGAGGGCAGGCCAGCCATACTGCACGCACGCACTTTACTCTGGGACACAGGGAAAAAGTGCGCCAAGACCCAAAAGTCACTACACAGGGTCACCAATAAAAGCAAAAAGATTAGGGGTGAACCTGCCCTAAGGCCCAAGTCCAACACGACCCCCTTCCAGCCAAAACTCAGGGCAGACCAATCACCACCGTGATGGACTTCCCTGCTTGGGGCGATAAAACACGGACGCGGGCCCGCAACTGCAGGGACACCCTCCTGTTTTACGCCACGGTGAACCCCTAGGGTTCCTTCTAAAACTACTGTAGGGACTAACTGGGGTACCCCACTGGTACTCCCCAGCTGCCCTCGGCCAGGACCAGGCCCTAGGCCACCCAGGTACCACTGGATCCTGCCTACTCACAAAGTGGGGGGTAGTAACCCCTGGCACATAATAGCCATGCTCCACTCTTCCTGTCTGCAAGACAGGGCTAGACTGCCACTGGTTCTCCAACCTAGGGTCTACAACCTTAGGTGGACCAGGAGTCTCAGGGAAGTCTCTCCTCCCCTTACCTCTTCTTCTAGGGTTCCTCCTCCTCCTGCGGGGGGTCCCCTCAAAACACTCTTCTCCCAACCTAGGGTTTAACCCCTCAGGTGGTACCGGGGTCAGAGGTGGGCTCTCCCACCCTCTGCACCCCCTTCCAGAGTCCTGCTCCCTCCCAACCGGGGCGGTACATCTGGAAGAAGAACTGGTCAGGACACTGATTACAGTAGTCCCACCCTTCAGGTCAGGCTGATCCTGAACCTGGCCATCCAACCTCTGGTCTAAAACCTTCGGTGGAACCAATGCCTGGCACTCCAGGACTTCTGGGGACTCACATCCTATCCCCCAATCACTCCTTTCGCTGGACTCCCGTACCCTCCCCACTGGAGCAGTACTGCCAGACTCTAGAACCATAGAAGCTCCACTTACAGATGCTCCAGGTCCTCTACACACTAGGAGATCTCCCTCAAGTGAACTAACAGGCAAGTCTAGGTTCCCTTCCTGGTGTTCCCTAAAGAAACCATCCAGGCTTTGTGACAGGGCTTCGGGCGTCTGGGGACTCTCGTCACACACTCACTCCCGCTCCACTGAGACAGGCAGTCAGCCCCTACACCCTTCTCACTAACCAGGGACCTAGCTGGGCTACTCTCACCCTCCTCCACCACGCTGGGCTGGAGGACACCTGACCCACTATTGTTGGAATCACTCACTAGTGACTCTAAAGAACCTCTCGCACTGTCCCATCGGTCTGCTTCCTTTGCAAGCTCCCAAGGATCAAAGGTCAACCTCAACAGGTGTTGCCGCAACTCCGGCCGACAATGACTGAGCACCTTTTCCTTGAGAATAAGACAAAACAGTTTGTCAAAATCATGTTCCGTGGGAACCTCTAACCACTCAATCAGTGCACACTGACAGTCCTCTGTAAACTCCTCCCAAGACTGGTGAGACAGTTTCCTACTGTCCCTGAACTGCAACCTATACTCCTCTTCTAGGGAAACAGGTACCATACTCGGGGAACTGGGAGTGGGACTGTCTACACTAATACTCAAATAGCTGCCACCACTGGATTCAACCCTCCCTGGGGAATCCAGAAAACCACAATTGCACTCAGGGGATAACCTACTCTCTAGGGTTACCTTCTCCCTGAACAAGGCCCTTTCAGCCTCTAGCTTGGCATGCTCCAACCTGAGCTGTTCCATCGCTAGCTGATGCTCCCGCTCTTCCCTCCTATCCAACCACTCCTCTGGGGACAGGACAAGGGATGGGGCGCTGGTACTGATACTGGACCCAGCAAGGGACTCCCTATCTATGGGGTCCTCACTATCTGCTGACATCCATCCACTGTCATCATCATACAACTCACATTCTTCAGGGCTCTCCACAGACTCACCATCCTCATGACGTGCGGCCCGGGCCCTCTCTCTCTCCCTGTGCTCAAGATCCCACTGACCCTTTTGCCATTGGATCAGGCTGTCCCTAAGCTGGGACTGAGTATCCGACTTACTCACCTCCATGCCTCCCTCTTCACAGAATCTGACCAGCTCTGACCTACTGTACCTAAAAAGACAACAGAGATCAAAAACAGGCTCCATTTTGGTGGACGTTCTCAAGAAGAGTTTGACACAGGGAACCTGGGGGTCTGAGCTTACACAGGAGAACACAATTACAAAAATCAGCAAGATTCCTATCTCAGATAACTTGCACTCCTCTGTCCAGCGTAACACACCACTCATTCACACACACCCTCCCCTCGGACTGGTAAGGCAGTTTCTACCACCCCTGATTTTCTCAACCTGACCACAAGTGACACAGGTACCAAACTCTGGAAGCAGGGCGGGGAACAAATGTACTGAACAGAAATTACAAAATGACACCTTTCAGGAGAAGCAAAACTGAAGTTCCCTAAAAAACAATAATCCCCAAAAATTTGGTTATCTAAAATTGCAGAGTTTTGTAATGTGGCCTGTCGCCACTGTGGTACAGCGCAAACGCAAGTCCAATCCGCACCGCTAGCCACCAATGTTAGAAACCGGACCTCCGGCTGGCCAAGGCTTGCGCCAAGGTCAGTCAGAGACCACCATTTCTAAGGTCAGGGCAAGGGAGTCACACACCAAGATAACCCCCGCTCACCCTCTAGGTAACGTGGCGCGAGCAGCAAGGCTAATCTCGGAGGCGATGTGTAAAGCGTTTGAGCGCGCACCCCAGCAGCAACACCCTAGGCCCACCACAAAGGAAACTCCACACAAGGTTATATCAAAAATAGCCTTTGTATTATAGTAAAAACACATTAGATAACACACAACTTTACAATGTGCCAACAGGCACGGGCAAGATTTACAAGGGATTATGTACAGGACAGGGCCACCTGGACCACTGTCAGGGGTATGCACTTGTTAGAAATAATACTTGTAGGTATAACACTTTAGCACATCAACATATAATGACTGTAACACAGAAATAGTAAATGTAGCATACAACCAGTAACTACTGGTAAAGGGTAAATACCTCCTACGCCACCCTAAACACTGTAGGGAAATCACGCAGGGAACTAGGACCTTAACATCAGGACCTATGGAAGGAAAACCTATCACCTAAGCAGGTCACTTTTAGCAAAGGGGAATAAAAACATAAAGAATCACCCAAGCAGGTCACTTTTAGCAAAGGTAATTACAAACAATTGCACATGAAACATTAAAACACATTCAGAGGTGCAGGTAGAACATTTGCGCAAAAATCAAATAAGCAGTAATCATAAATTGCGCAAGGTGCACATGGCACAACACTAGAATTGTCCCCCAGGCCAACTGGCCTCGCAAGGGCTGGAATGCCCTGAGTCTCAATGTCAGGGGAGGCTGCGCAGGCAGCACAGAACAAAGCCTAAACGTAGCAACTGTCCACTAAGTGCTGGACAGTTGTAAATAGCAGGTAGGCAAACGTTGGAGCCACGTGGGCTCAAGAACACTGGTGGGGAGGAGACACTGTGTGGGAGCCTCGGGGCTACTGACCACACTCGTGTCCCAAGAGCCTCTCTGGCTCGCAAAACAAATGTGGGCTGGGAGTAAGAGCTTCAGCGCTCTAAATCAACAAAATGCCCCCTCGAGCCTCGGGGCTCGTAAATTGCTGTGGGCGTGGGAGCCTCTCGGGCTCTAAATGAACAAATTGCCCCCAGGAGCCTCGGGGCTCCTAAATCAATGGTGGGCTACGTTGGAGTCCCTCACGGGGGACTCGGGAGCAATGGCCAATGTCACACGAGCCTCTCTGGGCTCGAAACCACTAGGCGCCCTTCGAGCCTCTCGGGGCTCGCTCACAACCAGGGGGGACTCGTGGGAGCGGCCCGCTGCCAACCGGGGCCGCTCTCAATCAAGACAAAGGACCCTGTCCCCGCAATCACCGGTACTTCGCTGGTGCTGCGGGGGCAGACACTGCCGGCTCCTCTCGCGCTGCTCTTCTCTTTCTCCCGGGGCTCCTCTCTCCACTCGGGGAGCCTCGGGGACACGGCCGGCTGCTTCCCTTCGCGCGGCTCGGCTGCGGGGGCGGGACTTCCGGTCGGCCTCTCCCGGGCCGCGCTGTGATTGGCCGGTCAGGCCAGTGCTTCCGGGTCGCCGCGGGCAGCGCGGCGGCTTGTATCAGGCAGGCAGGCGGGCTCTCAGTATCCGAGGAGTGGGCTCCCTCGTGATAATTTAAATCTCCACGGACGGGGCAATGCCGGGTGGGCACCGGCCTCCAACTTAAATATAAAGCGAGGTAGGCACTCGCTATGCCTGGCAAAGCGCTCCAAAGCGCTATAATAGAAATAAAGCGCACCCAACGCTTAGGAGTAAAAATAAAGCGCTCCCAGCGCTAACAATGAAAGGCAGCGCTCCCAGGCGCTGTAAGTAAAAGAAGGCTCCAGCAAGGGCTGGAGGCAGGCAGGGGGGCAAGGCAGGGCCAGAGCCAGCACACTGGGTCTCCAGGCAGGGAGACAGTCCAAGTGGCGGTCCTCCTGGCCCCAGCAGCAGCAACAGCCCCCTCTGGCAAGGATCCAAAAGTAGAACAAATTGTAAGGGGACACAGCCCCTTCTTATACTGTAAATTCCTTTGTCTTCAGGGTGCAGGGTGGGGGGAAACCAGTTGCAGCTGGCTTGGGAGTACCCTTGATGGCCCAACCACCCCTTTCATTCACTGGGGAGGCTTGGGTCGTTAGACAAACCACAGGGGGGCGGAGCCAGCATTGTGTGGGGAAAACCCCAGCCCATCCAGGACACAGGTATACTCCTCCCACACATCACTCATGCTGATCTCACACTCACCACCGGGCAGACCCATCCAGACTTCCTGGAGCCTGGCATGCCAGCCAGCCAGCTCCAGCCAATCACCCTCCAGCACCCTCACTGCACACATACATCAATGTCCAGAAGTAGCACTTCCCTTCTAGACACATACAAGCCACACATACCATTGCGCAGCATTCATTCTCACGAGTTCACACATACCAAACTCGAGCCTGCACTCCCCACGCATCAGGAACTAACATGGACACACACATTCCCCATGCATTCCTATGGGAGGGCAGGCCAGCCATACTACACGCACGCACTTTACTCTGGGACACAGGGAAAAAGTGCGCCAAGACCCAAAAGTCACTACACAGGGTCACCAATAAAAGCAAAAAGATTAGGGGTGAACCTGCCCTAAGGCCCAAGTCCAACAATATGGATTTGCGCAATGAGATGGTTACAGTCCGGAGGGAGGTTGCAGGCCTTTCACATGGGGGGTCCTACATCAGGAATTGGACGCTGCCCCCCCCTGTCGCTAGGGATCCTATACAGGGACAGAGTGGGGGAGCTAGCCCTTCAACCATCCAGGTTATACAGCCTCTTCAGCTTCCTCTTTCACCCCTAAACAATTTTTTGGGGATCCAAAAAAGTTTAACATATTCTTGGGACAATGTAGGTTGCACTTTATGTGTAAGCCGGCTGTTTTTCCAGATGATCAGTCCAAAACAGCGTTTGTTATGTCGTATTTGGGAGGCAACGCTGCTACATGGTCTTCTCCATTAATTGAAAGAAATGACCCGTTTTTTTTTTGATTTCTCTACGTTTTGTGAAGAAATGAGGAAGCTTTTTGATAGGAAGGCTCATTCGCTATCCTTAGACAGGGAACTTATCACGTTAAGACAGGGTACACAAGATCTGTTGCCATACATTACGAATTTCAATAGATTAGTGGTTGAAACGGAGTGGCCTCCTGAAAAAGGCACTTCACTGTTTTATCAGGGACTGCGCAGGGAGTTAAAAGATGTTTTGGCTCAGGTTGTTCATATGCCAGCCACTTGTGAGGACCTCATTGATTTAACTGTCCAGCTGGATCATCGTTTACAGGAGAGAAAGGGGGATAAACAACGTGGTAACTCCAGACTCCTGTTTACTAGACCCAGGATGTTGGCAGAAGAAAATACAGCCTCTTCGGACGGAACCGAACCGATGCAAGTCGGAGGCATAAGAGGTCCTATATAGCTTCGAGGAAAGGCAAAGAAGAAGACAGTTGAAGTTGTGTATGTACTGCGGAAAGGCAGGCCACTTTATCAAGAATTGTTCTGCCAGAACCAGACTCCCCTATAAAGTTAGGCAAGAGACAAAGAAGGTGACTGTGGTGGAGTGGGCCGACGAGCCGGCGGAAAATTACCTTCCTCAAACATGATCGAGACTCCTTGTTTGAGGTCAGAGAATAACGAAGTCTCTCCCGCTCTAATTAACACCATACAAAACTCTGTGGCTCACATGAATGTGTGTGTAACATTGGAAGTAGCTGCAGGAAAGGTGGAATTGGTTCATGCACTCCTGGATTGCGGAGCCACTGGGAACTTTATTGATCAAACGTATGCTCATGAACTGGGTATTTCTTGTATACGGAAGTTAAAGCCAGAACCGGTAAAAGCAGTAGATGGCACAGCATTGACCTCTGGGCCAGTGTGTTACCATACGCAACCTATTCTTATACAGATGGGGACAACGCATTTCGAAAGTATACAATTCGACCTCATCGATGCCCCGAACTTCAAATTGATATTGGGCATGCCTTGGCTAACTACACATGATCTCCACGTGCAATGGGCTGCAAGGACCATCAAAATGAATTCCTTGTTTTGTGCCGAGCATTGTACAAAAGCACAAAACATAACAGAAGATTCCCATAAGGAAAATCCTGCCGTGTTATTGGCCTCTAGTTGTAGAGTACAGGCGGTATGCCTGGTGTCATCCTTACCCGAAGCTTATGCGGACTACAAAGAGGTATTCAATGAGAAGGAAGCAAGTCGATTACCTCCCCACCGGGAGTATGATTGTGTAATCTAATTGGAACCCGGCGCAAGCATACCGTGTAGCTGGATATACGCACTCACGGAGCCTGAGAATGCATATTTACAATCGTATTTACAACAGATGTTGGTCTCTGGGTTTATACACCCTTCCACTTCGCCTGCTTCATCGCCGCTTTTTTTTATTTCGAAACGGGAAGGCGGTTTGAGGGCATGCATTGATTATCGGGCGATTAACAGAGTTACGATGAAGAATAGGTATCCTCTACCCTTGATACCATTGCTGATGGACCAGCTTAAAGGAGCCACTGTGTTCACTAATTAGACCTCAGATGAGCGTACCATCTGGTGAGAATAAAACGAGGCGATGAGTGGAAGACAGCTTTCCGTACAAAATATGGTTTGTACGAATACCGCGTAATGCCCTTCGGCCTATTCAATGCCCCTGCCGCCTTCCAGTTTTTTATGGATGAGGTCTTATGCGGATTATTGGACGTCTCATGTATAGTTTACATTGATGACATTTTAATATACTCCAAGTCAGAAGAACTACATGTACAACACGTGAAGTATGTGTTGAAACGTTTACAGCAAAACGCCTTGTTTGTTAAACTCGAAAAGTGTTTGTTCCATGCAACAGAAGTGGAGTTTTTGGGATATGTGATCGGCCCAGGAGGTATATTTATGGATAAAAAGAAAACTGATGCCATCATCCGTTGGGAATCTGCTACCAGCGTGAAAAGTCTGCAAAGCTTCCTTGGTTTCTCCAATTTTTATAGGAAATTTATCAAAGGATTCTCCTTCATTATACAACCCATGACGTTACTGCTACGGAAAGGAATCACTTTCTGTTGGAATGATGCAGCAGAGGCAGCCTTTCAGTCATTGAAGAGATGCTTTATTAGTGCTCCTGTTTTGCGTCATCCAGATCCGGAACAACCGTTTGTGTTGGAAACAGACGCTTCATACTACGCCTTGGGAGGAGTCCTTTCCCAAAGACACCCTGATACCGGGCAAATTCATCCAGTTGCCTTTTATTCCAAGGATTTGTCTCCTTCTGAAATTAATTACAGCATTACAGACAAAGAGCTGCTGGCAATAAAAAGAGCATGCGAAGAGTGGAGACATCATCTTAAGGGGGCAAGACACACGGTGGAGATTTACACGGACCATCGTAATCTCCTTTTTCTGAAAAGTGCAAAGGCATTGACACCTAGACAACTTCGGTGGTCCTTATTCTTCGCGGATTTTGATTTTCTTATCAAATATCGCCCAGAGCCCCAGAATGGGAAGGCTGATGCCCTGTCCAGGCCCATGATTACTACCGATGCCCTCCTAAGAGAAGATAATGAGGAGCCGCCTTCTATTTTGCGCAAGGTTTCTTTTCAGAATGAAATAACAGCTGTGACTACATCAGAGAGTTTCTAGGATGAGGTGAGGAGGCAATGTGATGTCCCAGATGACCAGGCTTGGGTGGATGAAGACCCTCTACATCGGTGCAGGAAATAAGAGTTACTGTTTCACAATAAGCAGCTGTATATTCCTACAAGTCCATTAAGACAATAAGCATTACAATGGACTCATGATTCTCCGCTGGGGGGTCATTTAGGGCAACAAAAAACATTGCAGAATCTGCCTCGCTCTTTCTGGTGGGAATCAATGAGAAAGGACACCATGGAATATGTCTCTAAATGCTCCATTTGTGCTCAAGCCAAGTCTAGTCATCAATCTCCCTGTGGGTTGTTGCGGCCGATACCGGTGCCTCCATCACCGTGGCACACGGTTTCTATGGATTTTATTGTTGAAATGCCCTCCTCCCTAGGTTACACCACTATTCTAGTCATCATTGATCACTTGACTAAGATGGGGCATTTTGTTGCCTTTACTAAACTACCTACTTCAGGAGAGTTGGCTACTAAGTTCTTACAACATGTGGTAAGATTGCATGGACTTCCTTCTGTTCTAATAACCGATAGAGGAACACAATTCACGTCTCGGTTCTGGAAGGGTCTGTGTACTAGCATGAAGATTGATGCCCGTCTGTCCACAAGTTACCACCCCCAGACAGACGGTGAAACGGAGAGGCTGAACCGAACCTTAGAACAATATCTTCGATGTTTCACCCTCAAGCACTGTGACGAATGGAGCACCCTATTATGGACTGCCAAATTTCCTTACAATAACGCCAACCACTCCTCTTTAGGTTGTTCTCCCTTCTTTTGTTTACTGGGTTATCATCCCAATATGTTGCCCTTTGACCATCCTGTCACTTCTTCTCATCCATCGATACAGGGACACCATGCACATCTTAGAGAAGTGTTGAGGGAAGCTAAGCAACATCTAGGGGAGGCCAGAGATAGGGACAAACATTATGCAGATCAAAAGAGAAGGGAAGAGCCTTCCTATCAAATTGGAGATAAAGTGTGGTTGAATACTAAGCATTTGAAATTCAAGGGAAACACCAGACTGCAGCCCAAGTTTGTAGGGCCGTATGTTATCCATAGTATAATAAACCCTGTTGCAGTAAAGCTCACTCTTCCTCCTTCGTGGCATATTCACCCTGTGTTCCACGTTTCCCTTCTGAAGCCTTGTATTTCTTGTACTAGGTTGCCTTTGAGACCTTGCCCCTTAGAAGTGGAAGGGGAGTTGGAGTATGAGGTGAGGGCCGTTCTTGATTCCAAAAGAGTGAATGGAAGGGTGTTGTACCTGGTGGACTGGAAGGGGTATGGGCCTGAGGATCGCTCCTCGGTCCAACCTGCATTGCCCAGCCTTGCTCCGGCGTTTCCACGCACGGTTTCCTGGGAAGCCTGGTGGACCGCCGGGACGTTGGTCGTATTGAGGGGGTTCTGTCACGATTCAGCTCTGGTGATTGTATTCTTGTAGAAGGACGTGGTGTGACTGCTGGACTCCAAGTCCCAGAATGCTTAGGGCTGAGTGCGCTGGCCTTTCTCTCTTTCTCTTGCCTACCTAGGCATTCCCTTTCCTGTTTTCGGGTGCTTGTCACCTGATTATGAGTGTCCGAGTCCTTGTGTATACACTCGTTCCTGGAGCCTGTTAGTGAGAAATCCGTTCTCACCCTTGATGCGGTAGCGCATGACGCGCTGGATGGATACCGCGAAGATTGAAGATTACATCCGTGTTTGTTGCGCTGAGCTGCAACACTGGTATTGCTGGAACCCGGAAGCGTGAGGAAATGCTCTTTATTGAGGAACGCGGGTCGTGTTGAACTTTGAAAGCGGGTCACGCTGACTTTTGGAACACTCGTAGTTAGTGTAGCGCATGCCGCGCTGGATTAGAGAGGCTCATACTCGTGCTATTAACGGGTGAATTAGCAGTGGGAAAGTCTAGTGCATTATTGGACACACGCATTTGAACGGACACTCATCTGGTGCAGATAAGTACTGAATTGTAGAGTGTGTGGAGATTGCAATCCCACTTAAGTAATTACTCTCTGCCTATAACAGACTAGTAATTACCTCTGTTACTTTTTCTTTCTTTTTGACTTTACTTTATTTTTCTTCTTTTGTGCCTTTTTTGATTGACACAACATGCGGCAGTGTTTAATGTAAGTTAGTACCCACACATAATTGATATCTATTCCGCAGCAGTTGTATGTATGAGGTGACGTGTTCTTTCTTCCTCTGCAGGGTCCTTGGCTAGGAAAAAGTGATTCTATTATCCTATATCGTCCCTGACTTGCTGATTTACACTGCTGCATCTTTATGGTTTATTTATCCACTTTTTTCCTTCCCCTGTTGTGATACCCTTGTTGGCGTTATATACCACTACTCACGGGAGGTATTGCATATAGGGGAGGTCGGAATTAGGCGTCTGGCATCGCTCCTGCTGTATCCGGTATATAAGAGGTTGGTCTACTCATGTCTTAGAATCTGACAGACAGGATGTTAAGATGGTTTCTAGCCTTGCAGCCTTATCGCTTCATCACCTTACACCGAAAAGGAAAAGAGCATGTAAATGCTGACTTTCTATCGAGGTATCCCTTAGATCCATTTCTTGCTGGCAAGAAAGTTAGGGAAGAGGGATGTGAGGAGACAATGCCTAAGGACTCACCCTTTTCGGACGTACTCTGCCCAAACACTGAAGCGGGACGTCCGGAGTTAACCGAGAGCCTTCCCTCCTCTCTAAAGGAAGCCAAAGAGAAGGAAAGGAAGGACGACCAATGGGTAGGAGACTTCTCGCCGGAAGAGGCGGGGCAACCATCCTTATGGGACTGGACGCGAGAGGAAGAGGCGCGCAGTAGGAGGTACCCGGAAGACGCCAGGGAGCAGGAATCGACGGAACAGCGGAAGGCGAGTGAACTCCAGGAGACGCCGAGGGACGAAGAAGAGGCGGGCGGAGAAGACCAGGAGTGCTGGACCGAGGACTGGTGGACGCCCCCGAAGGATGCTGAAGAGCCGCGGCAACTCTAGGAAGAGTTGCGGCAGACGCGGTGAGTGAAGCAACCGGGGCAGGAGGGAGGGGGGGTACTGATTGGGAGAATACAGCTTAAAGACGGGCACCTTTTGTTTATTTAGCGTGTCCCTTACACCGTCCCCTCCGCACCACCCAAATCCCTAAGCACCGATATTTATTTAGATTACTTTAACGGGGCACGAGAGGGAAAAACGGCTGCAGTAACAGGGGAGGGACGGAAAGGAAGTTCCCCAAAGTCTGTATAAAACTGGAGCAATTGTTTTTCAAGAAGCCCGATATAACTTACGGAGACTAGAAACCTAATATAGCCTCCAGAGAGTATTCTTCTTTACTTTTTGCCCGCATGAGGTTCTTATCACGTTCTTGACAACACTTTGGGTGTGGTGCAGGTAAACCAGTCAGTCTTTGCCCCCCCCCCCCTTGTACAGACCACTGACCGCTCTTTCCTTCTTTTTGAGCCTACCGGGGTGGCAGTCCGCAGACCAGACGAGAAGAAGGAGTAACCAACGGATGACCAAGCAGAACAGTTGGAACCAATGGACTGATTCTATTGACCCTTTTCTAACCAAATCTCCCCCCCCTTTTTCATCTGGTACATTTCCTCAATAAATAACACCATTCAACCCACACTTCGGCCTCCTAGTTTCCATTTCTGCCCATCCCTCCGACAGTAGGGTCTGACAGAGACTGACCTTGTGCTTTTTCACCTCCCACCAGGTCTCAACAACTGTTTGACTTCACCCAGTACTGAATCCACAGTCATGGCTTCCAGCCATTCCAACTTGGGGATAGCATGTATACTATCCAGCTCCAATACATCATGCACAGTTGCAACAACACCCTTCTTCTCTCTGTACATGACAGTTAGACCATCCACAACTTTCCAATCTAAGGATAATCTCGACAAACGATCAACCTGGCAATTCTTCCACCCTGGGATGTGCTAAACCACATAGCAAAACTCTTAAAGCCTGGCTGACAATCTCGCCAACCTTGACAAACTTATACTTGCCCCACCTGCCGGCAGAACTTTGACCAACGGCTTATGGTCAGTGTGCGTGAGAAATCTGGTACCCCAGAGATTGGTCCTAAAATGCTCTGCTCGCCAAACTGCAGCCAACGCCTCACGCCTAATTACTGAATAGTTCCTTTCAGAGGTGGTCTGGGTGCGCGAAGAAAAAGTGACAGTCCTCTCACTCTTAATATGTAGCTACAAGAGGACTGCCCCTATCCTTGTAGCACTCGCATTAACTGTAAGTACTGACTTCAATTTTGAATTAAAATTCTCACATTACAGATCTCCTTTTTGATGGATTCAAAACACTGTTGTTGCTCCACTCCCCAATCATAAAGAGCACCTTTCTTCAGCAACGCCCTTATACATCCCATTTTATCAGCAAACCCTTCATTAAACCTGGCATAGTATTCAATGAGGCCCAATAATGACCTCAAATTATCATTATCTGTGGGAGCTGGAGCCATTTCAATAGCTCTCAATAGATCATCCTTAGGTTTAAGTGCTTCTGCTGTGATGCTCTATCCCAAGTAGTCCACTTGTTCAACCAAGAATTGACATTTATCTGACGCAGAATCAGACCAGAATCCTTCATCTTGTGCAGAGCTTGTCTGAGTGTTGAGTCATGCTGCTGCACAGTATCTCCAAAAATCAAAATGTCATCTTGAAAATATAACATTTCCTCATGCCCTTAAATATCTCACTCATCATGCTTTGAAACACACTGGCAGCTGAGCAAGGTCTGAATGGCATGTGTGCAAATCTAAATACCCCCTGCATAGAAATGAAGGAGGTGTGTGATTTTGAATCTTCATGCAACCTAATCTGATGATAGGCACTCTTTAAATCAGACTTTGAGAAATACCTACCACCAGCCAAAGATAACTCTAACTCATTTAAATTAGGCAGGGGGAAAGTGTTGACTACTACATTTTGGTTGAGTTATCTTAAGTCCACACAGAATCTGTAACAGCCATCTGATTTCTCTGTGATAACAACCATGGAAACTCAGCTTGAGGCCTCTACTGGCTCAATAACACCATCTCATCCAGTAGCTCTTTCACAGCATCTCAAGCAACCAGGGGAATCCTCCTCATGTTGTGTTGCACAGGAATCACATGAGGCTTCAATACAATTTTGTGAGGATACCCTTAAAGGAGATCCAAACCCTCATTAAACACCTACTCTGCTTCTGCCTAGATATCTGTAAGGGATATGTCATCAACCACCATTACCTGTCGGGTACCCCTAGGATTGATTATAAGATGCAAATCATATTGATTCATCCATCCTATGATTGGTGGTCCATCTTTCACAACATGCATCTTACGCCTGGTTTCTCTGTTTTCAAATTGCATAATAGCATCCATAAATTCCATTACATTTATGGTTTCACCTTGGTACCTACATGTTGGGATGTGCCTGGGCAATAACTCACACTCTTTCCAATTCTCAAAAAACATGCTCTTAGGAACAATATTGTACATTGACCCACAGTCAACCATCAATTCCACCTCTTTACCATTGATAACAAAGTATGCATGAGGTCTAGCCAACTTAGAGCCTACGCTCTCAACACAGAGTATGCAATCCTTAATGCCACCAAAATCCTCATCAACAGCAGCCACCTTGAATTTAGTCGTTTGCATACATACATTGGCCGAGTGGCTTCTCTACTACATTTCCTGCAGTCCTTATTTAAAGCTTGATATTTTTTGTAGTATGCTGTGTGATAAGTGCTGCCGCAACTGTAACATACTCTGTTGGACTGTTTTGGTCTTGAAAAGGTGGTAGAAGGTTTAATCACCGCACCAATCTCCAACCCTTCTCTAGTAACATTCGTTACTTCCCCCAACGAAATTTCTCGCCATCTCTTTCATGCACAGCTGCGATTGTTCAACAACTTTAGTCATGTCTATAGCATTTCGTAATGATGGCTTTTTAGCTGCCCATACATGCTCTTGGATTTTCTTACTTCTGCAATGTATTATTAACTGATCGCATATCAACTCACCAGACATCGCATCAAACATGCTTTTTACTGACAGCTCTCTCAACCTGGCCACAAATTCATCAATGGTTTCGTTTTCTGTTTGGGGAGAAGTGTATCTATTCATGACTACATTAACTTCCTTAGCAAATCTGTTCTCCAACCTTTTCTTTGCTACAACCTTCACATCTGTAATGGCATCTCCATTGGCTTGTGTACAGATAGGTAGATATTTAAAAATTCATTGGCCCTCCTTACCCAGAAAATTCGATAACAAAGCTTTCTTTTGCACCACACTAAATTTTTGCCCATCCAGAGTTTCAATGCATGTTTTTTTTTATATTTCTTTTTATTAATGAAAAAAATAATAACAAAAAGTACAGTGGCAGACGCCTTACATCACGGAATAAGCAATTCTTATACAGATAAATGGTGAGCAATGAACGGAGAACCCGTACGGTGAAAGCAGATCTCGAGTTAAAATGGCGTACGATCCCACAGTACACAGTAATTATGTATCCAACTTATCGACATTATTGATCAGTCCACTACTCTTTAAAACAGGATTTTAAAAATTCAAGGGAATCGAGTGGTTGTCGAAGGCAATATGATAGAAACCATGAGCGGATCATCGATCGTTAACCATTAGCAGCAAAGAAAGACAAAACATTGTGGAACGTCTAATGCAACACTAGCACCCTAGGACCCTTCTGCCCACCAATCAGGATAACCCCACGGGAAGGCATCCACTACCAGGATTTGAATAGGAGTTTAAAACATAGAAACATAACTAAGACAATACGATGAACACCCCTCCCCCCTCCCTGCACCCCTGCATATGGCTTCCGCCCAACCCCATCTAGCAGTGTGCCTGTCGCCCCATCTAACTAAATACCAAACATGGAAAAGTGGAGGAGGAATTTGTCATACATGCTCCCGGTCTCCCCTCCCCCCCCGCCAAAAGCAAACGACCCCTACGATCAATTTTTTAAAAAAAAAGAAGTTACTAGCAGACTATATAGGTGAAGTTAAGACAATCGCCCAACCCCCCGCATCGGTAAAGGCAGCAGAATCTAATGTCCATTAAAGCCTTAATGTCGAACCCAGACAGTCAAGCTCATCCCTGGCCCTTACGATCTTTCATGCGAGCTCCCACCATTAAGAAACACTGTGTTGACAGGAGAGTCAAAGTGTCGAAGGATGTTCAAACAATTGCAGCAGAAACGAGTCAAAGATATTAAGTCTTGAAATGCATCAATCACACTGAAATATTCCCCCACCGACAGTAAGTCTCGATAATACTTCCTCGGTGAACGTAGTGAAGCTAAATGGGGGACGAAAGTTGTAAGGTCAATCCAGAAAGTAATAAAGGAGTCCTCCAGATGTGAAAGATCAAGTGGTTCAATCTCAAGCGTCGATATCATTGGGGGTAAGGAGCTTTCAGAAATCTCGTGCTCGCAAGTTGTTACTCGAGCGTTGATCAAGGGCATCAGTTCTTTTGTCTGCACGTGGCCCTCTTCCTCAGTTAAGACCTGGTTTGCGGGAAACTCAACTCGTTTCAGGGCTGGCAAAGGGTCAGAGTCCGGTCTCAAACATCTAGTCTCAACCACAGCGATCATTTTGTGGATGATGGCGTCCACTTGACAGTGAAGTGCCCCGATGGCGGCCATGACAGTTCTCAGTGACAGCGCACTCTCCGTCCGATCCATCTCCTCACGCTCGATCTCAAACAAAGTCTTTTATCCCGGAGGTCCAGACAACTCCAGGGGAACAGACAAGAGCGGGGCGGACGACAACGGAGGGCGACCTATCGACTCGGTGATTTTTACTCTGCCGCAGCAAGCCCATCAGACCCAGGGGCCGGTGCAAGGTCTCCGGGAAAGGGACCCGCCCCCACAGCCGCAGCCGATTTTTGCTGCCGTTCCTTTATCATCAACCAGATCACTCGACCGCCATCAGACTCGGGCAAGGGTGACCTCCACTTCGAAAGACCGGACTCTGCCCAAGTCCCGCGGCCGATGTTATTCAACTGAGACCCGGCTGGGTCAGTACTCGAGGCCCCGGCTCACACTCTGGGCTAGGCCGAAAAATGAAGCTCGGTGTAACTCCATCATTCGAGCTGGCAAAAGTCTCTGGAACGCACCATTAGGATCTGCAACTCTTCAGCCACACGGAGGTCGGGCGCAAAGTCAGGATAAATAGCAGGATTATTTAGCTAGCGATGGAGGTAGACGGAGCCGGGAGCTTATGCGGCCATCTTGGTTGCTAGCGTAGCTCCTCCCCCTTCAATGTATGTTTCAAACAATTCTATACAATCCTCCCATTCTACATCAAGGGGACCAGACTGCATTAAAAATAAGAGAGGCGTAATTATAGCACTTAGGGATTGCATCATGAGAAATAGATTGAGATACAAGCACTGAACAGAGCAAAGTCACTAGATGAAGGAGGAAAGAGGATATAATTATTGGGAATTTACAAAACCAAGCATGTACATATCTGACACAACTTGAAAGTAGCGTGTGTGTCACTGAAACGTGGGTATTGTAATTACAATAATTACTTACAGGAAGAAGCGTGCCTGTCACTGAGTGCAAAGTGAGAAGAGGGTGTAAGGTAGCCAAGACACACCTTGATGTCAGCGCAACGTAAAACTAGTAATGAATTAACTCACTGGAAGAAGTGTGCGCATCGCTGAGTGCACTGTGGACTGAATACAAAGACTTCAGAGAGCAATATGGTGGGCATCAGACATCAAACGTTGAACGTATAAGGTTCAACGTTCAAAGGTATCCTTTGTGGAGTGTTGGGTCACGCTGAATTGCTGATGTAGCTGTGCCCACACCGATAATAAGAGAGCGCATGTACTGTAGTCACACATGCATAAATGGTTGTCTGATGCTCTGGCTCGCGCTATCCGCTGCGAACCCGCAAACCTGTGCCGATGCCAGCTAAGCCCAGTAAGGGGTGAAAACTTCCTGACAAAGCCATTGAAATTCTCAGGAACAAGCCAGAAAGCCATCAAAGTTCACAGGAAACTCAGTGTACACTCGTTGGGTCCGTCGCTGCCTCAGGGTTTGCAGGGAAAAGGCTAGCCAACTTGCTGCCAAATTCTTGTGACTCCAGAAGACGACTTGGAGTCAAAGGTAAGTTGAAGGAGTTTTATTAATTTATTGTAAATTTCTACAAACCAGAGAACAGCTTCCGTCACAGCCAGCCTTGAAACAACTGACTTGCTTGGAACGCTCCCTAAATGCAAAAACATACAGAACACCAAATGCTGTCCACACTCCATATTCCCCTACTTCATCTTGCACCCAGGCAACATGTACACACTAGATCACAACACAGGAACAACCTCCAGAGACCCAGAATTGCAATGGGCACCTTCGTGCAGGACAGAGCTCCCAGCAGTGGAGTTCAAGAAAGCTGTGGGTGAAGTCTTTGTGTCCAGAACAGGAGGCCAGCAAACACAAGCCCTTGGAGATTCTTCTCATGCGGGTTCACAGAAACGTCCAGGCTTTGCCCTCTTCTTGGTGGAAGCAGCAACTGAGGGGCCAACCCAGCAGAGTATCACACAACAAAGGAGCAGTCTCCTCCTCTCAGCTCTTTAGCCCTTCTACTTGGCAGAGGTTCCTCTTGATTTTAGAAGTGATCTAAAGTTCTGGGGTTTAAGGTCTCAGACTTATACTCAATTACCTCGTTGTTGTCTTTGTTTCATAGTGACTGAGCTCAGTACAAAGCAGTCTGTCCTCCCTGGTCCAGCTTGACAGAGGGTGTAGACAGCATTGTTCAAAGGAGACACAGCCTGTGCAGGTTCTAGTGAAAACTCCTGCCACCACTCTAAATGCAGAAAGGTCTATTCAGCCTGGCTATGGGTCACCGAACAAAGACAGGAAACACCCCAAACCTCCTTGTGATTGTCTAGAGTGAATGCACAGCCCCAGCTCCAGACACTCCAAAACCAGATGGTGAATACACAAACTGGCAGAGGCACACAGAATGGTGAAGCAGGAGAATACCCACTTTCTAAAACGCATAATTTAAAAAACACTTATTCTAAATGGTGTGTCATTAAATTCTTAGGTCATAGAGCCTAAATTCAATGTCTCCATTTTGTCCCAAGGGAAAGTTACACTTGTTGTTCCAAGGCAGCTCCCACGTGAACCTATAGGACTGACAGCCTTTCAACAGTGAAAAATGAAATGCACAGTATTTCACTTTTATGACATGTAACACATATGTTACATGCATGTCCTACCTTTAACATACACTGCGCCCTGCCCATAGGGATACTTTGGGCCTACCTTAGATGTCTTACGTGTAAGAAAAGGGGAGGCTAGGGCCTGGCAACTGGGTGCACTTGCCAGGTCAACATGGCAGTTTAAAGCTGTGTGCGCAGACACTGCAGTGGCAGGTCTGAGACACATTTACAGGACTAATCATGTGGATGGCATATCCATTGCTGCAAGCCCACTGGAAGCATTTGCTTTACAGACCTTGGGCACATAAGGTGCACTTTACTAGGGACTTACCAGCAAATTAAATATGCCAATCATTGATAACCAATCATTATCACAAGTTACACAGAAAGCATATGCAGTTTAGCACAGATCAGCAGTGGTAAAGTGCAGAGGCCTATGCCCAACAAAAACAGGGTCAGAAAAATAAGAGGGAAAAGGCTAAAGGTTTGGAGATAAACCAGCAAAAAGGGCCAAATCTAACAGAGGAACTAAACCATCGACCCGTGGCTGGAATAAAAATGTAAATCAAACTGTATATTTTATTTACATTAAATTCAGGGGGTAAATATGGGGGGGTAATGCCTGATGCTCATAAAGGAAACACCGCTATACAGGCCAATTTAACCATGTTTAGGGGAGAGAGCACAAGCGCTTTAGCATTGGTTAGCAGTGGTAAATTGTCCAAAGGCCAACGAGAACAAATTCATCCAAAAGGGGAGGGAAAAAGGCAAAACGTTAGGGGGTGACACCAGCAAAGAAGGCCAGGTCCAATATAACCTCTTTCTGCTTGGCATGAATTGTGCTGTATGTTAAACTC
Organism: Lissotriton helveticus; assembly: GCF_964261635.1. Taxonomy (NCBI): domain Eukaryota; kingdom Metazoa; phylum Chordata; class Amphibia; order Caudata; family Salamandridae; genus Lissotriton; species Lissotriton helveticus. Next base: position 1,452,202,376 of record NC_136065.1, read on the forward strand.
TTTCTTTGACACTGTATTCTACTTACCCGACTGCTTTATTTTACATAAAAAAATAGGAGCTTGGTGCCAAAATAGCTTTGCCATGCAGAATGCCCACCTACTGGGCATCGGGCATTTCCCCAGGAAGCTGGAAGGGTAGGGCGTTTTTCAATGGTGAGGGCTGGTTTTATCACTGGGGGGCGGTTTTGCAGCAGTGCTGCAATATCGGCCCCTAGTTACAAAAGCAGCAGTTCATCATATTCCCCCCCCACCCTTCCCACCCCAGGGACTGGTCCTAAGAAATTGCCAGGGCTGATTTGGGTTACAGACCGGCACTGCCCACCTACCTACTTTCTGTAGAACTTGGTAATGTTGGGTTGGGAACAGTGCAAAATGCATCGATTTTCATGAAAAAGCAAATCTACTAAAATGTAATACAATAATATTGCAAAATGAAACCAAGTGCAAAGAAAGAGCAAGCAGTCTATCAAGTGCTAAAACTATGTGTAATTTATGCAAAATTACGCAGTTTACCTAAAATGGTTTTCATCATGTTGAAATTGGTTCTAGATAGTATACATTAGGTGCTAGTCTTACACAAGTTGGCGCCTGCTTGCAGTAGCAAAATGTATTGCCGTAGTATTACTCTATTGAGCTACAACTTTTTTTTAAGTGTGAGCTTTGCCATTGACATCATCACCGGCACAAGACTCAAACACAAATTGACCATGATCAGGGTAGACTTTAGGGCTGTGCGACCAGTGCAGCTGCACTGTGCTCTCACCTGGAGGGGGCATCGACCTCCGGGGGGGGCACGTCAGCAATAACTTATGAAAAAAGGCACCTGCTGTAGAGTTCCTTGTGCATAAAACTTTCAGGCAGCAATAAAAATTTCAATATAACTCTTGTGATTAATGTTCCTGCTAGAGAGAGAAATCAGAGTTTTGTCTAGAGTCGTTTAGACTCACCAGAAGGTAGCGCAGAGGGTTAATTTACCTGCTGCAAAGAACAGTGTTCTATATTTTATGTGAATAGCTAAGTGAATTAGTGAAGCTATCCTTTACCTGTGCTTTAAAATGAATGAAATGTATGTGAGAGAGGCTATGGATAGGTGAGGGTCAATTTTGCTGAGTGGTAGTGAGGGAATTCGAGGAGAAGGCCATGGGAGTAGGTGCCAATAAAGGTTGCTGCACCTGGTGCCACCAGTGCTAAATCCAGCCTGGTCATGATGGCACAGTGCTGCAGATTTTTGTGCAAAGTTGTTTTGCATGAATGTTACTAAATCTGTACCGCTACGTGCTGACTCAGAAAACATATCAGTAACGGCGTTTTAGGACTTCTGTAAAAAATGTAGATCTTCTGTTCTCCCTAGAGCCAGATTGGCCTACAGGGCAATTAGGCAGTGACCGTTGGGCTGGTCTGACTGATCAGTGTGAGTGTGAGCCTATTTTTAGGTTTCGACTTGGCGAGGGGCGAAGCCCCTCCCAGCTCGAAATCTTTTGTTTTCAGTAGTGATGTTAGAACAGCCTCTGCCTCTCATTGGCTAGCTCCATAAATGGAGGCTAGCCATTGGGAGGCAGAGGCTGTCAATCGCGCTTTCACTCGAAAACGCGATTCGGGGGCGTTTCTGGTGCTTTTTTTAAGCCCCGCCCCTTTGTCCCGGGCCGCGCTGCGATTGGCTGCCGGCCCGGGACACCCCCGTGACGTCATTCCCGGGCCGCGCTGTGATTGGCTGCCGCCCGGGACACCCCCGTGACGTCAGCCAATCACAGCGCGGCCCGGGACCTGACTTGTTTTACAATATGATCGCTTTGCCGATCGTTTGAAGTGCCGCTTGTTTCTCAGTGACATACAATTAAGGGCGGGCTTGTCTTAAAGTGGTGGACTCATTAAGTCACTGTGCAGAGTCTGCACTTGCCCTCCGTGCGCGTTATGGACGCTACCTCGCCACCTGCACAAACGCATGTTTGCAGTGTCTGCCGCGGACTTAAGACCGGGGCATTCCTCGTGCCCGCCACCACTGTGGTAACTATAGACTTTGGCAGGGAATGTGGCGGATTCATTTCGAGTCTGTTAGCTCAGCCCATGCAGCCCGCATCTTTTCCGGCTGTCTTGGAGACTGTCCTGTGCCCCCGCTCTGCTCTGTTATTTCACCAAACCCTGTGAATTCTGCTCAGCAAAGTAAACATTGGGAGCTGCTAATCGCATCCTCTGAAACAGAACAGCACTTGAGTCGGGGATCTGGCGGAGATCAGAGTTAAGCAGAGTGAGTCTCTCCCAGCTGCTGCTCTCGGTACTGCTGCTGTGCAGACCCTCCGGCGGCGCTCCCTCCTGCCGGCCGCCTGCTGAGCCCCGGCTGCGCCCACCCAGCTCCCAGCTGCTTCTGAGGGACCCCCGGTTCGGGCCACTGCTGCAGCGAGGTCCATGCTGTGACCAGAAGTTTGTGGATACCATGGCGAGGGCATATGCGTGGCAGACCCTACTCCTGCAGTTCCTGGCTCTCACTGCCTCTCGGGCGGCATTTGGGTTTACGGACGATACTGTGGAAAAAGCCTTCAAGTCCGAGGGGTACTGCAGCCGGATCCTGCGCGTCCAGGGCACCCAGAGGGAAGGGTACAACAAATGCAGCCTGAGGGTGGAGGGAGACCCCGAGTTTTACAAGCCGGGAGCCAGTACTTTGCATGCTGGGAATTGTAGGCCTTTATAAAGACTCGAAAAAACTAAACTACAGGTCCCATAAACATTATAGAATGATTATTGGTGACCAAAAAATTGATGAATAGACGAAGGAAGAGTTTCTGGCATGTTTAAGGTAAACGGACTGTAGAGTAGTTCTATCTGCCTGAGCAGCCGACTTCGGAAGTGGGGTACCGGGTTTGAGTTCCAGCGTCATCTCTCCCACCTATGATTCTAGCAAATTACTTAATCCCCGTGCCTAACAAAATAAAATCTGTCCTCGTGTAATATAATAATCTTGTACTCATGTAAAGCACTCTGATTCCGTAGGGCCATGGTCGCGCTGTTTAAAACTGAAGAAAAACCATTATTTGCATGGCATGCTAACTATACAGACGCCCCCTCAATTCTATAGTTTAATAATTCCAAGCGTCTCTTTTATGCCTTTATTCCAACACCCGGCGCAGCTCTCGCTGCATGTAAGCAGGGACCGAGTCACGTGATCCGAGGTCTGAGTGCAGCCATCGCTTTAGACTGGCCGTGAACCCGGCCGCGCTTGGGGGTGAGTCAGCAGCTGAGGGAGCCTCTGCTGCTGAAGGAAGGAGCCATCCTCCTCTCTCACGGCTGGGGCTGCCTCAGGTCACTTAACCAGTATTGGGAACAGTGCTTAATTTGTGCCGGTGCTTAGCACCGGCACTTAATTATGAGGGCCGGGTCTATGCATCTGCTACCCACGTCACATCTTGATGTTTTTAAAATGTACCTTACTGTACTCCAGCGTGTTTTTCACCTCTCCCGAGTGACGCATGCCGGTTAACTGTTGCGGGCGGCTGTGAGACTTCTTAGTCTAAGTCACTTAGCCTGCCCTGAAGAGAAGATTCATATAAATTAATAATAAATAATAGGTTGAACGTGGCGGCCCGGGCCACGGCCCTTATTTCAAATTCACTCAGTTTTGCACTGTTGCCACTTACGTGAGCCGTGGGGCGGGCAGGACACACACACTGACACTGATTTAATACGGCTGGATTTGGTTTCTGAAGGGGGTAGGGGCTGTGCGCGACGTAGCGTGCGTGCGCCGATTTTTTTTAACATTGCCACGCCGCCCCAGCATAACCATCGCAGCTCACCACCACGAGTAGTCATTGTTCAAGTCAGCCCGAGTCCCGACCCGACCGACGAAGACACTGAGGGCAGGAAAGCCTGTGCTGTGCAGGCATCAATCAGCCAGCAGTACAGTAAGTAAAGTAACTTACTTAGTATGCTCAGTGCCAAAACCAACAATGTTTTTTTTGGGGCGTAGTGGTGAAGGTCCGCCTGTCAGATCACCGGCATGGTGGGAGTCAGGCAGGCAGCTTGCCTCCGGCGGCTGAGCTCCATAAGACATCATACCAGAATCAGATGGATATGATTAATGGATGTGATTCAGATTCACTGAATGCCAGACCAGTGCCTGGCCTAGTAGCAGCCGGCGTGCGGCGTCCTCAGCGCACACTTATGTGATATCTCGATCATAGGGCCTGACCGCGCCCAGTGCTGCCAGGTTTAAGTTAAAAGACCAAGGCCCTGCCCGCGCTTGCTCGCTGATTTGTACAAGCATGGCACGCAGCCAGGCATGAATTAGGTTCCCTGTAACCCCTCGCGTAAAAGAGAGGCAAGCGGCATTCCCTCTTCCATCAGGGTACAATTATGTATGTGAGTTTCTTGCTCACAGATTCAGAAGGTCATGAGTCAATGGTCCAGTCCAGCAAAACAAAATGCCAAAAGGCGTCAAAAATCTTGACTGGAAATAGTAAATCCAGCACATAGCGTGCGCTCCAAAACTATTTTTTTCAGGAGGACTTTGGGCTCACTCGCCCAAATGCTTGGCGGGATCTATACCAGTCCCCCTGACCGGCCTTTTTCTAGATTTATTCAGGCTTTAAAGTGAACCCTTGTGCACAGGTCGGAAATTACAACCCCGTACCTACGTGTGCCGGTGCTTGGTAGCAAATGAATCGTGATTAAGGGGAAGTTTATCCCCCCTTCTCTCCTATGCCAGCTTTATTTCCATAATTAAAAAGTGGCGATAGAAAAAAAGACAGGTCTAAATGTAACTGTCCTGTCAAAAATAGACACCGCTGTACATTTCAAAATAAATCAAACTAAGGGAAATGCCTTTCCTTTGTGTTTTTATTTTTCAAAAATTTTAAACCAATTTAGGTATGTGTACTACATTGTATTTCTGCATGCTGGACAATTGTAGCATATGTACTAATTTCACCACAGTGACTTGAGCAGGGGCAATAATACCACTGTGAATATTCACCAGTTATCCTTAAGATTTTGTGCTGACTTTCCGAATCTTCTTTGCCCAACCACCAAGCGAGGGAGGATGGGTGGGGAGGAGGGGGATACATGTTTTTTTTGGGGGGTGGGGGAGGTGGGAGGAAGGGGGTGGGTAGTCGTATTATTTTCTATTGTCTGCCAAGCAGTACCTCTTTTGGTTTGAAGCTGCCCACGTCTTTTTATAGCTTAACAAGGCAAGGCCTACTAAAGGACACTTTGGTTCCCGCGTGTAACATGGACGCATCCTTGATGAAGTTCAAGGCTGCATTGTCTGCAATCCACCTCATGCTTTTTCATCCACCACCAGACACTCACTGCCCGTTATCTCACCCTTGAAGTTTTGTTGTACAGGAACAGAAGTAGGACTTCTAAAAAGTAGTTTCATAATAAAGCTGCATATATTTGCTTTTTTTTTACTGTTTGAAGCCCTGGTGAACCTAGTTGGTTAATGTTATGCCATTAAAAGAGTATTAATTGGGGTTTGCACAGTTGAATCTATTTTGTCACCATTTGCACTGATGGGACAAAACAAAGGGAGCCACTTGGAAGGGTGTTCCTGGGGTTCCAGTCATCTGTCACCAGCCAAGAACACTAGAGGTGGAAAATGAAAAGCCCAGCTCTTATTACCTTTATTATTACCATTTATAGGGGTGAAGGGAAATGCTATATCACTAAAAAAAAAACACATACAGAATTTTGCAAATGTTTGTTCAGTCACCTAATCAAGTATGCAATATAAGGGGAAAAGGGGATTGCAGCCATCTTAACCTGTCCTATCAAAACCTAACTATGAGGAATGCTCCTTTGCTGATATTCAAATCGGTTATTACATCTGACGTTTAGCAGTCAGTGCCAGTTGAGGATGTGGCGGAGCTAATAGAGTAAGTGGGTGGGGCCAGAGGAGGAAATGGGTGGAGCCTGAGAAAAGTAGTTGTAGCCTCCAACAAACATTTGAGCACCTGCACTTCAAATTTTACAAATTAAGCACTGATTGGGAACACCCGCGCCCTTCACTCGCCCGTTCTCTCCTATACCCACTATACTGCAGCCCCGGGTATTTTGGGGCTCAGCCCAGTGTCTTATTTCAGCTGCTGTCTGTTGTGTGCGCCTGTTGTAGTCCGCTTTGTGTGTGCCTGACAAAGATTTTCTTTTTTAGGTAGTGCATAGAGGCAGCTTAAATTGTTCACAACACAAGCCTCATGTAATAAAAGAACATCTTAAAAAATACATACATTTATACATATATGCCTTGTGTTTCCCCTCTTCTTTTATTGGGCTGTAGCCCTACCATTCAGGTTTTGCGTCTTCACACTACATCATAAAGCATGGTGTAGGGGACAGGTCGGCACTATGAGTAGCGGCATTTCCTCCTTGTTGTTTAAACCTGTCTAAACATTCTAAGTCGATAGTGCCCTCTTTTGCGCAAATAAGAATCATATTTTCTGTGATCTGCATTAAAACTAAAAATAAAATTCTGTACCTATTCAGAGTACCTTTGCCTGCTAGAGAGCACTTGGACGACACTGTTCTATCAGAATTATATGCAAGGGTACATTTGTTTAATATAATTTTTTTATTGCAAGTGTACGGTCACCATGTTTAGCTTGTGGTGTATTTTCTTTTTTTCATCTTTTTATTTTTCTGGACCATCATGGCAGTAAAAAAAAATAAGATTTTAAAAATAACCATAGCACCAGCTTGCATAGGTCAGATGTAATCACTGAAGTTCTATTGGATCTGGCAAAGGTGCAATCTAGAAAGGAATATTTTCTATTTATAACTTCATCGTGACTTGCACTTGAGATGCGCTTCGTGTTTTCCATATTTGGTTAAGCCCAAGGGTTACTCTCTTGGCCTTGTGATTTTCACACCTGGAGTGACCATATATATGTAAATACTGCCTGCACTTTTGAGAACTTGCATCTTTGAGATAAATTATGTTTTTTGCATATGACTGTGCAGTCCAGTGACTGGCTGTGTGCACAAAGATCTCTGCCTGGATCTGTGTGTGTGTGTTGGGCTCTGTGTGTGTGTGTGTGTGTGTTGGGCTCTGTGGCTCTGTGTGTGTGTGTGTGTTGGGCTCTGTGTGTGTGTGTGTTGGGCTCTGTGTGTGTGTGTGTGTCGGGCTCTGTGTGTGTGTCGGGCTCTGTGTGTGTGTCGGGCTCTGTGTGTGGTGGGGCTCTGTGTGTGTGGGGCTCTGTGTGAGTGTGTGTGCCTCTGTGTGTGTGGGGGGGCTCTGTGTGTGTGTAGTGCTGTGTCTTTGTGTGTGGCATTTGCGAGAGATTAAGCTATTGGCATTGTAAATGACAATGCCATTTATTTATCTGTTTTCAAAACCAACACATAAATAACAATTATGTCATTTACAATGCCAATCGTTCTAACTTTTGCAAAGGCGAAACCGTTGCATTGTAAATGCTTGTTTGTTCTGCAGGCGGTTGTTACTGTTGAATTTCCTGATATTAAACCAAACACTTCATGTATCAAGCCGGAATCCGTGGTGTCTTCCATAATTTGCAAAACACTTATATGGCATGTGTTTACAAGTTCGAAACTGCCACAATTAGCAAACATGGACCGCATTTTTAACTTTCTAATTTACTGATGAGGGCAACTTTTATTTTGGTTCCCACGTCAATCACAGTCCCAGTTCGACCCTGCTACCCCTCTTAAAGATATGACGTTTAAAGTGGTCTAGAACTGTCGACATTGCAATCTCATAGATGCCTTGAGATGCAGATTTGCAATTTGGCAGATCTGTATCAAACTTCCAAGAAACCACTCACGCTAAACATGCTATATGCCTATCAATAATTTCCTGCAGAAACGCTGGTGATTTTCTAGTGAGCATACGCTGAACCTTGCATTTTTTTAATTGTTCGCATTAAGGAATCCAATTGGGTTGAAGTGTAACAGGAAGATCTTTTTTTTCACACAGTGTTCCGGAATTCAGTCATTTCCACTCGTTTTTCACATATTTTCTGATATTTTTATTAAAAAGGCACTTTTACACATATAAGCAAAATCTGCTAATAGTAGCAGGAAACAGAAGAAAGACTAAGCAAGGGGAAATGAAAATGGCATGGAGGTCGAAAGTTAGGGTTTAGAATGACCTCAAAAATACAATGTAGTACAGGACAAAGGGGCGCATTAGTTCCAGCGCAATATGAACATAATGTTGGAAGTTGAAATAATTACAAATGCCTAGATTTAAGGGCACTCACTGCACAGAGTTGATTGTTTCGAGAGTCAGGCTCTTTGACAAAAGCTGGTATGGGAACAGAAAAAGACCAGGAAAATAAGGAGTTATCATGCATAGTCAGTGTCAATGATGAAGCCAACAAATCATAGATTGCTAATGGGAGATTGTTATATTTACAGTATTTCTTCACCTTCCCCTGCCGGCTCGTGACACCACCTGGACTCGTGCTGGCAAATCTCGTCGTGCCTCCGAGCCCTGCGTTCTCTCACAAAGCCGTTAGTCTTTGACTTCGACTCGGCTCAGCTGCAGGGGCGTAAGACAGGCCCCCGCAGCCCATGCGGTGCGGGGGGGCCCCCTTGCTCCAGGAGCCCCGTCACTCAGCAGAACCAGCATTAGCAAACAAGCCTCTTAGTTGGTTCATGAAATGAATCAAAAGGTGCGCAAGGCCTCCGAGTCCTCATTAATTAAATGGTGTGCGCAAGCCCCCGAGCTGTGTTGGGTGGGGGGAAGGGGAGGTGGTGCGTGCTCCAGGCCAGTGGCGTAACGAAACTTGAGGGGGCCCCCCTGCAAAGTACCTGGAGAGGGGCCCCCTCCGAACTCACTCGGGAGCTCTCAGGACAGAGTATTGTCCTGAAGGGTCCCTCTGGAGCTCGGGCCCATCTGCTCTGCGGGAGCTGTGGCGGCCTTTGTTATGCCACTGCAGAGGTCTCTGGCCTTTGGCAGAACACCAGTTCCTTGTCAATCATTTGCAGCTTTGTGCAATCTGGCTGAGTCTGAAAGCATTCCTTATGACCATCGGGGGAGGCCGGTGCAGGTCCTCAGAGACAACATGACCGCCAATGTGTTATTGCAACATGCTAAGAGAAGTGGGGTTGAGTCTTCTGTGCCATGAGGTTTTGCACGTTTGGAGATGCACCAGATCTTTCTTTGCACCAGATCTTTCTTTGCACCAGATCTTTCTTTGCACCAATAACCTGAAAAGGTCCCTGAATGCCAGAACTGAGAAGATGTTGGCTGGTCAAACATGAACGGCATCTCCCTCTGGAGGCAGAAATAGGCACCATCGAACGGGTGGGTTGTAAGGGGATGACAGGCCTGGCTAGATCTGTTTGCCACCATCAAGAACACATCATGTTAGGATGTGTGAGGTATGTCTTCAAGAACACCATAAAATGAAAAACAAATGCACACTGAAAAGCACAGAGCCTTATGTTCAAGGTAGATGTGTCCCTTTATCCTGGACACTTTTAGAATGGAATCACCTGATCACAGTTAGTGACTGATGTCACATATGGCCCCAACAGTGCACAGTGCATGGAGAGAACAGGTGGCAGATAGGGTTGGCATCTTTCACAGAAAGAATATAGTACCCATTTGTATTCATGCAGCTGTTTATTCTGGTTAGGGTCAAGCGCTGCTCGGTGAAAAAGAAATTCTCAGTATTATTTTGCACCATGGCAATTATTCATCTGTTTGCTTCAATAATCATTTATACATTAGTTAGACTGCTTTCAATTTTTTGTAACTTTTTTTCTCCATGTGATTGTTGTTTAAGGTATATATTTCAAATGGAAAATACCTCCTTATACTAGTTTTCCCATTTTTTTAATTGGCATAGATACAAAACATGGCCAGGTGAGAACCCTAGCGAGGAGAGTGTGTTGAGTTACACAGAGGCGTCAGATACTTAGGTCTCTTTCTGGGTGCCACTGCACTGAGTTCGGTGTCCCGCCTGAGTGACTGTGCTTTAGAATGAATTCCAAGAGGTCGTACGCTTTTCGCTGTGACATGCCACTCTGAAGGCTGGCTGCATACGCACTCTGCATATCAGATTTTCTTATGGGCCCAGGTCAATCATATTGTAGGCAGGCCTTTCGTAAGAGAAGTACCTGACTTTCAAAGTTTACAAATATTTAATGTAGGGGAAAAGAGACCCCAGTTCCGGTTACTGCCACCGTTAGCTGTCTCATCATAAAAATGGCAGTCTGGTTTATTGAATCTATAAATAAATATGTTGCATCACGAGTACGGGGTTGGGCTGCTAAAAAGCACGAGGCCTGGGGAAGACGGGCCCATAGGCACATGTGCATCTACTTACCTGACTGCGTGTGAAAGAGCGCTGCTGCGACGCTCGTGATCCACGTGAGACAGCAGACTGTTCGCAGTGCTCGTCTGTCTCCTGAGAGAAACTCCCACCCCCGCTTGTCCTTCGTCACAGGCGTCTCTTTAACCAAGCCATATAAGCACTGGAATGGGCGAGAGGAGAAAACCCGAAAATGGTACCATCGTAACCATGAAACGTTAAGGAGATCATAAAAGTTAACTTTCAGAAGTCCTTAAAATGGCTGCATACAAAGAAAGCCCAGCTAGTCTGCCTGTGAGCTCTACAAATGGAAATGCTTTTGATATGGTGTAAATTATTTAGAGGACATTCTAAGTTGAGCCACAGGCTAGTAGAAATCTTCCCTATCCCAACCTTTTCCACAAAGCCCTCTTGACTAAAAGGCGGCAGAAGGGTTCTCCAGGCTAGATTGGCCCATCTCAAATAACAAAACTGTGGTGAAGCCCAACGCGGCCTGTACTGTCTCCTGGAACATCATGTACATAAAGTTCAACATCCCCTCCTCCTCTCTCAGCAGAACACGCCTCTCACAGGGCACCCTACAGCTCTACCAGCACTTTCTGCCTCTCCTAAATCTACCTTCAGCTCTCCTGGTCCCAAGTGCACCCTGCTTGAGAAGCTCTCCCTGACCTCAGCCTGCCTGGGCAGTACTCCCTGTCCACCTATGGCACGCGCAGCCTGGATCACTGCCAGGCGGGGGTGGCCTTGGACCCAGAGTACCTGGCTGTGCCCTTACCTGGAGCTCTACGAGTCTAGGTGAGCTAAACTCGGTTTTGACAGTCGTGCTTGGCCAGGTCTGGGCCTGCCAGAGTCTAGCTGTGGTCTGGCCTGAGTTTGACAAGAGACGTTTTAAGGTATGCAGAGTGGGTTATTGCCAAGGACACCACCTTGCAAGGGCCCTGGTGAAGTGAATGGGACAGTCGAAGTTCCTACCTTTATAACGCTGCTCATAAAAATCAGCTTATTTTTCTAATCCAACAGCTAAGCATGCATAACGGAAGCTTGGCACCAGATTTACTGACGGCTCATGCTGGGGCAAATTCCTGCAAAGTGATGCAAAGCAGTGCAAAATCTTGCAAGGGGCATTTACTTTCTAGCATAAAAAATTATTTTGTGATGGAAAGGTGCTTAAGTATAACTGGTGCTTTATGCTGCTTTGCACCGTTTTGCATCAACTGGGTGTTAGTTGGGTGTAACTTGTGTGGATTAGTGCCACCCTGTCTACTACACTCAACTCTCAATATACACAATAGAACTCACTCAACTTCATCTCCCTCTAACTCTTTCTCATGACCTCGCCCCTCTCTCTATCACATTCTGTGGCTACTTGTATAGCTGTGACTCCTGGCCCCCTCTCTCTACCTCATCGCTCTTGCTGTACCTCATTAGTCTTTTTCCATCTGAACACACAGTATCTCTTCTCCATCTACTTCACTCCTCACACAACCTCATCTCAGTCTTTATCCCACCTCCCTATTTCCTCCCCTACCGTACCGCAACCCCTTTTCTCTATCATCAACTCCTATCTCTTTCTCTCTCTCGCACTCTCTCTGGACCCCCTTCTCCAATTCAACTCACCCCCTTCCACCTCAACAATCTCATCCTCTTTCATTATAGATCTCAACCTCGCATTCTCTTCCTCTCACAACTCTCTACTTTTGTACAAATCTCACCTCTTTCTCTGTTTCACTTATGCCTCTCAACTTCCTCTTTTTGTTCCACAGCAGATACCTCGTTCTACCCTTTATCCTTCTCTCTACCTTTTGTCTTCCCCACTACTCTTTACCCCACCCACCTGTTTATATTTCTTTTCAGTTTCTCTACTTTCCTTCTGTTTTTCATCCAGTCTCTCCGTTTTCATGTACATCTCACTGCCTTTACCTCCCGCTAATTCACCTCTTTTCCTCCATCGTCTCTTTCTCATCCCCTGGAGTACTGCACTTCTCTGTCTCTATTTCCTTGCTCATGTAAAGTGCCCTGATACATTCTGGTCGAATTCGCGCTAAATAAAAAACAAAAACAAACAAAATGGAGTTTTGGTTTCTGTGACAGTCAGGGCTGAGGCCAGCTCGGCCATTTCATACACAGGAACTTGGCGTACTCAGCCATCCTTTGTAAAACTTTGGCAGGGTATGATCATTTGTACCATCATACTAATATCATATTTGTACCATCATACTAATATCATAGGTTATCACATTTGTGCAATGTGATCATCTTGTTTAGAGGCTCATATTTCACTTTTGCAGAAATAAAATGGGGTATAACCGGCGCTACAGTTTTTCTTCTCTTTTGACTTCCATTTACTTATTTTGGCTGCACATGCCAGGCTGATCTTCAAGCTTGTGGTATTGATGGAGCGAGATAGAAAACAAAATTTTGTTTAAACTCGTGAAGTCACATTTCCATAACATGAATAATAATATTAATGATTTGTGATATGTCGTGCTAATACAACTTAGATTAAACTTTACACATGGGGGGACTAACATGTGTGCTCATAAACGTGCATAATTGTTGCATCTTTTTGTTCGTGCAAAATAATAAAATAATTTATTGTTTTCGTTTTTGTCACTACTAACTGCTGCAAACTTAAAAGAAGCATGTGCTTGTTTTGCTTTTCCTTGTCTGTGTGATGTCATTTCTACTATTCTAGGTGCACTTAAGTCTCATGGATTAATGAAGACTGGTAGATATAAACGCTGCTTTATTTGTTTGCATTTGCTAGGTAACATTAGATTAATCGGGTGGGTTAATTAATTAGTAAATCCTGGGGTGGATACAGAATCTACATTATTTCTTACATTAATACTTTTCTTGTGTTTGTTTTATACTAGAAAGCATAAGTTGCCTGCTTTTGGGCCTAGTTTGCTCGAGCTACAAAAAGCTGAATTTTACTTCTGCAAAAGTCACGAGACGCCCATTCTGAAATAAAGTGTTCGTCAAAAGCTGCATTCACAAAGCAAAAACTGACGTGCTATCATCATTCTGTCGGACATGGCCAAGGTCGAAAAAGAACATTTTGTCAGCCCTTAACTTGGCATCCGCGGAAGTCAATTGGAAGCAATGAGAACGTTATTATACATTTGTTGCAAACCTAGGAAGCTCCTGGTTGCATTCAGAAAAGACAATGGTCCTTAAGAAAAGTGACCTAATGGAACTTTTGAAATATGGGTGACATGTCACTTGTCACTCTCAGCCAATGGGACGTCGGAGATTTCTGAAAACTTTCCTTTGCGTAGTTTAGTTAGCGTAGAAAGGTATAAAAAGTCATGCCCCTAGGGATGGGCTGGCTGCTGCTTTCTGACTTTCCGATGAGGGTGAAGTGCTGTCGGACATTGCGTGGAGCACGTAAGAATCCTCAAAGAACTTTACTTTAATTTCTATCTATTTAGCTCAGTTAGGGACTTAGGTTTTAGAAATGCTAAACTTTTAAATACTTACTTTAATTTTGATTCACTTGCTTAAATTGCATTTTCCTCACGTTTCTTTACAATCATGTTTGCTTCAATGCTAATAAATTACTTATATAAAATTATCAATTGAAATACCATAATTTAGTAAATAAAATCTTACTTTTGACAAACAAGCTGGTCTTGGTTATTCAGAAGTGCAGGTTACTATTAGCTAGATCACGTCGCCAATGGTGGTCGTTTAAATGGTTAGGATTTATTCTAATGACAATATTCTTTCCGCAAATGTATAAAATTGTATATAATTTGTAAATAATGTGTATATAGATTTAATCTGACCACCTGATTCAGTAGGCCCAAAATATGTCAGGTTTATAAATGGGTCCATAATTTAGTATAGAATTTTGTTTATAGGTTATGAAGTTGGGTAGTGTTGTTTATGATATATTTTCTATAGGCCGCTGGATCAATTCTCTGGTAGCAGAAATTGATGGTTGCTAAGGGTAACCAAGGTAATATGTTGGTTGCTAAGGGTTACTAAAGTGTTATGGTATGGAAATAGGATCGACGTTTTAACACATGTTGAGTTCGTTTTTCGTGCTATCTGTAAGCTATACCGGTATAGATTGTGTGGCGAGAAATTAGTCACGCAAGCCATCTGTTCTGTTTGTAGTGATATCGCCGAGTATCACAAGAGGTATCGCCGTGTACCATAGTGTTGTCGCCGAGCAGCACAGTTTTAGGGCTAGGTGTGAATCTTGAATAGTGAGGGTTTTCTAAGAAATTAAAGCAGCATGAGAATAGGGACAAAGCGCCTTCCATAAAACTCACTGTGATAAGAGTATTAGTTATATCCGAGCTTGAGTGAAGGGTAAAGTAGCGTCGGTGCATGATTATCTATAAACAGGTTAGAGTCCTGTACGGGTACATGTTTCATATCTATAAACAGGTGAGAGCCCTGTACGGATAACGTCGTTATTTTGCTAACGGTGCATGATTTCTATAAACAGGTGAGAGTCCTGTACGGATTTCATGTGTGTTCGAAATTAGGGAATTTTCAGTGTGAAAGTGCGAGTTTGATTTGTATTTTATGTTCAAGTGGAACTCTTAGAACTGTCACTTCGCGGTGCGTTCAGAGCAAAGCGAGTTCATAATTATACGTGTTAGAAGGGTGGGGTAAGGGTTACTCTACTGACAATTGGATATTATCCTTAGTGTGAATAGCGCCGTCTATTCCGAAGTGTGGATACTTGAATGTATGTAAACTATCCTAAATAGTGAAACGAACAGATGATGTCCTTATAGTCATTGTTAAGAATTAATTTACACTGAAAAGTGTTCTTAAAATGGCGCTGTGAAAAGATTTTGTGAAGGAGGGGTAAGCGCCAGGAGTGAGAAACGAGAAACCGCAGCTGCTGTGTACGTCACAGAGCCGCGCTGGGATTGGGTGACCTACGTCACCAACTGTACTCTGATTGGCTCTAGAGTCTCTGACGATCTGTAAGCTAATTGGTTCTTTAGGAAAACTCCATTTTTATTGGTTGAGCTGAAAAGTGACGTAGCTCAACTGTCATTGGCTTGTTGGTGTGTTTCGCGCACGGATTGGTTGTTTTGCGGAACATCCCGGAAATATTTTACGAACGATTTTGTGAATTAGAATTAACTCTTAAAAATGAGTTATCATTTTAAACATGTTGAGAAAAAGCCAACATTATTTCAGAAGTTTAAGAATTTATTTTCGCCTGACAAGAAAATCGAAACGCGAGGTGGTAAATTACTTCATAAGTATAAAACACCTGCAGCGTATATGGAAGGTGAATATGGATATCATACTGTCTTATGGTTCGATAGTTGGAAACGCTATACTAAGAACGACGGTGTTTTAACTTGGCCTGATGATGGTTCATTTAATGTAAAAGTCTTGAGAAATTTACGAGAGAAAATGAATGCTCTTGTTCCGAAACCGAGACCAACTCAATTTGAAGCTTTAGTTGAGTGGGAAGATGAGATGTATCAGTTACAAAGAGAAGCTAGTGGAATTAAAAGACCTTCTAAAAATCCACCTTGGAGAAGAGAAACTCATGAAGATAGATTGAGAATGTGGAGACAGGGAAACATGAGTGAAGGATTGTACTTAATTCAAGAAATGGTAATGGGTACTCCTACAGGGAAATCTATGGAAAGTGAATCTGAGGATGCAGTTATGGAAGAAATATATACAACAGCTAGAAAGAATCAGCCTTTAAGACCTCCTAGATCATGGTCTACTCCGGTGGTTTCTACTGAAACTTCACCGAGTGCACCTCCAATTAATGAAGCTCCTAAGCTTTATCCAAATAATTGTGAAATCATTGAAACTCCTAGAAGACCAGAATTTGATAATGCTCGAAATGAAGGTAGACATTTTACAATGGCTCCAAGGGCAAGAGAAGCTCCAAAAGATTATACAAGAGAGACAAGAAATGTTGAAGATATCGATTATAATGAATATTTAAGATCTAAAGAAGAATTAATAAAAAGAATGACAAAAGGCATGGAAGCTGTGACAGTTCCAGTAACAATTGGTCCTGTTCAGCCTGTATTTAACCAAAAAGAAACAAACAAGACAGGATTAACTATTCCTTTAAATACAGAAATTCAAAAGGGTGCTGAAAAATTTTATTCAGACTTATCTGAAATAAACTCTTCTAAATCGAGAATGCCTGATTTAACCTTTAATGAGGATTTATCTCCAAAAACACCAATGGGTGCTATATCAGATATAGGGAGTCCTGAAGTCAGAGTAACCACACCAAAACTTGATGTGGCCAAATTAAAAGCGAATATCGAAGAATTAATAATTGGAACAATTGGTCCAGATAGTTTAAATTACTATCGAGATGATGAACTACTGTTCATTTGTAAAAGCATTCAGTGGAAAACAAAAAATAAATATGATCAACTAGAAGATCTAGCAGCGGAACTTGAAATCGATGTGAGCAAACAAAAGAATTTTGCGAAACATTACAGATTAGACTTTTCAGAAAGTGACATTGAGAGTTTGAACTCAATGGGAAGAATAGTACATATAAAAGATTTGATTGTTTATATCAAAAAGCTAGGAGAACTGAATAAATGGAGAGTAAAATGGACGAAAAAGAAGGAAGATGAAAGATTGGAAAAATTGTCAAAACAATTTCCAATGAGAGAAATTGCAGGTGGAGGATATGTTCATGTCCCTTGGTCGAGACAGGACATTCTGTTGTTTACAAATGACTTTCCTAAATTAAGGGAAAAACCAGTTGAGTGGTACAGACAAGTAGATAGATTTATCAAAGTGTCAAAAGTTCTGTGGATTGATTTAGATGGATTTTTTGACATTGTCGTTCCATCAGATCTTTGGACAGAATGCAAAATATCGATTAGTTGGCCAAAAACAGAACCTGAGCGAATCAAAGAAACAGGTGCTCCAAATCCACTTGTAATGGATTTTTATGAAAAAGTGATTGTTTGGATGAAAAACAAAATTCCACCCAAAGAAGTCGATTGGGTTAAAATAGAAAGACTACTGTTAATCTTTAAACAATACAGTGGTTATGAAAAACTAGATGAAAAGGATATGAGCCATTTTGTCTATAGATTTGTTTATGGACTAAAACCTGAAATCGGAGAAATGATCAGAAATAGTATTGTAGGATGGCAATCACTTTCTGTAGATGATATTCTAAGAAAGGCAAAGTATTGCAGTGACGAAATAGAAGTGAAACAGAAGAAACTCAAGGAGAAAGCCATGTGGGCTCAGGTAAAAGTGGCTGAGCAACAAATTGCCAGCATGGGTAATAAGAACACTAATTTTGTTCAAACTGGAAATACAAACCAGATACAAGGAAAGTTTAAAAGTAATAATTTCCCAAAGAAATTTAGCCCAAAGATTGAGGAGTTGAAACAAAGATTACCTTGTTTTAATTGTGGCGAAATTGGACATTGGAGAGACGAGTGTCCTCATCCTCCTAAAAACTTAAAGAATCCCTTATTGAATCCACAGATGCAGAATGGTGTTGACCTGCAGCGACAGCTACAGATGCAACAGGGGTTAAACGAATTAAATATTCAGCGACAGTTACAGCAACAGCAACAGCAACAGGTGAATAATCGTCAAGACCAATTGCCACAACCACCTTTTCCGAATTGTGGGGGAGTTCAAAAATATAATCCAAACGTGGGATTTCAGGGAAGTGAACAGGTAATAAAACCACAAAAACAGCAAAAGCAGCAAAGAGTTCAAATGCAAAATGCTTCACAACAGTTTTTATTAGCAGAAAGTCAAGACAGCGATTCTGATGATTATTGCTGACGGTGCCCGAGAGAGGAGGAAGAGTGTGTTGTTGGAGCCACTCTTGAGGTTGACCAGTCTGGTCCTTTTGTAAACGGGAAAGTTAATGATGTAGACATCACTTTTCTAGTGGACACTGGTGCTACCCGTTCTACTGTTAGATCAGTGGAAATTGAAAACCTACCTCTCTCTGGGGATACCATCCAAGTTGTCGGAGTAAGTAATCAGCAAATTAAAACTGACTTAACTGATCCAGTACCAGTTGAAATTGGAAATTACAGAGACAAACACAGATTTGTGGTTTGTAATAGTAGTCCAGTGAATCTATTGGGCAGAGACATCCTATGTAAAATGAATTGCAGAATATATTGTTCTCCTGATGGAGTTGAGTTACAAACAATGGAGGAAGATGGTTTATACAGAATGACAATGATGATGATGGAAGCAGAAGAAACAAAATTGTTTCCTGCATTTGAAGAAAAGGATTTACCTGAAGAGCTCAAGGAAACAGTGAAATCTGATATATGGGATTTTAATGGAAATGAGATGGGTCTGATGAAAAACGTAGATCCAGTAAAAATTACATTGAAACAGGGAATAGAATTTCCAAACATTCCACAGTATAAAATGAAAACAGAAACAATTGAAGGTATTACACCAATAATTGAAAAATTAATCAAGCAAGGTGTATTAAAAGAAATGGAGAGTAGTCCTTGTAATTCACCAATTATGGGAGTTAAAAAGTCTAACGGAACATTTAGAATCGTACAAGATTTGAGAAAGGTTAATCAAATTGTCGTTCCATGTTGTCCTGTGGTTCCAAATCCAGCAGTAATTCTATTCCAGATTCCACATGATGCTGAATGGTATACAGTCATTGACCTTTGCAATGCATTCTTTACTGTTCCCTTACATCCAGACAGTTACGAAATCTTTGCTTTCAGATTCAAAGGTAAGACCCTCGGATGGTCAAGAATCCCTCAGGGCTATACAGAAAGTCCTTCAATCTTTAATGAACTGTTAAAAAGATCATTAGAAGACCTAGACTTACCTGGTAAGTCTACGTTAGTGCAGTATATTGATGATCTGTTGATAGCTGCAAAGACAAGAGAAAATTGTGTGACAGACACAATAATTCTGTTAAATCGCCTTGCAGAAGAAGGACATAAAGTGTCCCCAGCAAAACTACAGTTTTGCAAACAAGAAGTAAAATATCTTGGTCACAGAATTGCAAAAGGAAAAAGACAAGTAACAATAGAGAGAATAAAAATGATTCAAGCAATGTTACCACCAAGAACACAAAGACAGGTCAGAATGTTCTTGGGAATGGTTGGTTACTGTCGTCAATGGATAAGTGGATTTTCAGTAATTGCAAAGCCACTACAAAGACTGACAAAGTCAGATATAAAAGACCCAATTATTCTCAATGATGCTGAGATGGATTCTTTTGAAAATCTGAAAAAGAGCTTATATCAAGCTCCGGCTTTAGGTATGCCAAATTATGAGAAAGATTTTGAACTGTATTGTAGTGAGAGAGAAGGATGTGCATTATCTGTATTGATTCAGAGACACGGAAATTTAAAGAAACCTATTGCATACTTCTCTGCAGTTCTTGATCCAATTGCAAAAGCATTACCAGGTTGCTTAAAAGCAGTTGCAGCTACAAGTATTAGTCTCGAACAAAGTGAGGGGATCATTATGGGATTTCCTGTGAAAGTTTTTGTGCCTCATTCAGTAGAAATATTACTGACAAGAGGTAAGACTCAGCACTTAACAAGTAGCAGATTGACAAAGTATGAGAAAATCATACTAGGAGCAGATAATGTTTCAATTTCAAGATGTTTGAATCTGAATCCTTCTACATTACTGCCTGATTCTGAAATTGTTGATGACATTGAAACAGAACATGAATGTTTAGATGTCATGGAATTCTGCACTAAACCAAGAAAAGACATCAAAGACAGACCTTTGTCTGAATCGGATTTCGTCTACTTTGTAGATGGCTCATGCTTAAGATCCGAAGGAGGTGTCTTAAAAGCTTCATATTCAGTTTGTACAGTCAAAGATGTCGAAGAAGCATCATGTCTTGAAGGAGTTCGTTCAGCACAAGTGGCTGAATTAATTGCTTTGATACGTGCATGTGAAATATCAAAAGATAT